>NW_022987313.1:927500-1527500 GCF_902827165.1 Trematomus bernacchii | reverse complement strand
AAAGATGCGCACCTTCCTGTGCTCGTCTATGGCAGAAATAAATACCTAAAATGAAAATTCAATTCTCCAGTTCCATGCAACTAGAGATAAAACTACCTGGCGGCTGGTACACAACGCATGTCGAAAAAAAAAAAGTCCTGCACTCTTCCTGCCCTCATAATATTTTTTTCAAATGGTATCACAAGGAAAAACATGACATGCTATAACTGTTTATATTTTAAGAATTTTAAAAGATTGGAGATATTAAATGTTAACGGCAGATGAAGGCAAAGCTATTCAGCATTTCATGTTCAGATCTTTTGGTTGAGTAATTGCAACATCAATTATTGATTATTATGAATGTGGTGTGCCTTCAAAGCAGCACGTCCCCCTTTGTGAGCGCTAATGGTCCCTTTACAGTAGCTGTACATTTCACTTAGTTACAAGTTGTTGATATGATTTCATTTCTCTTTTCTATATGTCTATTAACTATTAAAGGTGGGGTAAGTTTGAGAAACCGGCTCGAGATACACTTTTTGTTATATTCCATGGAATGCTCTTAACATCCCGATAGCAATGAATATCTTAAGTGCTTTGACAAAAATCCATAAAAAAATGTCATCTGTGGAAGCCGTAGTACTGTAAAAAGCACGACCAATCATTTTAGCCGGCCCGGCTAAAATAACTGGATGGCCTACCTGCCTGTCAGCCTTCCATCGGGGCACAAACTTATCTCGTGCCCTCATTGGTCATGTGCGCGTTTGTGTGTGTTGGAGGAGGGGCTCTGTAAGGAAGTGGCAGATTTGTTCCGGCTGTGTATTTTCAAATTCTAGCGCACTCGAGCCGGTTTCTCCAAAATTACATACCCCACCTTTAATTCATTTTTATTTTCGAAAAATATGTTTACCTTGTTTTGTGAGAGTTATTTAAGAAAAATAAATTGCATATTATTCACAGAAATAGCATGGCTTGTGACCTGGATCTGTTGGATATTGAGCACAGAGCATAACCATAATAACTCATGATAATGGTTCGTTACACACCTGTGCCTCGCTCAGCCCCAGCTCCAGCATCTCCATGGACTTGCGGATCATGTGGGACTTCTCCTCCACCAGGACGCCCTCCTCCTCCTGCTTCAGGCAGCGCAGCGTGCCCAGCAGGCCGTCCAGGATGGAGTGGTGCTCCTGCTTCAGGGCCTCCAGCCCCTGGATCACCTGCTTGGTCCGGGAGATGATCTCTTCCTGGGAAAGCTTCTCCCCAGGGTCCTCCTCCTCCTTCACGCACACCATGGTGGACATGTCCTCACGCATTCTACAGATTCAACATCAGGGAAAGGAAAACGATTTTCAAAATGATGTATGAATCCAATTTAAAGTGGATAAAGTTGTTTTTACCAGAACGTTCCTGGAGATCAGACAAATTAAACCAAGATCAATGATAAAAGAAACACGTATACATGTGCAGTTTATTATTTATCAGATAGGGATGTCCTCATTCATTTAGAAGTTCAAACATCACGCTCTGAGGCCAGAGGGAAAGACATTTTCTAAATCTGATCAAAACAAGAAAACTAAAAGCAGCTTGTTGTCATCTAAAGACTTCCACATTAGAACCAACTCATGATTTCTATGCTTGTTAACTCCTGACAGAAAAAGAACATTTAATTGAACGCATTAAAAGGTTTGATCAGGGTTAACTTCTGAAAGAAATTCAGAAACAACAGAACCATTAGGTATAGGAATCTTCACAAAGCCACAAATTGGACAACCTTCAGATGTTTCCTTCCAAGTGGCCTCCTCCTGACCTTTTCTCGTCTCATTGCTACAACACACCCTGATGCATCTCCGCTTACGATCAATACTCGGCTCCAGGTGAGAAACAACATTGTCTTAAACAAAAGGTCAGACTGTGTGTATCAGTACTTGCTTCAGGTTGAGATCATTAATAAGAAATGTTTCTCACTCAGACTACACCCAAGGTGTCTTTGTGTGAGGCACTGACAGCAGCAGGGTGTTGCAGCAACTGAACACGCTGCATAAACAAGAGGATACACATGAGGTCGCAGATAAATACTGTAGGAAGAGCTCAGAAAACTGAGGTGTCATCACTTAAGATGCTTTAAGAAAAAGAGTGACTTTGGTGCAGCTGTGATGAAAAAACAAACGGCAGACGATAAACCTGCCGCCTGCTGACAGCTCAAATCAGGATCTGAGGGCTGTGGGATGTGTGCGGTGAACAGATAACGACAGATATGAGGTGAGGATTTTTAGAAAGGGAAACTCACAAAAAGTAGAACACTTAAAAAACATGATGCCACCAGTCTTTAAATGTGTTTTATGGTTTGTTATGTTATACTGCTTCATCTTTATTATGAAGTCAAGTCAGCATTTATTGCCTAAAACCTACTTAAATGTGGCAAAATGTTCGAGATACCTCAAATAATATACAGTTTTAGTCTGGTATCCTTTTACAGTTACTGAAAGACTGCATGTTAATACATCTTTTTTCAGACATTGACTCAACAAACTCCACCTGCACTTCGACCCACTCAATCCAGACTTTCTTTGCTTTGTATGCATACACAAACACACACACACACACACAAACACACACACACACACACAGCGCACAAACTTAAGAGGATTATGACTCAGCAGTTCGGCAGCACTTGTAGCGAGCTTCCTAATAAATCCCTGCAAGCACACTGGACAGAAACTGCAAACTGAATAATTACAGAAACACTGACAGATGTTATGTTTCATTGCATTGCTCTGTGGAAAAAAAACTGAAATGTAATCTTTGGTGTGGCAGACTTACGTAAATGTTACCCTTCATTTTGCAATAATAAAAACAGCTTGCCCAACCTGAGTATAAAAGCTGCGGTGATAGACGTGTCCTGAACTGCCTTAGGTTACCATTTCAGTTCAAGTGTGAATAACAATATTTAAGGAGCGAGCGAGCAGAATTAGGAAGAGCCTTAGCTCCTATCGCTCCATGTGACTCAGCAACACGCCTGCAGCCTATCAGCTGACAGCGGGGCAGGAAACTGTGTGCAGGAGAAGATGGAAAAACAGCAGCTCCAGGTGAGCAGCGTGAGGGGACTTTCAGTGGGACTGACTGATATCGTAGGCAAACTGATTAGAGTGATTATCCTGTTGTAGCTCATAATCAGTTTCAAATAAACGCTACAACTACTATTTTCAGTATGTATTAATCTGTTGATTGTTTTATTGATTCAGTCATTATGTGATTAATAAAATGTCAAAAACAGTGACAAACTCCCTTTTACATTCTCATACGAACTAGCTTGGTGAATATCTTTATTGATAAGTCATTAGGAAATAACTAACAGGGGATCTATGTGAAATACAACAAGCAATATCATCTGCTAATAACAACAGCAATATCTGTCAGATTTTAATGTTCAACAGCCACCACCCAAAAACGTTACAATGAGCATTCATTACAAGTTTTCAATGATGTTGCAGAGAACAGAAGGTCTGCTGGGTCACTAGTAATACTCTATCAGTTCATTGAGAACATGCCAATTATAATTAATATAGCTACAACTCCCTGATGGCCGATAAGTAGACATTGTTGCACAGCTCACAACGGGGGAAAAAGACTATTCTTTCAGATGTAGCTATCAAAATAAAAGTTGTTCTTACACTTTGAAACCTATTGGACTGGATTATTGAAAGGCACACGCACTATATGAATTAGAAATCACTGTTTTATACAACACAGAGGAAGGTCAACTATCCTTAACTGCAAAAACCATTAAAGATAACAACAAGCACTGCAGCCTGTGTAATACAGAAGTGAAAGTGACAGCACAAGCTATTTCTTTTTTCCTGCTCCGACCCAACAGTCTTTTATTTTTGGCATCAGATGAGTCTCGGAGCACAAAGCACCACAGGGGGAAGGCACAGAAACTACTTTTGAAATGTTAATAGCTGGCTTGAAGGAGAGAGCCCGGAGACGCTGCAGCTCTTCGTGTACAGTAAGCAGATTAAAGCATGGTGATGGGGAGAATTGTAGGGTATGAATGAGGAGGGGTGGTGGGTTGTGTTTGGGACCAAGGAAGAAGAGGAACATTGAGTGCTTGCTCTAGGCTTTATGCCTGAGGAGCAGCAGGAAGAGCAGAACTGCGTAGCAATAATCTTAGTCAGCGATGTGTGGGCAGATAGGAACTGTGATTCACATCCACATTAAAGAACTAGAAAAGTCTGAAAGAGCCTCTCAAAGTCAAATGTTCTCTATCTTTCTGAGTATAACATATATTGGCGTTTGTTTACATGCTTTCTATCCATGATTCAAGAATGCCACAGTTGTTCTACCTGTATCCCCTCAATGAAAACATTTTTTGCATTTGCTTTTTACTGTCTTTGTTTGGTAAAAATAGCTTTAAAAACGTGGCAGGGTAGTTAACAACACTAGCTGTGATTACCACAGTAGAAACAAAAAGAGTGCAGCATACAGAAGTAAAGTCTTTAATGCGGTAAACATGTTGTTTACCGCATTAAAAGACAAATGTGTTAATAGAAAATGTACAAAACTATAACACAACGTTCTCAATGACTGACACTTTAAACGTGATTAAAGACACTGCAAACACTGACACATCATGATCTTTTGATTTGATATAGTGATTGTTAGCAATTATAAACAGTTCCCAATTTACCTGGAGCCTCATCAGCATTCATTCAGAGACATGTTTTTATCCACTTAACTAATTCAAGTCCAGTACTCACTTTCCTTTAAGGGTGTGTTTTCTAGTTCACTGGTATTTATTCCACTTTCTTAACTAGCTACTTTCCAGCTGTGTCTGTTTACTGTTTACTTTTTACTGTTTAGTTTAAGACCAGTGGTGTTAAATGGGTTCATCAGCACTTTTTTTGCTGACAAAAGACCTGATGAGAGCTGTGAGAGTGAAGACGAAACAGTAATGATGGTGTCCTTAAAAACAAAAACCACAAGCTGACAGACACTATAAAATCTGCAAATGCAAGAAGCAGTAGTCAAGTGATACTTTGATGATATAAAAACGATTAAAGCCTCTTCAAATTGATCAAAGTTGCTCACATACATCTTGTGCTGTTGCTTTTGTACTACAGATTTCATATGAGGCAGTTCTCAATGTCACTTCTCCCTCAGTTTAACTCAACTATGAAGCCTTTACAAGTGTATCATGTGACGACACATTAGCTTCAGACACCCAGAAAGGGGTTAACAAATCAGGCAGTGGAGACATGACACTGCAGGGCTGAAACAGAGCAAATTACAAGTATTCATATCAATAATGAACTGATGTTCAGTGTCTCAGGAGGACCTACAGGCAACACAATTAAAACTGTGAAAACATCTGATTCAAATGTATCCAACACAGGAACATAACTGCCTGATGAAATAGCCTGCTGCTGACTTGAACTATGGGTCATCTCTTAAAAAGGAGTTTTCTCATTAGGTAATTTATTTCTGTGACCCTTTACCAGACATTCATCAAAGCTGAGAGCCTCATTTCTCATTATTAAGAGTACGTCAGAGCCATTATGAAAGACCTGGATGTTAATTGTTGATGAATATTATCTTGATTAATCAATAGAGATGTGTTAAATCTCTAAAATAAGTCAAAGTCATCTAATGAGAAGATCTGAAACTGGAACATTTAAGACAATTTATCAAATATCACAATAGTCCTGATGAATTTTCTGACAATAGATTGATTAATTGTGACAAAAGCACAAACTGCAGCCTTCAAAGTGACCGCAAAGTTTGATCAACACATTTTCAAAACAGTTCATTAAAAACTGAACAAACCAAACATTATAACCTTTAAAAAAGTATTTACTGCCGGACTGTTGTTCAAGAGACCATACGTTTGAGCTAGTTGTTCCGAATAGACTGGCAACTAAGTGTATTTTCTTAATAAGTATTTCTGCTGCAAAGACACAAGCTCGAAGAAGAAAAAAACTATTTCGAGGCAAAGCATTTTCTTTCCAATGTCTGCATGATGTAGGTTTAAAACCCTGTGCCTTTATGTTAAATCTAATTGAATCCGAAGCCATAAATCAGCCAGACTAGTATAGATCGGCTGACATTCGGTTACGGCAGATTTATATATCTGTACAGGCCAATAAGTTAAAAGAAATAACAGTACAGAAATGCCAATAGAAGCCTGGTACTTAAGACCATGTCTCCTCGATACAGACACAACGTGAAGGAATCCTTATAAAAAATATGTTACAATAAAAAAAAAAATCATATACAAAACAGTACTGGTTGGACTTGAATTCAAGTACTAAGTCTGCAAGTTTAATGTGTAAAAGTACACAACAGTAAAATAAAAAAGGTACTGCATCTGCAATGTTTTAGCAGCAATTACCTTAAAATGTTATGCTGCTTTAAATGCTGCACCTGCAGAAGAGCTCTATGCTTCTCAAGCCGACCTGCAGCATTACAAGAAAATCTGCAGCGACCACACATAATTATCATTTTCAACCAGTAACACACACAAAACTTTCTGGGATTCAGCCAAACAAGCTGTCCCAGGAGAGCGGAGGGGTGGTATCCTGCAGGAGGAGCCCTGCTGCAGGTTGTCAAGAGTTACTCCTTTGTGGATGGATTAGATATTAATGACTGCAGGGTAGGGTACACAAACTCAGAAAGAAAACCTTATATGTATTCCTCAGATTTCTGTCATCAGAATACTTTAGAAATCTGAGGTGAAAATGGATTTTGTGACAGTTGCTCCATTGTCATATACTCTTAAATAAACCAAAAATATATGTGTTCAAACATAGAAGTAAGAGTAAACATGTGCACAGTGTACTACAAAATATGTTAAATAATATTCAGTAGTGTATTAATATTATAAAAGAATGTTACTGCTTAAACAGATTATTGCTCAAAGTGCACAGTGCAAAACAGTGATAAAAGTACTGCAGTTTAATAATTTATGTAGAATATTGCAGAATTGAATAGTTATTGCAGAGTATTGCACACATAAATAATTGCCAAGGTTGTGCAGCCCAATAATAGTTCATATAGCCCGGTTTTCAGTCATGCAGTGTAGACTCAGACATTGTGAATTAAATCTCAGATATTCATAAAACACCTTTCAGTGTTTCTCAGCTGTGATTCCCACACTGAGATCCAGTGTCCCTGTCGTCTCCTCAACACAGGCAGCTTTCAGTGCCATCAACCCCGCTTTGAATATCAATGAAAGGGACATCCAACATAACTATCACATGACAAACATCAAGACTATTTGGGTTGCTGCAGTGCATCCTTCCCAGGCATGTTTTCAGTCAATGCCCCTGTTGTTCCTGCTGCTTTTGTCCCCAGATATTTCACTAGCAAATGGATTAACCTGAAGAACCAGTTAGCAAAAATACCTCCCTGTCACACAAGCACTGCAGGGCTAACTCTGGGTTAGCACTCAGTGACAATAATGTGCTTAAAGCGTCTAATTCCTGCAATGAACGTAAACACGGACAACAAATGAAAGGAAAAACCATCTCTAAAACCTATTAAAATATTTAATAATTCATATTATTGTTGTTTCACAAGATGACACCTCAAAACGATATGAACATTTCAGTGAAAGTGGTTAATTAGTTTATGACCGTTCCAAGAAATACACGGAGCCATTCTTACCGTTCTCTGGGACATCCGTTTCCAAAGTAGCTTCAATGTAACGTCAATTTATCTCGCCTTTTTGACGTCCAAATCACTTATTTTTTAAATGAAACTGGTGTTGCTTTAAAGGTACAACTCCAGCCGATAAATAGAGTATGTAACTTTTAAAACACAATATCCAAAGTGTCTTCGAATGGGATATGTTCCTCTGGGTTTCACTGCATCAACCGCCGTTAATATATAATGACCAGCTAGCTACATAGCTAACCGGCTAACTGTCAAAACACTGGCTTTAGTCGGAGCCATAAATACAGAAAACCATGTTGTCCTTAAGTTCCATGGCAGTCCGTAAAACTAACTTGATGGCGGCTTCATGGGGTTGAATTAAAAGTTGACGAGTCGCCGGTGAAGCTGACAGCTCCCTGGTCCACTGGCTGGATGACTGACTGACTGCGCGGTGCGTGAAAATGGCGTTACCCGGCGCCCCCCTCACTTTCCTCGGTTACTAATGATGTCATCCCTGCTGCCCGGATTAAAGGGGAAGCTGTGGTGCGAACTCAGCTGCCAGATTTATTAAATGCAATACTTTAGTAAACCAATAAATACTGGTAGAGGAAGCGGTACCACAGTGAAGAAATACGAGTGAAAGTCAAAATCTTACCAACAAAACTATAGGCTTTGATTTATTCTAAGTAGCGAAAGGAAACTAATTCTAATTATCAGTGGTATAAAATAACTAATGTTCAAGTCCCTCAAACTTGAGAGTACAACTTTGAGTGATTTGTACTTTACTTGAGTAATTCAAGTATTGCTACTCAATGACTAGATGATTAGAATATGTATTATATTAGCTAATTTGCATAAAGAGTTATTTTACTTTTGATATCATTAGTAGCGTATAATGATGCTAAAATGTTGTACTTTTTGAGTAACATTTTGAATGCAGGACTTTTACTTGTTACAGTATTCCTACACTGTTAGTTCTACTTTTTAAGTACTTCTTCGACCTCCGCACATAATGCAGAAAGTCGTATTTCCCAATAATATAACTTATATTATGTAATTGTATTATAATTGTTGGTGCAGTAAAGTGTTCATCATTTTAATATTACAACTGAGCTAATTTAAACAACTCATGTCAATTTATATTTTGTATTAATGGAATAAATCTACAAATCATACATTTTTAAATGTATGACTTAACATCTAATCTGCAGACATCAAATGTTATGACTGTCTGTCCACAACTGTTAACATTTTTAGTATTACAAAACCATTCCTCTGCACTATTACATTTTCAATAGGGGGTTCTTAAATTGTTCTTTTTAGTGGGATTTGAATAAACTGTTATATTTTTGTCAATGGTTAACATTTCAGAATGTGAAATATTTGTATGTCTTTGACTCACACTGAAAAGCGACTTAGTATAACATGTTATACATTCAGAATACATGTTGTTACACAATAGTATTATTTAATTAATCTTGTTTCCTTTATTGATTCATTGTAAAAATATTAATTGAAGGCATTTTGGAAAAAAGGTTTGGATATTTGAAAATGATGTTTCACAATATTACAATGACAAAGAGATTCAACTAAGCCATGGCAATTGAGGGCTAGCTTAATCATGCAAGCTAAACATATTTTATATCAAGAGCAATCGTTTTTTGGCAATTCTTTACCATTTACTCATTACACTTTCCATTTGCTGCTGCAACACTGCACATTTCCCTGTTGTGGAACCAATAAAGGAATATCTCGTGAAATTTGAAGCAAATATGAAGCAGCCGTACAGAAAAATGCAGTAAAAACAAAGATAGGAGGGTGAGTAGATATTTTATTTGTGTATCAGGTGGTAGATGTGCTGTTATTCTTGTCTTTTCTTTTAGCAACAGTCCTCCAGATGTTCCTCAGAGCGACGCGGGCCATGAGCATGGTGATGGTGAAGTTACGTCGATACCATTCACTGTAAACAACGAGGGGGGGGGGAAGCTTTCAATGTAAATTCAGTGATAGAGTAAGACTTTAAATTATCTAGTGTCTGTACAATAAAATAAAGGTTTATTTTACTGAAATTACATTTGGATAAAGCTTTTAAATAGACTGAGCAATAATACCAGAGGGAAGAAATGTAAATGTTTGTGTCAGGTTGGTTTAAATCAAAGAAATAAGCCCACACATAGAAGAAAAATAAGTGCAGCAGCAGAGGTGATGTGTGGGCAGAAAACATATTTATGGAGAATGCAACAAACTTTAAACAAGCCAGCCACTTTGCAATGCTAATTCACACTCTTCAAAGCCTGCAATGTTTGTTGTGCAATACACACACACAGGGCACAGAATATAACTGTATATAAATGTCTTTAAAGCCCACAGCTCCTCTGCAGGGAGATTTACCCGCCCACCCAGCGGCACCATGGGAGATACCCAAAACAACTCACTTGTTATAACTCGAATGTCGTACTCTGTTTGTGTCCAAGAAGCCTTTGTAAAACACGGCCATCACTTCACTGTCCAGGGAGCGCCGCCGACCTGAGGGGGGAGGAGACCGAGGAGAAGGTTATATTCTTTGTAAGATGCAATGCATTTATAAAAGAAAGCACCAGATGTTACATAAATACTCAGTGTTCAATGTGCTTTTAATTATCAAGAAACGCAGAGGGGAGTTGGGGGAGAAATAGGGAGGAGACAAGAAGGAGGTAATAAAGGTGAGAAAGCAATGAAGGGAGTAAGGGAGGAAGCAAGTAAGGACAGATGGAAGGAGATTAAGAAGACACAGATTTATGGAAAGAAGATTGATGAAGAGAAGGCAAAGAGGGAGAAAATGGGATGGGGGATAGGAGACGGGCAAAAGATAGAAAAGGGAACAAGAGGAAAAGGGTGGACAGAGGGAAGGAAATGAGTAAGGAAAGGAGAGAAGATGGGAGGGAAGGAAAGTAAAATTATGAAAAGAGGTTAACGGAAAGGGAGCAAGGTAGTACAAGGTACAAGGTAGTACAAAGGTACTACATGAGTAGTAAATGAGACTAGTAGTATGAGAGAAGACAGACACAAGTGAAGAAGAATGGAGATATAAAAGGTGAAAAGGGAGCTGTACAGAGAAAAGGAGAACAAAACAAATATTGCAAATATTTGTTGGGTCTTGCAAAACCAGGAAGCTTTGGATTGTCAGCTGAAGCCTGAAGCTTCCTGGGTGAAAAAGACCCAAATTTCTCTGCGACATCGTAAAATCCTCATGAAACACTGCTCACAGGAGAAGGTACCGACGTCACCTCAACTACAGTCTGTCAGACTGAGGGTTATCTCTATGCAAAAGCATGCAGGATGTTTTTACACTCAGATTTACATGTTGATAACTGCATCCTTACCTTCCTCATCACGAGGAGTCAAGCCGTTTGCCTTCAGTTGTGAAATGATAAATTCTTCTTTTTCCTGCAAAAAGCATAACAATTACAGCTATAAATTCTCACTTAGAAGTTTAAATTGGCTTGTCCCCTTTAAATAAAAAAAAATAGACCATCACACAACAGTTTAGTTGTGTGATGCTGCCCTCTGCTGGTCAAAATCAATAGTTTCATGTTGTACAAAAGAGCTCTGCATGTAGACACAAATACTACAAATGTAGTCAATGACAAAAAATACATTTTTAATGTGGAAGCACTGCGGTCCTCCGAGCTCCATTTCAAGTGCATTGCCAAAATAACATTATTTATACCAATTCAAACTATCGGTCTAGGAAACCCAAATACTGCACTACTAGAAAAATTGTGCAATTCTAAAGCTGTAAAACAGCTAACATGGCAAGTAGCTTCTGTCATGGTAGATTAGTTCAAATTAATGAATTCTTTGATTTAAAAAAATATATATATATAGACATATATATATATATATATATAGACATTACTTCACCTTTAAAAAGGCATCCTAGAGTGCCAAAAGAATGTTGCAGTTTCAAGGCAATTGTTTTCAACTAATCTGATCTGTGACTTCTCTGGCTTGCATGTTATCTTGTTGTATACATCCCCAATAACCAGAAGTTTTCTTTCTTAAACATTAAATGAATCACCTCTGTGTCTTGATTTAAAATAAATAAAAAACATTTCCCACCTTTGTGAAGCTGAAGTTCTGTTTGGTCCAGAAGTCGTGGTTCCAGTTCTCGGTTTCCTGCCTCAGGTGTCTCAGACGTTTCTGCAGATCTGACTCGTTCTCAGGGATGTGGTAAACGATCGGACGGAGGTTAGAGAGAGGGTTCGGAGGACCGATCCAATCGTGAGTGGAGCTGACCGCCGGTCTGAAGGGAGATCTCTACATAGTATGAAAGAAATATAAAGAATTAGTATTCATTAAGAAAAGCATAATAGAAATCCAGAAGCCCTTTGATGGTGTAGAAACTATTATTTAGTGTAGGTTAAAGTAAAGTACTCAGCTTTAGATTAAATTATATACCCATAACCTTTTTAAACCCATACATTCAAGTGTGAGAAACTTTTGATATACACACACACAATGCACATGTTATCCAGGAGTTAAAGAAATTGTCCCCGGTTCATTTTTGTAGAGGCTTTGGTAAATATAGTCTGGTACTGTTGCTGAAAAAAGATATACTCTGACCATTTATTTTTGTCTTTCTTGTTACTTGAATGTTCATTTTTTTCTTGTTGTCATTCACAATAACCATATTTTTCCTTCCTTACATACATGCTGGAGGAGCCATTTATTTGTCACACTTTTTGAAATTTGCCACAAATCAGTTAATTGCCTGTTTGTTCAGGTGTTTGCAATAATCACAGTGGTCTCACTCACCTTGCAACAGAAAGGCAAAACATTTTTTAAGTCTGTTTTAAAGACACTTTTTAAACTAACCTAAGTTTTTTACTAGATTGAGTGCACACAATCCTGACATGCAAGTTAGTTGTTACATTTGAAGCACTTACGACTTTCCTGTCAGTGTCCTGCAGCTTACCTCGTCCTGGAAACGACTGAGCTACTGAATAAAACCTTCTTAAGTAGATGGGCCTGGATGATTGGACTGTATCATCCTGCCAAAATCAGAGGGGTGTTTGCAGGAGCCACTCCATGCAAGCAACAGCTTTTAAAGAGTGGAAATGTTTCTCTCCCCTGCAATTAACTATCGACTGAACTGCAGGTGTATACAATCCTGCAGTTGAGCAAGTCTCTGGTCAGAGTAGCACTCACCATGTTGCAGAAAGTTGTGTCAAGTTATGCTAGGTGGTATAAACAACGCAGCATTAGAAAAAGTGTCCATCAGTACAGGTTTTTTCTACCTCAAGAAAATAATCAAATTTGATGTATGGGATGGCTATTTCAAAGTATTTATAAATTGAATTTTCATACCGTTACAGTGATATAAGGCCAGATCGCCTATGCTTTAGACCAGTTATTTTCAGGTTATATACAGTACATTGTTTGTCACCATCGTAAACTATTTAAATAATCTGGGTGGATAAAATCCCTTTTGGATTCTTATTAAGGAATCCTATTGCAACATCATTGCAAACCAAAATGTTTCCATTACTCTTGAACTACACATGTTAAGACAGGTAGGAGTGAGATCAGGGTGCCGCCCTGCAGGTGATTTAATTTGAATGAACTGACTGAGTCAACAGAGGTTTGGCACGCATAGATACAAAGTGGGCACATGGTTTGAATAAATAGCAGACCAACACAGACATGCTTATCATTTCAAACCAGACTGCAGGGTGACGAGCAGCAAGGCAGAAACCCTGATGCACTCAAGAGACTGAAAACAGGTAGAAACAACTTCCTGTAACAAAGATAGCTAAAGATAACGTACGTGTAAATGCAATTATTGAAATGTCTTACATACCAATTTACAATATCGTTAAAGTTTTAGGATAACATGGAGTTCTTAAAGGCTCAATATGTTGATACTATCCTGAAGTAGTCTAGTACTGGGATGTTATTAAGTACATAATACTCAAGTAGTACACATTTCAGGTATTCGTAGTAGTATTTTCATTGTATGCTACTTTACTACATTTATTGAAATACTTAGTTACTCTGTAGATTTAGATTTTAATACAAAATGTTTTATATTTTGTTAAGCAACTTTACTGTAAGTAGGCCTATATATAAAACTTTTATTTTGTTGTACTTATAAACTGTGGTACAACTAATTGTACTTATCACAACTGCATCATTTAAATGTATTTACCTCTTACTTGTAATGGAGTATTTTTACATTATGATATCTCTATTACGAAACCATAGTTCTGAATGAATGTTATTGGCCCACACCAGCAACCGTATCATGGCAACAACACACACATGCTGCGCAACAAGCCGTGGGGGACATAACACAATTCAGGTAAGTCAGATATTCAACATGGCAGCACTTAGAGATTGTTTATTTAACAAATTATGATGATTTACTGTACGAACCTTTGGTGTTTTGTCCTGCTTGGTTGCCAGTTTGGAGCTACATTGCCGTATATTCAGTGCTGATATACTGCAAGGAGAGTGGAGTGTAAAAGGGCTGAAAATCCTCCATGCTGCTGCTGTTGTTTTGGACGCCATTTTTAACTAACCGACACTAAACAGCTGTTTTAAGAGGGATTTGTTTCCCTTACATGGCAGAGTGTCCGGATATTTATATAAACCTACAGTGTTCTGTTAGGGGAGTTCATATCGATGTCCTTCTGTGAGAACAACCCTCCGTCTGGTCACATGACTCCCACTATAGAAAAGAGGGGCTTCAAACATTCACCGGCGCAGCCCCGGGCGGGGTTTCTCCCAAACCATTCTTGTTGGTTCGCAGTGGTAGAAGAAATATAAAAGTACCAATATAATGATCTTAAAATCCTCCATTTAAAGTAACAGTCCTGAAATAAAATGTAACTTAAGTAGAAGTACAGTAGTGTCTTTTTCAACAGTATTATATTATTATGGACATGTATAGAAGTTATACGTGGCATCAAAGACACTTACTCAAATAAATTACACCTTTTTTTAAAATAGTATTCCAAGTACAGTGAGTATGAGTAGGCTACTTAGTTAGACTACATATACTTAGTCACTATGCAGCCAGATGGCTCTTTAGTGGTTGTGTTATAATGTAAGTACAAGTTACCACCTGTCAACGTATTCACCTTGTACCAAAACGTACTGAATATGCAGAATGGCCTATTTCAAAATACTATACTATATTTCTGAATTATCGTTATCATTTTTACATTCATTTGAATCATCACGTTAGAGTTGCAGCTGGCAAATGTGATGGTGGTATCATTTATTTTCTATACATCTAGGTAGCTTAATTTTTATAATACTTTGTTAGAATTTATAATATTAATTTTATTTTAGATTACAAATATATCTATATATTTATCTATTTTATAATAACACATAAGGATTTCTTAAAACTAGAAATTCTACTTCAGTGGAGTCCCAGAAAGCTTTACTCTTCTTGACTCTTATAAGGATTGTATTAGGATTATCTGTCACTTTTGGATGTCATATCAAGGTTCAATGTTCAGCTTGATTGTACGTTTACAACACAGCATTTGAACAATGACATCTATCGCAGCACTCTCCATTTTCACACTTTTGTATTATTATTTTATTATAATTAAAATGAAATAAAAACAGGCAATAAAACCAAATACATCGTATGTAGCAGTAAAGAAGGAAAGCATATGCATTTAACTATAAATGTAATAGATTTAAAAAAAGGACAATATATGCCTCGGAATTCTAGTGGAGTAAAAGAATAAACAACAAATCTCAAAAAAGGCCCTTCCTTTAGTATCCCCGCCCTTTCCGCCACGCATCAAACGGCACGATCATTTATACCTATGGAGCGCACCTAATGTTGGACAACCAAAACTTACCTTCCGTTACAAAAACGTCTAATAGAAATACGGGAAAATAAGACTTATTTTGTATGTATTCTACGTAAATGTGAATTTGTGAACCATTACCTAAACACTGATTTCCATTTGGAGTTATCAAGTGAATTAAACGTCCGTTTAAATGGTTTTATTCCCCGTATATGAAGCAAAGAGAAACTCCGCGCTAGTTCGTGAGCCGGAAAGTAACTACTAGAAGGTAGCTAGGTAGGCTAATGTTTAGCTTTCATGCTGGGGAGGTGCGCACTTTTCCACAACGTTTCAGATGGCTGTACGCTGGCTATGCAGGGTAAGGGTGAACCTATTAAAGTGACGAGGCGGTGTTTAATGTGTTAACACCACCAAATAAAACTGGAGTTATTCGGTAAAGGTGGGGCTGAGTCAGGTGATCAACGGTAGCGAGGACAATGGGGTTCAGACAGTGAAAACAAGAAGGTTTATTTGACTCAAAACTGCTTTTAAAATCATCTTTATGTTTCAGTAAGATATATATTTGTATATGAAGTTGTTTTTAAAGCGATAGTCGGTGTAGGATTACCCTCTGGTAGTCTGTGGGAGGGGCGACACACACACACCAGCCCGACCGCAGTCAGTCTTTAGGTGCTGAAGCTGACCGGAGCATCACGGACTCTCTCTCCCGTATTTCGGGGGGTAAATCTGGGGGCCACTTTGCTCCACACCCCGCCCTTCTGTGGCTGATGGAAACAGACATCCGTAGAAATGTGCGCGAATATGTTCGGCGTTTTGAAAAGGTGAGAAATAGATCTGTGTGTGTGCAAAAGCCTATGACAGGAGATGCTTCGATGTGTGTTCGTGCACGGTGTGTGTGTGTGTGTGTGTATTTTGCATATACCTTCGCAGCCAAATATTGGGATTTCATATGGCGACATAATGCGCAAAGCCGTGCAGGACCGGTGCATGCAGCCATGCAGGAGGGTGTGTTTTGAAAGGTTTCATAGCAAAAAGCATGGTGGGTGGTGGTCTCGATTGATTGCATGTTACCTCCAGCTCAATTAATATTGTGTGCGACTCATGGGTGGGAAGATTCCTACTAGCAAACGTATTACTTGATCACATCAGCCTCCCCTTTTTTGCTTGTCTCTCTTGGATCAAATTAAGGCACGAGGTGTTTGCCAGGCGTGCAGTGGATTTCGCTGAGATTATCCTAATGAATACTCAGATTTGTGAACCAGCCCATCGCCCTCTTACATAAAAGTAATTTAGGGAATGCTGCAAACACAATGCTGTCTATTCCACTAAGTGTTGTTGATGCTGTGAATAACAAACCTTCATATTGCGTGGGCTTTGTGTTGATATGTAACATGCACATCATGCTTTCAGACTGATAATGACTTCCCTCCCCTGAGCCATGTTCTGCTGCGAAAAACGACTAAATGTTATCGTGATCCTGCAGATATGGAAACTGCACTTTGATGTAGGCATTTCTGGATTATTGGGAACCATTTCCTTCACTTTTGACCTTTTCTTTGCCTGTTTTTAAAGCCTTTAGCTGGATTTATTGTAATGCTGGAGCTGGTTCTTTATCTCAGTAGATTTAAGGTTAGCATGGATGGATTACTGATCCAGGGGTCAAGGGTCAGGGCTTGTGTGAGAGCTGACTGTTATTCACATTGATGTTTTTAAAGTCAGTTTAGAGTAGGAATGACTTGATTGTAGTTTTTGCTCCTACTAAAAGTATTTTAAAATCTATCCTGCCCACGAAATCAAGCTGCACAGCATACCGAGGATAGAGTAAACAATTATTTCAAATAGAGTAACATTAAAAAAGGGACTTAAACCAGAAAATTCAAACGGAGAGAAATGAGACAGATCTACACTGGGTTGCAAAAACAACACCGCAAAATAACTACAAAGAGATACAAAATACATGAGGCACAAACGCTGACAGACAAAAGATTAAAAGACTACAACAACATGAACTCAACCAATACAAACAGACACAAAACCACAGAGAATAACCTGTATATACTGAAGCTTATAAGAAAAATGAAGTTGGTGTACAACACCAGAGGAATAACAGTCTTTACCTGGATGTAAACATCCTTATAATTAAATATTGAATTGTTTAAAAATGTAGAAATAAACCCATTATGTTGTGTCAAAAGATAGTTCAACAGCCTAAACGAGTAAACCTGTTAAAAATCAGACTGACATTTTGTAAATGTTGTTGAATTGGGATATGGGTATTTCCTTTTGCTCGCACACTTCCTGCACGAGTGTGGAAACTAATGTTTTTCATATTTTGGGTGTTATTCAGTTTATTTCCTCCTCAGTATTTAAAGCCTGATGGACAGGATGGATTCTGTTCATGTGGATTAAAGATATTTCACCATCATGTCAGTCAGCCAACCAGCCGGATAGAAATGAATATAAATGGTTGTCATGTGGGTGTTCCTCTTGTCGAGACGAAATGTAGGTTAACCTCATTCGTTTTCCTGCATGATTTGTAAGGGGTAAGAATTTCATATGAATGTATTATATGGGCATTTGTTCTTGTTTAATCTGAAGCTGGTATGTCATGTGAGTTAAGTGAGAAATGCAATGAAAGAGGTCAGGAAAAGTCCTTAGACTACTTCTCATTCAAGTAGAGGGATACGTTTATGTTAAAGGTGACCTATCATGTAAAATGCACTTTTTGATGTCTTTTATACATAAATATGTCCCCGGTGTGTCGGAACTCACGCAGCGTCAGAAAATAAAACCCTCTCTCTTTTCCTCCGTACCCAAATCTCTAAAAACGGGGGTACAACAGAGCTGATCCAGATTTGCGTCCGATATGACGTCATATCGGCAATGCAGACCCACAGCACTATCAGAAACGTTTCTATCAGAAACAATGCCCGACTGTTTTGGACGTAATATTGTCGGTGCATGTTTACATTAGCATCGCTAACACTCAGAGCTAACCTGTACTGGAGAGCATGTGTGTGAAGAAGCAGGAAATAAAAAGGAACTCACCTTGTGGTATAACCGGCAAGAGAGAAAGCCTTTGAGCTCCATACTGTTTCAGAAATAATCCTTGATAATCCATGATATGGCGTTTCATCACGGCAGAATCTGCCGGTAGAATCTCCCGCATGAGCAGGCATAAGCAGGCATAAGCTCCGCCCCTCTTTTTTTTTTAATCAATTTCCTCTTTTTTAAAGCTTTATACCCAAAATCAGCACTTTTGAAACAGGAAGTGAAATAAAGGGATATGAGGCATGGCTAGAATGGGTGATCTGTTTGGTATTTTGAGCAAAACACTTCATAGACATGTTTTTTATATATTTTTATATATCTGAGACCTATGCTATTGCCTAACAATAGCATGATAGGTGACCTTTAAAGGCTGTTTATAGCACCGTTTATTTTGGGGTCTTCTTGGTTTCAAAGATGTATTGGCCCTAACAAGGCAAATAAACCCCGTTCATGCATATGTAAGTAGAATCTCATCACAAAGTTTAGAAGCACACAATTATATTGAGCTTTTCAAGTAAATAGGTCTGTTGAAATAAGTAACCAGCGGAAAGAAATCCCTTTTAATATCCGTTTAAACATTTCCTGGTTAAATAAAGTTATTATCACAGTGTACACTCCTACCTCACTGCAGCAGGGTGAAATAGCTGGAGGTTATTTAGCTGTTACTCTAACTTTTTAGATTTTGCAAATGTGGTTGTTGCTAGACTACATTTGTTCTTGGCAGATATCTATTTGGATATTAGCCTTTGGCAGATATATCAGTATCAGTATCAGCACAGTTTTAGGGGTAATTCTGAAAAGGCATTACCTGTAGTCCATCATTCAGAGAGCATTTAAAGTATATGTTTTAACTGTAATGCATCCACATGCAGGTTAGTCAATATATATATATATTATATATATATTATATATATAAAAATATAAAAGTAAAAAGATTAATCTTTACTGATATATTGGTATCAGAAATATACACAAAAACTAGCTTTAAAAAATCAGTTACAGTTCGAGGAGCACATTTTATTTTTCACAAGATGAAGCTGCAACAAATTGAACATTGCAGGTTTAGTGAAGGGACATTTTCAGATAGATAAGGCTGGTTAACTTATCACGAAACTGGCAGCAAGTTGGAAAGTGACAGCTCAGTGGTGGAGTATTGGGATTTCTCTCACATCAAATGGATTATTCTCATGTTTAATGACTCAGCCTCCAGGCATTTCTGACATGACAGAACTGCCTGCAGAGTGGAGATACAACACTTTATCCGTGGCTTATTTTTCGTCCTATGATATATACATTTTCTTTGGTGCCAGAGTGGGCGGTGGTCTCTGGTGCAACACAACATCCATTGTGTTTGAATCAGAAGGTTATAACTGTAATGCAGATATGCTTTTGTTCCCACTGGAGATGCAGAGAAAGATGTTCACCTTTGTTTCCAATGCAGAAATGCAACATTATTTACATATTTAGTAGAATGTAAGAACAGGGCTAAAATAGGGCTGCACAATATCAATATTACTTGCGTTAATTCAACCATGTATATTAAATTGTACTCGGTTCTGCCTTTCTGCTGCTTTCACTTTACTGCTGAACTACAACAATTGCTTGTATAATTATTTTTAAAGAATTCCCACATTCTTGTAGTGAACAAAATGATCATTGAATAGTTCTTTAGCACTGTCTTAATGTTCTTTATGTCTCTTGTAAAGCACTTTAAATTGACTTGTTGAACTGCAATATAAATTAAACTTGCCTTTACCATTTACAAGGCACGAATACAAAATGTATATATTGCAAATATTTACTGCAATGTCGCAGTTTCGAATGATGTGTAAAGTGTGCAAGGTGATTACGATAAATGCTCATAGCATTTACAATTGACCACGTTGTTGTCATTTCCTCTGGAGTTGGTGGGTATTTGAATGTTTGGTTAAGGTTGCACAGTCTGTCTTCATGCCAGCTGCAGTGGCAGGGTTCCAGACAATAGTTGGAGGTCTCGTTGTTCCAGTGTTGGCTGTGAATATCTGAAAAGGAAGTTTTGAAGTAATCCGCCCATTCTGGGAAACAATGTCATCTCTGCTGAGGCTCTGCTCTGAAGTGTTTCTCATTGTTCTGACTTTCCCTCCTCTGCAGCCTGTTTGGGAAGCCCTTTGATGGAGGGAAGAGGATGGACCATGGCGCCCAGCAACATCAGCAGCATCACCCCATGGAGCAGCAGCAGCAGTCGTACCACCAGCAGCACCCGGCCATGATGCGGCTGTACGAGGTCCAGAAGGAGGTTCAGGTCCCTGGGGTCGGCGGTCTGCACCTTCAGCGGCCTGCAGCACGACCGCGACTACAAAGCGAGTCGAGCGCGAGCTGACGCGCCTGCTGCTGGAGGTGGACAAGGTCGACACGGAGGGCAAACCAGAGCTGCAGGGGCGCGGAGAAAAGAGCCGCACAGGAAGTGGAAGGCCTTCTGCGATACCTGGAGGAGAACGCCACGCACCCGTCCCGCATCGCCATAGAAGATCTGAGCAACGAGGGCGCGGCAGCTGGTGGACGACCGCGTGGTGGCGCCTCACGCTCGGGAGGCGTGGCTGAAAATAAACGACGAGCTGGTGGAACGCCCTGCAGGAGATAATCCTGAGGCTCACCCAGGTGAAGACGGAGGGGAGGGTGCCGCTCCGAAAGGCGCGATACCGGGCGCTGACTCGAATGTGCGCGGTGCAGGATGTGGTGGAGGGGCGCACCCAACAGCAGACCCTCTCCCTGCCGCTGTCCGGGGAGACCCACGAGGCGGTGAACCTCATCAACCAGGTGATGGTGAAGGTGAGCGTGGCCGCAGTCATGGTGGCTCTGCTGATGGGGCTGAGCGGCAGGGACAGCTGCGCTCACCTGTCCCGCATCCTGACGGAGATGCAGGTGGAGCTGGATGCTCTGGATGTTTCCGGGAATGCGGCGATCAGAAACTACAGGAAGCAGGTGGTGGAGGAGATAAACGGGCTGCTGAAACATCTGGACCTGGAGGGGGAGGGAGAGGACACCCGCAGGTAGGCTCCACTCAAAGGACGGATCAGGGCAATAACTAATACTGACTAACTCATAAGAAAATAACCACATACAATTTCTCTGCCTGCAGTCAGATAGACTTCCCAACAGTTTCCTAACTGACTAAAATGACCCGGAAGTATCTCAGTGGTATCCCTGATAACATTGGGTCAAATAATTGTAATGCTAAGGAAAGGAGCTTCAATGCTTTCTTTCTTAGCTGCATTAGCATAGTGTAAGTGCAATCTGCTTAGCTGCGTGTTTGTTTTCTCTTAAGTACTTATGAATTCTCCTTCACATCCTTACTTGAGCTGATGGAAAAGTACTGGACAAACTATTTTTGACTATTTGACCGCTAGTCCAAGATGAGGTCTTCAAATACAAGTTTAATTTGATGTAAAACAGAGAAACAACTATATATTTGAGATGCTGTCTCTTGTCAGTTTTGTATAAAAAAATGTGTATTCAATTATCAAAATATTTTGCAGCTCTACTTCAAGTACCTTGTTTTGGTTGTAAAAAACTGTCCAAAACCCGAATATATTTAAATTAATGTCATACAAGACTAAAAATAACAGTTGAGAACCATTTTGGTGCATCTGTTCATCAACAACTTTCTCAGCAGAATACAACTACATTTAACTTTAAATAAAGTTTACATTGTGCTGTGATGATGGGCTGATGGAGCCTGGGTGGTGGACTGGAGGAGGGACTGATTTGAATTATTCTACACTGAGAGGTGTAAATTAGACTCACAACACCAGAGAAGCGCTGATGGTAATAAAACGCCTACCGACTACGTTATAATGCAGAAACACAGACTGCAGCACTGATTCAAGAACCACTTAATCATAGTAAAACAAAACAATAAATAAATGAGGTAATATACATTTAAATAAGTTATGGTTTTGGCTGCAGAATGTCCTCAAAAGCACCCTTAACACTTAAGGTATTTAAAAGACATATGTTCTATAATATTCATAAATATATAATATGTACCCTAAGTACCCCCTAAAAATACTTAGGTGTTCAAACCGTATTGAATCAGATACTACAGTGAGTGATTGAAGATCAGGAGTGTTCATTGCAGTGATTCAGTGTTTGCCTCTTTCAGATACGACCTGGGGCAGAACAACTCTATCCGTGAGATCGAGGCAGTGCGTGCTCACGTGTTCCACCTGCGAGAGGGCGTCCTGCGGCACTGCATGATGGGAGATCTGAGCTTCAGGCCCAAAGCGGAGCTGCAGAGCCTCCTCACTCACCTGGACCAGGTGGACACGGCCAAGAACCCGTGCATCCGAGAGGCCCGCCGCCGCGCCGTGGTGGAGGTCCAGGCCATCATCACCTTCCTGGACCTCCGCGAGGCTTTAGCGCGCCGCCAGCCGGGCACCGAGCACCCTGCGCACCGGGCCGTGTGGCTGGTGCTCGGCAGCCTCTCGGACCTCCAGGCTCAGGCGCTGGGCTTCGATGGCAAGCGCATGGAAAAGAGCTACATGATGCTGGAGGAGCTGCTGACCAAACAGCTGCTGGCGCTGGACGCCGTGGACCCGCAGGGCGACGAGACCACCAAGATGGCGCGGAAACAGGCGGTGAAGTTCGCCCAAAACATTCTCAACTACCTGGACATGAAGACGGACGGGTGGGAGTATTGATAAAGGCGGAAACACCGGATGGGACTTCGCTGCAGGAACGAAAGGATCTGTGTGTAAATAAAACAAAAAAAACGTATCATTCCACGGGCTGTAAATATTGACTCCAACCCCCAGAATGCATTGCAGCAGCGCTTTTCTTTCATCTCTTTGTGGTAGTCGTGGCCGATCCAAGAAGAACACATTTTATGGAACACACACTTCAGTGCTCTCTGAAGGTTTTCTTTTTAAAAATCTCCCTGTACGTGTGTGTGAGGGTGTGTGTGCGAGTTACCGTCCGTCGTACTTGGTGTGTTTGTGTGTGTTAAAGCCTGCTGCCAAAGCTCTTGAATAATGCCTGTTCTCGTGGTTGTGTGTGTCCTCCAGACTGCACTTGATATTGATAAAGTGTGATAGATTGCGTCGCAGTAGCTTCCCTGTCTGGTCTGGTTTTAATTTAAGTTGCTGATGGAGCATGTGTTAAATACAGTGACCTAATTGTGGCTCGTTTCCTGATGGTTGGATGCCAATTTTAGGCATCAGAAGGATAGAAAATAGTCACATTTTGGAGCATTTTTTGTTAATTTCTTGCTGCAGTTTTGTTTTGAAATCAAGTTTGGTCTATTCAGAAAAGCAGAAGACGTGAGCAAACTTAAACTTCAGAGAAACTGAAATTTATTTGGGGTATTTTTGAGAAGCAGCATGAAAAGGCGTAGATGTGGAGCGGAGGTGTTTCCACACACTGGCATCGAAGCCAGGTCATCTGTGTTCAAACAGTTGGAAATCGTTTGCATTACGGTCACTCCCCACTGTGTGACCCTGTTGGTTTACCTTCTCCGTATTTATCACCCCAGCTGTCGTTGGCAAGCGGTCAAACGACACGCTGAGATACAGATAAAGCTAGCTGGAAAAAATCTGTCATCTTGTGTGAGAGGATGTTGGAAAGGTTTCCCCTCGCTGCTCGTGTCGTCTGTCTGGAAATGTTTGTTGTGACTTTGTGTGGGGCTATAAATGGATCAGGTTTTTTAGAAATTCAGAGACAGAAGAGGCAGATTTTTTTTCTTTGCTGCTGCTGCTTTTTGTTTCTACCCACCACTGCTTTCTACTGAGTGACTGTGAGACGTCCCCCAGGGAGAGGGAGGGAAAGGAGGGAGAAAGGGTGAGGTGGTGATCTACTCTGGATTGACACATCAAGGCTGAATCTCACCCAGCGGTCGGGACGAGAGAGGTGATGGTGATCGCAGCCGACACATCCTTCTAGAAACTTCTCGAGACGGTGGGAGGGGGAGAGAAAGTCCCAAAAATCTTCGTGCCTTTATTTTCACCCTTCCCTGTGTACCGGTAGGTTTGTGTATAGAAAAAGCAGCCTTTGCTCATTTTGATATTTAACGCTGAAGCACCGAATGTGTTTGTGGAGAGCACCTTGGCTGTCATCACAACAAGAAATGTGCACTACTTGTCAGAAAGTGTGGCCCTTTTAGATTCAGTATTTGTTCCCCGATGATAAACGACTAAAAGGTGAAGTTGTTCTGGTCAATAATCTTCTGTAACACAGGATGACAACGCCTCTTCTGCAGCCCGTGAGTCACGGTGTGATTTCACACTGCAAGCAGCCACGGGCAGATCTCTGGCTCTGAAAGCTATTTGGCAACATGAGCCTGAATACAAGATGACAAAACTAAATAATTAGTTCATTTCTATACAGCTTCCTGCTGACCTCTGAACATGTTGTTTCTGAGAAAGTATTTAGGAAGCCCTTTACTGCCAATGTGATGAAATATTAAAAGATTCAGTCATTATAATGAGAAACTCTTCAAAAAAAGGACTTGGTATCACAAAATAATGACTTAATATAAAAAAAATAATGACTTCATAATTATATTCCATTAATGTAATATGTATACATCTAAAGTGGGCCATTCTGCACGATTGGTACTTTTACTTTTAGTACTTAAACTTGCTTATGAATTAAAAAAACCTCAGTATGGACATTTCTGATTGCTGGCTGCTAGCAGTGTGAAACACAAAACATCAAATAAATCCCTGCAATAACTCGTAAAATATGATTAAAGCAACAAAGCTTAATGAAATACCAGCTGCCTAGAAAGACAATCTGTGTATTACTGCTTTTTATACAAAAGACCCCACAAAACCATGTCCCAGTGAAGACCCACAGACCAGTTTTATGTGCATTGAGCTGCATTTTCTGGCACAAAGCCTGCCGCTCGGCCTCCTGGGTAATGAGCTGACTCATACGGGAGGAAATTCAATTAAACAAAGTTCATTAAACATCATCAGCCGGCTGCAACAGATGCTTTCTCCGACCAAACCAACCCGGACACACCTTAAGTTCACATGCTCTTTTTTGTATGCAGTATTATATATATATAAATAATGTACATTTAGTTACTGCATTTCTGTAAATTGTTCTTAAGCATTCATTTGAAGGATTTATCAAACGTTTTACACTGTATAAAGGAATTAGATCTTTTTTTTTTGTCTAGTCCGTTCGATGCCTTCTTTTTTCTTTTTTTTTACTCCGTGTTAGTGATGAGTGGGCGTTCTGGCAACCAATATATATTCAGTGGTTGAAAAGTACAAATGTAGAAAGGATGGCCGTGAGGTAAAGCACCATTTTATAAAGGTTTTGCAAGAGTTTTGTGAGAAAAGGAAGCAAGAAGGCGTCAGAGAAAATCCCAAATATCACCACTACTACTCCTGTTATTTTGTTCAGTAAATATACAGACTGTAGTTTGAAGATTTACAAAACAATTGAACGTGTTAGAAATTGGATTTGATAACAGTAATATGATGCATTTGTGTGGCTGTATGCGGAAAGGACTTTCAATTGTCAAGTGTTATTCATTCCGTAGGTCATGTAAACACTTTAGTATGAATACGGTCTTTTTTATTCGCAAAAATGCAACATCTTTTGCATGTAAACAAAGTAATTTATGCATTTTATATGATGGATCAGACTCTGATAAACAAATCATTAATAGACACAGCCATTGACGGTTTTGGGATTTTCTTGGGATTGTTTGACGTTTGTTTGAAGATGAAAAATGTAAAATATTACCGGTTCAGACTCGATAGTCCTAAAACTGCTTATATAAAAAATACACAGTGTTTAACTACCTATTTATTTTTGGTGAAAAGAAAGTGAAAAAATATGTCAATTGTTACAAAAAGTCGCATTAATAGGGTCAATAAAACTGTGGGGATTATTATTACATTTAAAAATATCCTACAAAAGAAGTTACTTGGTCTTGACAGTCTTCTCCACCCAGACATCTTGTATACACACACACACGCACGATGGGCCACTAAAAGCCGCTCGGGGTCGTGCAGACTGTCTAAACTTGGTGGCATGAGTCCATTAGTCGGAGAGTTTCAGAGATTCATCCCTGGAGGTTTTTCGAGGTGGCTTCTGACGTCAATCCCTTTACAGGACGATGCATGTACGCACAGAGAACAAAGTGGGTGACTTACAGATTTAAATATTTAATTTTCCTGATCCTGGATTGAATGTAGTCATTAAGGAATGTTTTGTTCTCTGGATTTCAAAGTACCAAAGTTGTTTCAGAAACCTTTAATGTTCCCGGGACAATATGGAGGATTATGGTGATGAAGGAGAAGCTGGAGAGTTGTACGTATCTGAAAAGCATTTTGACAGAATTGGTGTTTAAAGAGCAACTTAACACCACCCAAAAATGATGCGTGCTGTGTTTAGAGTGCAAAAAACACTTTTGAGCTTGTTAAGTTGCATTTTGAAGATCAGCAGCAAGTTGCACCAGTTGATTGTAAGTTTGAGTCTAAGGTAAACACTAAATGCTACAAAATGTTCATTTGCAGTAATGTAATCTGTCCTTTAGTGCAGGAAAGTAACTGAACATAACTATTCCATACTATGGTACTTTATACTCCTACTACACATAACAGAGGCATATTGTGATTTCACTCCACTAAATGTATTTGAGCGCTAACCTAACTCAAATATGATCCATTTAAACGGATTAAACCAACCAACATAAATAGTTCAAATGAACCAACAGCAACATTAAAGTACAGTTTGCATATCAATGCGTTAATAATAATGATCCAATATTATAATATTAGTCGACACGCATGAATTGTGCATCATTTGCAGCTGCTATATGACCCTGATTCATAAAACATGTATGCACTAAAGATTTAACAACCAAAACACACCCATACAGTCTTGCAGCTGAGTACAATCAGCCCTTTTTTTTGCAAAAGGAGATCGACGTAATCATTTGTTCATTCTTTCATATAATAACTTTATTTTTTCATTCCTTTTTTTCATGTATTTTTCCAGAAATAACCTATTTTTAACACAAATGTCATTTCATCCTGTCACTGCATCCCATGATAAATTGAGTTTGAGCAGACACCAATTTCTAAATGTGCTGCCAGCTCTTTGATGACACTAATACTTTCACTGTAACTGTATTTGTATCAGAGCTGATGTTTGTTCATTGGAGCACTGAGGCTCATTTGCATAAAAAGTAGCCAATTATGCACCAAATGTATACATGTTACATGATTTAAATTGTGCTGGAGCTTGGCAGTGCAGTTGCTAATACTTCTGTACTTTTAATTGATATTCTGAATGCAAGACCTTTACCTGTAACAGAGTATTTCTACACTGTGATATTTTACTCAAGTAAAGGATTTGAATATTTCTTCCACCAGTGCTGTATACTTATGCAACAAATATGAATACTACTGCAACATGTATGTATTCTCTTTCCAAGCCTCTCTTATATTTGTCAGGATTCCTCACACATCCTTTTGTTATTGACAAAATAGGCTAGCTGTTTCCACTCGTTTCCAGTCTTTGTGCTAAGCTAAGTTAGCCCGATGCTAATTTAACTTGAAAGTGATATCTTTGTAACTTTCAACAAAGAAAATTAAACCGAAAATGTTCCCCCAAAATTTGTAATTTAATGATAATTTCATATTAAGCGTATTTGTGAAAACCTGTTTTTACTAACAATTTATAGCGATAATTCTTCTTAGATCAGACTTTTCACTTACTGGTGCAACATCCCGCTCGATCGTACCACACAGGTCAAAGGTCAATTGCTTGGTTATGGAAATATATGAAAATATGTGACCAATATGATGGGTGGATGATGTAGTAGAAATCCACCAGGAGGTAGAAAATCTTGCTTATTAAGCTTAAGAAAATATTTATTTTATTTAAGCACACTTTTCATGTTCCTTAGTTACTGTCTGTTATAACTGCTCTGCCTTTCTTTCTGCAAAATGACAGGAATGTGTTCTGTGATGAAAAAAAAGGGTATAATATTTCATTTATTTTTCCAAAATCTGTTCTCTTAAGTCGCCTTTAACTGCATTGATTGTGACAGGCTTTTGCTGTTTCTCCCTTTCGAGATATGCGCTTGTACAAAAAGCACACTGAGACTTTGTGTGAATGCTCCCTGGATGGTTGTGTTTGGAATTTGTATTCCCTCTGCAAAATAAAGACGGCGTGTCTTGATCAGTGTTATGTTATGTGTTTCTTTCCCTGGCCGTTCCTTTAGATCACAAACTTATTAAAATGCAGACTCATGGTCATTTTAAGGAAGCATACAGCAGGATAAAAGACATTTCATGCAACATAAAGTCACTCTGCTGGAGGTTGGGCATTAAACTTTTAGGTGATGCTCTCATTCAGAGTAAAAGGGGGGGGGGGTTAGTGTCTCTCGATAAAGGGCACTTTATTTTATCTGTGACGCAGTGATTTTAGTCAGTGTAACCATGAAGCATCTACTCGAAGTGCTCTGAATGTTAGTTATGCGCTTTAAGCAAGGGCTTATGAAGATTTAGAGAGATTAGCATTTGTTTTGTAAGAGTCTATTGAGAAAATGTACATGTATTAGTGCAAAATTTACTTTGATTAATTTAAAGAGGACCTATCATGCAAAATGCACTTTTTGATGTCTTTTATACATAAATATGTGTCCCCGGTGTGTCGGGGAACTCACGCAGCGTCAGAAAATAAAACCCTCTCTCTTTTCCTCCGTACCCAAATCTCTAAAAACGGGGGTACAACAGAGCTGATCCAGATTTGCGTCCGATATGACGTAATATCGGAAATGTGGACCCACGGCCCAATCAGAAAGTTGCTATCAGAAACAATGCCCGACTATTTTGGACGTAATATGGTCGGTGCATGTTTACATTAGCATCGCTAACACTCAGAGCTAACCTGTACTGGAGAGCATGTGTGTGAAGAAGCAGGAAATAAAAAGGAACTCACCTTGTGGTATAACCGGCAAGAGAGAAAGCCTTTGTGCTCCATACTGTTTCAGAAATAACTCTTGATAATCCATGATATGGCATTTCATCACGGCAGTATTTAGTTTAGACAGTAGCTGAGGGTCCCGCATGAGCTCAGCCCCCTCCTTTCTTTTTTTTAATACATTTTTTATTTTTTTAAAGCTTTATATGCCAAATCAGCACTTTTGAAACAGGAAGTGAAATAGAGGGATATGAGGCATGGCTAGAATGGGTGATCGGTTTGGTATTTTGAGCAAAACACTTCATAGACATGTTTTTTATATATTTGTATATATCTGAGACCTATGCTATTGCCTAAAAATAGCATGATAGGTGACCTTGAAGAGGTTTTAATCAATACAATCAGTAAAAGGAAAATGGCAGTATGTTAAAGGGACACTTTGGACGTTTTTAAATGTAATTGTATGAGGTATTTATTCATGGTCAGGGTATTACCTAGAGTAGAGGTCTGCACGCCCCAATTTAGAAAAAAAGAAACAGGTGATAGAAGAAGATAGAAGTAAAGAAATGCATACTTCTGTGGACAGTGGAAGTTTCAACATTATTTTAAAAACAACAATATTGGTTTAAGAGTATGCTATATTTAGAAAATGTTCACCACTTCACCTAACTTACAGATCTGAAGCTGTTATATCCACACTACAGGAGCTGTTGGTCTATCGCTGCTTTGATTGGTTCATTTGTTTGAGTTGCTGTGGGACTTCATGTTCTAAAGGATTTGGTTAGATGCACAACATAAACACATGAATTAAAGGTAGGGTAGGTAAGAATGGAGAAACCAGCTCGAGTGCGCTAGAATTTGAGTACGCAGCCGGAAAAAATCTGCCCCTTCCTTCAGACTTCCTTACAGAGCCCCTCCTCCAACACACACGAACGCGCACATGACCAATGAGGGCACGAGATAAGTTTGTGCACAGATGGAAGGCTGACAGGCAGGTAGGCCATCCAGTTATTTTAGCTGGGCCGGCTAAAATGATTGGTCGTACTTTTTACAGTACTACGGCTTCCACAGATGTATTTATTGCCAAAGCATTTAATGTATTCATTGCTATCGGGATGTTAAGAGCATTCCATGGAATATAACAAAAAGTGTTTCTGAAGTGAATTACCTACCCCACCTTTAACTGATGGCAGCAGCAATAAAAAAATCAACATATGATCTATTTACTTGTTTAGTCAATGCCATATGGTTGCTTGAAAGAGGGCATACAGCATTTGAGGGTCCTATAGAACATGATGCATTGCTGTTAATTAAACAACAACAACAACAACAACTATATGAAGGGTTTCAAATCAGCACACCCTTAAACATGTACAGCAGTCAAATGTGACATACACATTAATGCAGCAATAATATATCAAAAACATCAAATATGCAATAGTAAACCATTTAACATTATACACATTTATTTAATTTAGCTAAATACATACTGAGTAAGGTTTTGACCGCAGGACTTTTACTGTGGTATTACGATAAGAGATAAGAGATAAGATAGATTTTGTGTTGCAGCAGCATAAAAAGACATGGCATTGTATGATAAAAATTACAAGACATAAACAAGAAAGTAGAAAATATACATGTTGAATTTACAAATTAACAATAACAAGATATAAAGCAAGGTATTATATATACATAAGTATGTGACAGATGGAATATTAAATATTAAACTGAATATATAAATGTAAAATGTACAGTACTTATACTTCAGTAAAGGATGTGAAATATTCCTCCACCACATGTGGGTTGTGGGGTTTTCCCAGTGATGATAACACCAGGGAGAAAAACACCACTGGGACGAGGTCTCTGACCGCCGGCCGCCTCCACAGAGAGGCTCTCCGTGTGGGATTAGACGACCTTTCACCAGCATGGAGTCTCTCTCAGCTGCAGCTCACGTCCTCCATCACTCTGACGTACATGTGCATGGTGGTGGAGGAGGGATTTAGACCCTTTACTAAACAGTATGTAAGTATAATCCGGACAGCAGTGGCTTCTTATCAGATATGACTGTTACAGAATAATGATTTTTGTAGATTTTTATAGGGTTTTTATTTTATTTTTAAAACTGCATATGTTTAAATAATAATTTGTATTTCTTATGTTTATATAAATATTTGTTTGATTTATGTTTCATTATTAAATTAGCCACTGTCACACAAAACCCATTCCCCCCCGAGATAAATAAAGTATTATTCTGGTTATTCAAAGACGCAAAAACTGAAAACTAAAAAGTAAAGAAGACACACCTACTGAATCTCTGCCAGCTTGTGAGTGTTGTTGAACAGACATCTGAAATAGCTGTAGAAAGAAAAAATAATCAGAAATATTTTCATTACAGTGAAGTTTGCAAATGTCCTATCTCTATATGTTTGCCACCTGCACGAAACTTACAAATGTACTCTTTTTATTAAATATTTTTCATATATTCATTGTAATTTTCTATTGAAGATTATGCTTGTGACTTTTTCATCACTTTGCAATTATATTTGGTCTAACATGACTATTCAATTACAATAAAGGCATTGCATTGTAATTATTTAATTGTATTTACTCTAAAAGCAGAGTGCACGTTTTCTATGACTTTTGCATGTGCAATTTCTGCATGTGATTATTGCGTAGGCATGGTGTATGATATACACTATAGCACTATGAACTAAATGTAGGCAAAACCTACAGTAAACATTATTCTGGATGAGGAATCAGCATGACATGGGACATCTCTGTTTCACATGCATCCACCAGGGGGCGCCACATGCTCAGATCTGCAGGCAACAGCAGGGGGCGTAAGTGAGGAGTGAGATGATATGGCGGGCCAGTCGCGCGCGCCACAGGAGCGAGATGATATCGCCGAGGCACCAGTTCGCGCGCGCGCACACACACACACACACACACACACACACACAGAGATTGACAGCAGACAGCAGACAGTGGCGTGCTATCTCTCTGTGTGAGGCTGGAGTGGTTATATAATCAGTAACATGGAAGTGATAAACGCTGCGAACATTTCTCTGCGTCACGGCAACACCATTTAGGATGTGATGACCTACAGGCAGCAGAAGGGCATTACTAAAACCTCTACAGTGGGGGAATGTCGAAGATACTGGTAAATGTACATTTTATAAACACTGTTGTAGAATGTGAGTATTAATTAAAACATCTTAAAGTAATAACATTATTAGGCTTCATTTGCAACCAATAATAAGTACATTATCTTATTGGTCGGCTACTTACCAAGAACACTCTGCTGATGTCTCTAAAATCTCATCAGGACTAGGACAGAGCCGTATAATAGAATCATATCTATCTATATGGCGCTGCTGGACTAGGATAATGAGACCAAACAGAAAACACCTGTGCTCTGTCACAGTGAACAAGGGAAATGTAGTTTGTAGGCTATTCATTGTAGTTCCCAAGATCATGCCACAAGAGAAACCGCAGAAATAAAAACATATGACAAAAATGTGTGTGTTAGCTAACATGAGCCACCAGTTAGCTTAGCTTTATGCTTTAGCTTAATTTTTAGCTATAGCTTTGCCAAAGATAGCTTTCTGTAAGCTTAAGGCCTTCTTCGACAAATGACCTCCTGTAAATTCTATGTGTTTGGCGTTAAATTATATCAAATACCAAAATATTTTTGTAGCCATCATTGTTTACAGTGTCCACCAATTAGTGTTAATAATTCTTTTTTAATGGCCGTTGGTCCTAAAAGAAGAGATGTTTTATTCCATTTGCTTCATCTTTGATCCAATCATGCATAAATAAAATCAAAACACAGCTAATCAAACACAACATTTTATTTATATTTACATCCGCCATATGTCCAAACAAAACCTCTTCATGAGCAGGCAGCTGGGCTAAAGAGAGGAGGAAACAGGGGGATAAACATGCAGAGATAGAGAGAGAAATATGTGTTTACTGAGCGTTGAGTGTTATGTCAAGAGGAACATAACATCAACGGGCCGAGAAAAAAATGGATGAATCACAAGATGCATGAATCTCTGAGCAACGCAGGAATGTGGTGCAGAGCCTGAAGATGAATACTATAAATAATCTGAGTGTATGTCTGTTCTTTGTGTGTAAAAATAGTCACAGATGCAGAGTGCTGGGGGGTTAAAACAGAGATGAAGGGAGGACAGTGTATGGATGGTTATGTCACGCAGTATGCAGCATAGTCCCCGACACGGTCAGCTGTGCAGTGGTGCAGAAACAGATGAGGAGGCGTGTTATGTAATATTCCCAGAGCCTCTTTACTGGGTGAGAAAGAGCCTGCATCGATTAGCGTAAGCCGCCATGACTGCAGGACTGAGGGTTGAAGTGAAATGGTGTATAATGTGGTTTGACCCTTGTGGCAGATACTAGGAGCAGCAGCAGTGATTCAGTGAGATTGACATTCATTTGACATTTTTTAGTTGTGTCTGTCTATATGAAACATCATTGACTAATTGATTATTCAGTATCGATTGGCACTCATTGAACTACATTTCTGCAGATGAGGTGACAACGTGGCTTCCCATGTTCTGTGTTATTGTTCCAAACCTTTCGGAATAAAGCAGCAAAGCCAACCAATTGGTCATCCGTGTACAAAATACAGACAAGAAAATGTTTGTGTTCTCGAGTGGATTTCCTGCTCTACAATAGAGAAAACACGTTGTAAAATATAAAATATAATAACCCAATAGCCATAAAACCCAGTTTAAATCTGTCCTCTGACCTTTTCTTCACTCTCTACCACAGTAAGATGCGGGTAACTGTCTTGTATGTGTAACCCTCTTGGCACAACAAACATGTTTCTCAATCATAAATGATCCTAATTCAACCTGGATCTTTCTCTTCTTAAATGTAAAATTAATCTTTTAATGAATAAGATTCCTCAATTTAGACTCTATATTCACCTTATTCTTAATATTTAATGATCGTCCTCCTTCATTATTAAGGCCCATAAGTGTTATATTGTCCAGATAAACAAAATCAACAATGTTAACGTTTCAGATTTCTTTTGGAACAAATATGAGAAATCCCCACTGTAATTTCGCTCACCCAAAGTAAAACATCAGGTGGAAAACCTTTTTGTTGTGGGGGTTTTTAACTCCTGCGTACTTCACAGATGGGGTCAGGGCAGGTCTGGGGATAAGTGAAGTATCCGAGTGGACTGAACTGGAAACCCTGGCTCTGGTCCGAGATCCATCTGTCTGCAGTAAGTGAGTTTCACCGTGACTAATTTTGCTATTAAACCTTGACAGATAACAATTCAGCTCCAGCTCAGGATGACAGCTGCAGGCTCATCTTTAAATTACTACATTCATGGTCAATATGGGATGAATAAATTACATTTTTTTGTTATCTTCGCCACTATTTTGGATCCACAAAGGGACAACTCAGTGAGCTAAGTGACCCTTTTCCAGTGTAATAATGTTATCTAAAGACATGTAGTTATATTGTTTTGACTTCTCTGATCATCTATCCTATCTTTTATCAGTTTGTGGGATTAATATAACATTTTTCTATCATATATTCTCAATTTAATTTGATGTTTTATCCCTGAAGTTCCATTAACATTGATTTAAATTGAGTTTTCTAGTGGCCCATGAAGCTTTAAACATATCTAGAATAAGAAAATATACAATTTACTATTCACTATTGACATTAAACATTGGCTTAAAATATCAGATTCAGTCAAAAAACACTGGATTCAAAACAATGAACCAATAATAGATAGACACTTCAGGGATCTAGTGTCTTAATGTTTCTTGGTTTTGTTGGCAAAAAAATCCTTTTTTTAATCTAACAATTCTTAATTTAAATGGAGAAATTCCTCCCTGAGTTTCATCTACGTTTATTTTAGACTTTTCTTATTTTCAATTTTTTAGGTTTTAGTGGCAAAAGAAACTGACCTCAAAACATTGGGATACAACATCAGATTCAGTCCAAAACACTTGATTTAAACACACAAACACAATCAGTATTGCATGCAGGGTACCATCTATCAGTAATGGATGACTGGTTTAGTCTCTGCAACACTGGTCGGTACCTGACAGTGATGGGGATTGTGCCATATTTGGGCCGGTTGCCACGGTAACAGCAGGAATTACTCACCCCTCCAAGGCAGCTGCCCTGTGTTTGGCCGGTGGATTGTGTGTCCTCTCCACTCCCACGTATCACATCTGCAATTCACTCTCCGAGCCAGAGAGGCAAAGTGCAGAGATAGCAAGGGAGTTACCTAACGTGATTGTGATTGTACATTAGTGTCACAAAAGGTCGGTTTTAAAGAAGCCGCTGTGGGGTATTAAAGTCGGATTATCCTGGAATAAAAACAGATGTGCCTATTTGTCCTTCAACCTAACAAAAAAAAAAGTCATTTTTCACACGGAGAGCATTGTTTGCTACAGAAAATGACTTCATATGTGCAGAAAAATAGGGCATTTTCTATGCATTTGGCATGTGGAGATACACAGGAATAGCATTGGTGCATGAATGAGTGAGAGCTTGAATGTCATGTTTAATTCAGATCTATGAAGCGTAACATAGAGTGCTATTTTCTGCAAATGAAAGATGGGAAATTCTTTCATTTATTGAGAGCAGAAATCCCTTTTTTAGGACACAAAGTACTGAATGTTACGAGGCTGGTGCACCACTGCCTGAGCTGCAGGGGGCAGCCGATCATCGTGCCACGTCAAGGTTTTTCTCACCTTGAACAAAACGTGGGCCGTGTTTGGGATTTTAGGACACTTAGGACAACACAATCTGTTGTTCCCCTCCTCCTCCCCCTGTGGGAATATGTGCAGTTTGTTCCCAACCTGTGACACAAATACTTTACTGGAGCAAAAGAGAAACACAAGGGGGAAAATGGAAAATGACCTTTTTCTACTTTCATTTGTACAATACTTACATACAAATGAGTATGAAGGAGAAGATTGGGAATCCTAAAACGGTAAAAAGGTTATAAGTCATGTTTAAGATGTATGCAAAATGAACAAGGAAGTGAAACAAGACATCCTCTTTTTGGCTCTAACAACTGCCCTGAAAAAACCCACCAATAAAATCCAGCTTTACAGCCCCATAGAGAAATGAGACAATCTCCTACTGCACCTTGAATCAAATATTAATATGTTTCTGACATCAGGTGAAGGTCTTATGACTCAAAACATATGACTGATTTACTCCTTAGCTTTAACTGGTTCACATTTCCTGCATTGTGTATAATAGTTTTTTTGCACCTTATTGGTCTTTGATGGTTACATTTGTTTTTATTTGACCCCTACCTAATGTGTACCTCAACTGCTGCACAACACATTTCACCTGGAAACATTAGGTTCTATTTTATCTTATTTTATCCCAGATTTGTGTTGCATTTTAGGGTATGAGGCAGAGAGTAAGGGGATGTAAAAGCTTCACTGGTAGAGCCGGTCGAATTAAAGAATGTATCAGACAGTATGATAATGAAAGACTTACATTAGGGATGGGGAAGGCAGTTCAGTTAGCTCTTTTAATGTGTTCTTACGGCAGACATACTGTACTGTTCAGCAGAAAGTAGCAGACCAAAACAGTTGGAGACTAGTCTGTGAAAATATTGGAGAATTTAACAAATAAATAGACTCCTCCTTCAGGAGGTGAAGACCAAACACAGGGGGCGTAAACGACAAGTAAAATGTCCTTTATTTGTCGGCTTTATATAACTTCCCTTGAGATCATTGAGTTCATCATCCAAGGCCACTTGTGGCAAGGAGCAAACTCTCATATAGCTCATAATTATTGTGGGGGACACTTAAGGTATTCAAAACGATATAAAATGATTACTTCATGTGATGCTAGGATTGCTGGCTTTTAAATAAAAATATATAGCTTGTACTTTTTTTACCTGACTGGAAGATTTAACCATGTTCAGATTCATTGTCTCTTGGCTAAAGTATACCAACATTAAATGAAGATATTTGCTGTTTAAGCAGACCTCAAACTTGTTAACCAACTTTCCTTTTTGTTTTGCACGACTCACAAAAAGCTCCAGCCATTACCTTGATCAGTATTTATTCATGATCAGGCTGTGTGTTGCTGACGGAGCGAGTTGTGTGTGCTGCATCATGGCTGTTGCTGCAGAGCTGCTGCAGTGTTGCCTGTTTGGCCAGAGTCCAATCTGCGACTTCACGTCTGTCCTCCTGCACGTTCACACAGAGGACACACACTCTGCAGCAGGAATCAGACACACCCTCTACTCTGTGCTCATCATACATAGAGAAACACAGACTGCACCCCTGCAGACCCATACAAACTCATAACTCATACAGCATGACTGTCAGCTCAAAGTCCTGTTGTTTTAATCTTTTTTTACTCGGTTGTTTTCTTTTAAATCACTTTTTTATTTGGATTAGGCCAGCAAGATAAACAATTTCTGGATTAGAAACCTATAAAGAAAAGTAAAGGGCTGAATGATGAAAGTCCTTATAACCTCATAGGATTTATAAGGAATATATTTGACGTATACTGGAATATTGAACAAAATAGGGCCTTATTAAACCTCATTAATACCAGTTCAGTATAATGCATTTTGGGCCAACTAAACCTAAAGAAAAAGTTTTGAAAGATCTTAAAAAATCGGTATAAAACTTGGGTGTCAAGCTAAATTGTCAAGCTTCTATGAGCTTAAGACGGTTGGTATTTATAAAAACATTACCGATATTAAAACATTAAATGTAGAATAACCATTGTGTGGAGTTCTTGTTCTGTAAAACTGACAGAGTATGCATTATGCTGCCTTTAATACTTCATAATGCACCAATGTAAAACTGTACAATCTGCTATTTCTGTAAAGCGTAGGTGTCAGTATTTTCCAGGTGGTGAATATAATTGTTCTTCTTCTGGTGTTTCTATTGTTAGCCAGGTGTCAGCTGTCTCTGCCTGCAGCTCATCAGTCAGAGCGAACTCGTCCCCATGTTTCCCATTTTCCGAGAAAAGCTCAATACCCTGGATGCTTCTCAATGCATCCCATGACAGACTGAGTCATACAGGCTGCACGTGCTCACAGGGAAATATAGATCTGGTTTCCTTGCTTGTTCCTCACTCAGATATGAGCTTTCTTGTGTGTTTTGTGCACTGCAAACATTCCGATGACCTTTTTACACTTACAATTCAAATGTTCGAATCTTTTTAGGTTCTTGTATCTAGGTAAGCACGCTATTACTATGAACAACAAACAGTGAGTCCCTAATCCATCTATCTTTGAACTAAAGGGGTCTTTGGCTTGAAAATATATGAAGGATTACTGATTTAAAGACAATAAGAGATACAGCAAGCATTTTTAGATAAAATACCCTGAAACCCATTGGTTTCCTTTGTTTACTTCTGTAACATAGTGACATCACTATGTAATACCTGCACTTCTATTGGCTAGCGCTCAAACACATTGTACGTGACAGTGTAAGGGGTGGGACATATCTAAGCAGTTGACCAATCACATCAGAGCAGACTGGGTTCTGGTTTCAGACAGAGGGTGAAAAGAGGTGCTGCAGCACAGGCAGCATGAGAAAAATAAAGAGCTTTTTAAACATTAAAGCGTGAAGACATGTCACAGTAGAGGCCCAAAAATCCAATGAAATGAAAATGAACATACTATGTCCTCTTTAACTACTTTCTGAGCAGCTTTCAAGCTACACTTTTATCCATAAAAGTGTTGGAAGTGTTTAAGGGCAGTGTGCGAGGATTTACTTTAGTACCCATTAATAAAGCTACAGTTGCAGTTCTTACTTGAGTCTGTTGCCCTTTATAAACAGTGTTGCACTGTTTTGTTATCACAAGGTTACTGTCAGTATGTAAAGCTCTGCAGGCAGCGATTATCTGAGCCAACACGCAGGTCTACGGGTCCTCGCCTCATATCGCACTTTTATGACGTCTAACTCTCTCAATGACAAACATGTGACATCACCTGCAGCCAATCAGAAAGCCTGAAGCCTCTAACCGGTTTTTATATCTTCCTGATAAAACTGACATTAGTTAAATGGCACATGTGGTAAAAGGTGCTGAGCATATAAAGGTCATTATCATTCCCACCATGTGTCTATGCTTTAAATAGATACTTTATGCTGATAAAAATGGGCAGAAAAAATGTCCATTCGAGGAAGTGTTTACACCTGGGATGAAACACACCTTCATCGTAAAACATCACGCAGGATCTTTGTGGAATCGTTTCGTAGAGATGGTTAATTTCTCACATTTTACAAATTAACTGCAGATTAACTCAAGAGTGTTTTACTGTTTCTTTAAATCAATGGTTTTGTAATCACAGTCACCTCTGCAGGAGTGTGATTAAAGATTAGAGCCTGCGTTCATGCAGCATATCTCTCTGCAGCTTCACATTTACTCTGTGTTCAGATTAGATACAGACGGCTGCACTACTTCTCCTTCAGCTCCTAAATGTTCAGTGAGATCACACATAATCTGCACTGATGGTTTTGTGGTTAAAATAAACTCTTTCTATCGTTCTTGTTTGTGATGGAGCAGAGGAGATAGAAACTCGGTATCTGGGAATTTGTCTGTCGTGGCGGTCTAGATTGATAGTGTAGCAGTGATTGCATAACTGGAATTTAAGATTAGTATTACATAAGGAGAGATTCAGTACGTTTTAATTTGCAGGTTTATTTGGGTCATGGGAGATCTACATGAGACATTTCAAAGCTGACATTTAGCAACTATCTTTGAATGTTGATAAAAAGTTTGGTTACCATCACAATTTTTGGTCAAATAATGTGCATTGTGTTGTAAACTTGAAAGATTATCATATAGTTATACCATATCCAAAAGAACCATTGTATGTTATATTTGTGATGTTTTACTCTGACTTGGAGTGATTTAATTGATAATACATTAAAAGGTGTTTTTCTTGTTTGTTGAAAAATGGCATAATTTTTATGGAGAAGCAAATAAAGGTATAACAGGACTATTAGAACAATTGAACATTTTACAAACTCCTAATGGTTTTATTACTGTTGTAATGTGTAATGTTGCAAATATCTTGCCAATGAGGAAGTTGGAAAAACCAGGTTAAGTTTGGCTTTAACAGCATTTAAATGACTATTTTTCATGTACATGTAGTACATGTTAAAGGGCCCATGTCATGCTTTTCCGGTTATTACCCGTCCCCTTGTGTGTTATGAAGGTTTTTATGCATGTAAACGGTCTGCAGAGTAAAAAACCCTCAAAGTACACCCTGTAGCAAGTAAAACTCTAACACAGTCTATGCTGCCCCAAAACGCCTCGTTGGAGATTTCTCATTTCCCATTGTTTACTTCCTGGGTACTGTGACGTGTGAATACCCAGAGGCCGCACCCTCTGCCAGCCTTTCACGAAACAAAGCTTCACAAACCTTTCAGCGATTCATGCCGGATATGTACAGCGTAGGGCACTGAAGAACGATGCTGTTCCTACTTTGTTTGGACCAGCGGGAGATTCGGGTACACAACCTGTAAGTATTCATTGTTTGTGTATTTATGATGTTTAAAACAAACAAGGTATCTACCACGACTGTTTAAATGGGTAAACGTTTTTCGGGCTGCTACGTTGGGATCGCGGAGAAATGCTCTCCGCAGACCCATTCTCACAGCGTTGTAAACCTTTTTCTTACTCAATATCAAGCCACACTTATTGTTTTTACTTCGGCTGTGAGTGTTTGTGTGTGCTCAGGATGAGTTTCGCTTGTTCTCGCTGTATCGCCGACCCGGAAGCCTGTCCGCTCCTCGCAGCAGATCGCAGCAACGAGCCTCGCAATGTCCCGACCAATCAGAGCACACTGGGCACACAGGGAGGGGGGGGCAGGAGCTCCAACAAGCCGTTTAGGACAGAGAGTGAATACACATACTTTACAGAGATGCTGTATGAGAAACCAATGTGAGTTTGGAAAATTGCACAATTTAAATCTATTTTAGTATACCTCAACAATGGAATTATGATCAGTAGAAATGGCCATGACATGGGCCCTTTAAAACGGTATGTCTGTCAGATAATCCCCTACAATGTCTTGTATATGTATCCCACAGGCCTGGATGAATTTCAAAATGCCAAGTAAGCACTGCATTTCTCAGAAAAACAGGATTACATTAAATGTCTACAGTGGAAAAAGATATGCATGATTTATGTGAGAAGAGTTTATAAAACATGTTACTAAAAATGTATCAGGAACATTTAATCTCATGCCCTTCTTTAAATCTCTGTCTGTGGTTTTTGCAGAACACTGGATCCATTTTTCAGAGCTGCAGAAATTGTGACAAAGACTCAGCTGACGGGTCTCTGACGTCAGAGACAAACGCCTCGGAGAAATCACACAGATAACACACACCCAGCAGCAGCCAGAGGCACAAAGACTCACACACTCTCGCTGCACACTGGTCTGTGGGTGTGAACACTTCCTGTCTGCAGATTTACATTTCAGGATTTAAATAGCTGCTGATTGTTGTCAGTTATGTTAATAAGATGTGATGGGATGCATAATTAGAATAAAAAAAAAAAATATATGCAGAATGTCCCATTTCAAAATAATATAACATATATATATATATATAATATAACATATTTGTATTTAGTGTCTCTACTGTGACATATCTCCATGCTTTATCCATTTCTGCAGCACCTCTTTTCACCCTCTGTCTGAAACCAGAGCCCAGTCTGCTCTGATTGGTTAGCTGGACGGCTCTGTTGTTATTGGTCAACAGCTTAGAGATGTCCCGCCCCTTAACCCATCACATACAATGTGTCGAAGCGCTAGCCAATAGAAGCACGAGCGTTACATAGTGATGTCATTATGTTCTGGAAGTAAACAAAGGAGTTCAATGCAGACCATTTACATGCACAAAAACCTATATAACACTCTACAGGAAGGAAGAACCTCAAAAAGCATAATAGGGCCCCTTTAACATTTCCACAAATGTTGGATATTTTGTTATTAATTTTGATTTAAAAAATGTACCACTTAAATCTGGACAAATCTTAATGTTTCTATGTGTTTTGAGCTCCGAGAGTCTGTTTTTAAATGTCCCACTGGGTCTTTTCTAGTGTGTTCCTCTTGAACAAACTCCCAAACACACTAACTCTTTTCCCAGAACCCATAATGGTCCCCAGTGTACCCGCTGCTCGGAGCCCATTTTTCAGTGGTGGACTCCTGCCAACCAGTTGGTCCATTAGGTGGAGACGAGCAGAGGAACACTGATTGACCCTCCATTGTTGTCCCGCTCAGTAGGCGAGCTCATCACCTCTGGGATGAAGGCGATTGGCTGGTGTCCAATCTGAGCCGGTGGAGGGGAGGCTGGTGGTGGGATTTAATGAGGCTGGTTCCCAGGGTAATAATGACTGCCTCCTAAAAATCAGTACAGGGGAAAACAAATCTAAACTATCCTTTAATAGCAACTCCAAACCATCAGTCTAGTTTTCAACAACTCGCTTTAGTTCTTGGACACACACAGCGAGACTTCAAATGGACCAAACCTTTGAATAATAATGAGGTGTAACTGAAGCCAATGCAGAAGGGCCAAAAAGAGAAGTCCTTTAAATGAGGCCGGCTCCAAAAGGGAGTCGATCTCCATATCCGCCCATGTTAAAAGGCCCAACTTTTAGAAGGAAAAAACATGTTTACAGCCAGGTACAAATAATGTGCTCCCTGTATCTGATTTCTCCATTTATAACAAATGTACCGGACAGGAATGATTATATAACATTTGTAACAACATTAGAGCTTAAAGGTATGCATTATGAGGGGCGTGGTAGCTTTGAATGACGGGTGGGTACCGGCTCAGTTTAGTCTGATGGTGGTGCTAAATATACATTTCCTAAACACACCAGTTAATGGTGATGTGAACACACCAAGCACACTTGCTTCACCTCTGCAAAGTCCACAGAAATAGGTACAGCTCAATTTTTACTGGGAGAACCCAGAACTCTGTCAACTCTCTCTTTATTTTATAAAATGCATTTTCCACCAGCTTGAACAAAAGCCTTTGCTTGATACTGTTGTGTAAGAGCTAGGCATCATTGATATTTCGAGCATACACCAAGTGGACAAACGGGATAGCAGCACTAGTACAAAAACGTTCCATCCAGTTGGCCAGTTGGACTCTTTGACAGTAGTCACCACTTCCTAATGCCATTTTAGACGGTATAAAGAGTCTACAGCTCTGTGAAGCAATTCTTAGAGCTAACATGAGCATCAATAAGAATGCCAACATGCCTCTGTTTAGCAGGTATTAAGCTAGCATGCTAACATTTGCTAATTAGCACTTAACACAAATAAATTGAATGAGCTAAAAATCTGAAATATTTGCTTATTGGATGTAAAGATTAGTTTTATATCACTGTGAACTGAATATATATGTTTGGGTTTTGAACTGTTGGACAAATTAAACCATTTGTTAATGTCACATTATGTTCTAGGGCATTTTTTATAAATGTCATCGTACATTTATGAATTAATCAATAATTCATTGCTATAGAAAGACTGACAATATGGAAAGTAAATTATTAATTTACATACAAAAGTAGGACGCTTAAATATCCAAATAAAAAACTGCAATTACTAACATGATTATAAAACATGGACCAGCATCTGTTTTCCATCCCAAAACTGATCGATAGTCATTTGGGAGAGGACTGGAACAGATTCAAACAAGCTGCTCATCAATATTTCATAAAGTAATTAGACCACAGAGGAGGCCTCTGGCTTTCAATGTGGAAACGCTTGTCCCTCACTGAAACTGGGTCACATTTTATATTTTATTACTACTGGTGGATCCTCAAAGGAGAAGATTACCATGTTTCTGTCAGGCTGAGCTGCAGAGAAGATCAGTTTCTGCATTTTCCCTTTTCTCACAGACTGTAAACAGCTATTTATAACACCTTTGTATATATTGTCTTGAGTCATCATATATAAAACATTATGTAAAGCACTAACGATCAAAGGGAAGTACTATTGTGTTGGTAGCAGTCAGGTTTGAGTCTCTGTGTGAGGTGTACAAATCTTGTAAAAATAATTAAGATTTATCCTCTGGAGGATTCTTTTAACTTAAAGGTCTCCTATTATACTGTTTTTCATCAATATATTATAGGTCTCAGATATATACAAAACATGTCTCTGAAGTGTTTGGCTCCAAACACCAAACAGATCATTGCAGCATCCCATAATCCCCTCTGTTTCAGCCCTGTTTCAAAAGTGCTGATTCTCTGTCTGTTACTTTAGATGAAAATAAGGAGCCACTCCCCACGCCCCTCAGAGAGATATTTGGTTAAAAAGAACTCAATGGTGCTCTAGGAGGAGATTCAGGTGATAAGGTGGGGGGGGGAGTTACCTTGGTTGGTGATTGGCTAATGGTTACTCAAGCCAAAAAATCGTTACGACATCATAAAGTGGCCAAAATCTGATCAGCTCATTTTCAAAAAAGTATAATGTCAATTTATCCCACTTGTAAAGAAGAACGCTTATTTGTCAAAGTTTATTTTTATTTTTTTACCTGTAAACATTTTGTATATACTGCTTTCAAATTCTGCTGACCTTTGACTCTGAAGGTCAGCTTTTTATAAACCTTTTACTGACATAAACACCTCATACACACTGGCTTTGAGACTGAATTTTACTTTGATGTATATATTGCTATAGATCACATTAAAACCCATTTCTATGTTCATTTTGACTGCGAGATGAAGACTTGTGTAAGAGAGCTTTAGGGTCAGAGTCTCTTTTCAGCCTCTAATCCCATCATCGCCTCTTCTTCTTCTTCCCCCCCCCCCCCCTCCCTCTCCCTCTCCACTGTTTTAGTCCCACCAGGATTAAAGGGTTAAGAAAACTCCCCGTGCCTGTACTGTCCTCTGTTGATCACGAACTGTCAGAGAAAATCCGGACTACAGAGCTCAACATATAAACTCCTGACAGGGTTCTACACAATAAACAAACAGGAATTTTGCTAATTTGACACAAAAAACGACATTAAAAACTATCTTTGCTAAGAGATTGTGCGATTTACATTATTGTTGATGTTAAACCTTGAATTAGTGTCTTATCTTAAACATAAAATGATTTTGTTTCCTCTTATTTAATTAAAACAACTTTTGAATGCTCCGATTGGTCCGCTGGCTGACTGTTGCGATTGGACGACGGCTTAGAGATGTCCCGCCCCTTAGCCTATCAAGTACTGAGTGATGAAGCACTAGCCAATAGAAGCGCAAGTGCAAGTTACCTAGTGATGTCACTGTAGTTAGTACATAGAAAGTTATTTTGAATAAAAGAATATTAGTTGATATGTTTGTCAAATGAAAATACTAATTTTGCAAAGCATGTTACGATAACTAGAAGAACGACAGAGCTTTAATTATCACGGGTCATCATGGGCAAAGAAAGCATAGGATTAGTGTCAAAGTATATTTGGATGTATAAAGAAATATTTTTAGAAACCATTTCAGATTCAGTTAATGAGATAATCTGTTAACTTTTGGTACAAAGGGGTAAAGAGGAAGGAGAGATTGATGACAACGCAATGCCGGAAAGAAAGCACTGCAGTTAAAGTAAACCAATGTTAAAAAGCTCGTAGTAAGCACACAGAGCATCATCGACAATATCTCTTCTTTCTAAAATGGCGGTGTAATCGGTGACACCAGTGTTGTCAGTAGCATATTAACCGTTCATCTGTAAGACACATTTAGCAGCTAAAGAGACAGCATTAATGTCTCTTCTTTAACCACTTAGGATCAGTGCCCTCTCCTCTGTCAGATAAAAATAGCCGAGGTTTTTCTTCTTGCTCACTGAGCACAGAGTTCTTGTTTTCACAGCCTGACACGCCCTCTCGCTGTGATCGTGTCGCGTGCCTCCATTTTGTCGCATGCTCTCCCTCCTCTCTCACGCCGATGCTTCAGGCCAGGATGTTTCAGCGCTGGGCTCAGGAGGGCAGAAGACAAGCTGATTACACGTCAGGATTTCCAGATCAGAGCTGCTATTCCTGGCCTGGGCCTCTGCAGATTAGGCCCCTCCGCCTGCTGCTGCTGCTGCTGCTGCTGCTGCAGGACGATGCTCTGAGCGCTCGGCGTTACTCCAGCTTTCACTCAATTACATGACTCAGTCATGGAAGCGCACCAGAGAAGCTCGTATTTGTTTAATGGAGGCTTGGATAACACCAGCCGACTAGTGGTGATTAAAGGTCACATGTGACGCCATCTTTATCTCCATGAAGAGCAGACAGTGTAGGCAGCTTTATCTCCAAATGCATTCCATCATTCGACAGTAAATGTGGTTTTTAGGATGCATCTCTCCTGGTGCAGCCATCCATTTATTTATTATTACAAACTCTTGAAAAATGCTCGAGATATTTTTCATCAGAATGAATATGAAGTTTCTTAATTTTTTGTCGATCGCTAAAACTGTCCCTAGAGTCGAGAGGAATTTTGTTTTGGTAATGCTCTGGTGTTAAACCTTTACAAAATCATTTAAAGAGGCCCTATTGTGCTTTTTTGGAAATGTCCCTATCCTGTAGTGTGTTATATACGTTTTTGTGCATGCCCAAAACGCCTCCATTGGATTCCTTTGTTTACTTCCTGAACATAGTGGCATCACTATGTAACGCTTGTGCTTCTGTTGGCTAGCGCTCCAACACATTGTATGTGATGGGTTAAGGGGTGGGACATCTCTAAGAGGTTGACCAATCACAACAGAGCCAACCAGCTAACCAATTAGAGCAGACTGGGCTCTGGCTTCAGACAGAGGGTGAAAAGAGGTGCTGCAGCACAGACAGTATGAGAAAAATAAAGAGCTTTTTGAACATTAAAGCATGGAAACATGTCACAGTAGAGGGACAAAATACATTATGAACCTGAAAATGAGCAGAATATTTCCCCTTTAAAATCCTTCCTAACTTTACAAACTGAATCATCTGTAAAACTCAGTTAACCTTTTCTCTGTCAACACAACAGAAAGATGAATGTGAAGATTTAATCACAACACCCTCCTACTCGACAGGGAGCGTTACTCACTTCCTGCACACACACACACCACAGACCTTGCTGATGCAAACACACATCATAAAACTCAAAAGACATTCATTAAGTTATTTAAATGAACCTCCTCCACTGTTTTTAATTTCTAAACTATGATCCAAAACAACTTCAAGTTCAAGCTGGTCGATATGGAGAAAATGAAATATGATATTTCTAATCTACTACCTCGATATTGGTATTGCAACATTGATATTGATATAGGGTTGACTATTGGTACTTGTATTAATTAATAACAAATGCATGTATGATATCATCTTCAGTTAAGTGGTAAAAATGGCTAAGTTGGTAAAGGCAAACAAAGAAACAAGTAGAAAAGTCTTCCAAGTCTCAAAATCAGATGACTTTACTGTAATGCAGCCTTTAACACCAGGAAAAGGCACTTTATGGCCATATTACGATAATTTAAGGTGAAGTATAGTCTCATATCATGATATATTGCCAATCCTACTTCAAGTGAAAGGACATTTTCGGCTGTCAAAATCTCTAGTTGATTTTGCAACTTCTACCCAGTAGATATTAGTGATATTTTGAACGTAAAAAGAGGCTTTGATTGTTTTTTTGTACAGAAGTTGAAGCTGCTCTTCCTCACACACACTCGGAAACAACCTGTCCAACACAGCAGACTGAAACAACCCCAGAGCTTTTTATAACCCGCGGTAAGCCCCACAGATTAAACCGTTAACAGGCCCGTAATGTCCCGACAGACTCTGAATGCAGCAGGAGGTTTAGACTAATAACAGCAGCAGCAGCAGTCAGGTTGGAGGAAGAAAAAACTGATTTAATAAGATATGATCAGATAAAAGAAATTGCAAAATGAAATGTTAAACACTGATAAAAACCAGGGAAGCTTAGGAAAGAAAGATGGATGAGACCCCATACATCTGAAACTGAATACAGCAGTGATGATTTCCTGTGCACTGGATCTCTTTTTTTAATCGAAGAGAGGGGAAATGGAAAAGCTCACGATGAGACGGTACAGTCAGTCAGTTTTGGTTTTAGTAATCTGTAAGGTGTGAAAAGAAGAAGCTCCCGTGTCACTGAACACATGTTGCTGCCTTGTTTGGGCTTCAGAGAAGGGAGACACTTGCATGGAACATCAAACACGTCAAAGTGTAAAAAGGTTTAATAAAATAAAAGTGTTTCAAAGACTTCAAATTGTCACTGTAGTTGGATTAAAGTTGGAGATAAGATATCTTGTGTTTCTACATTTTTGGTATTTATGTGCGTCTGAATGTTATGTGTGCCAGTTTATAGAGTCTGTATTTGGCCCTTAACTGTTGTTTTCTTGCTCATTTTGGGGATTTTCTCTGGGTTATCTTGAAAGATAAAGTTCTAGGTCATGGAGCCTTTTTTCTTCTTTTATTTCTGATTGATCTTGTGGCTGCTTTATGTCTTGCTCTTAAGCACTTCAACACATCATCAGCTGGTATAGTGATTTCACCTCTGGCTTAAAGGGGACCTATCATGCAAAATGCACTTTTTGATGTCTTTTATACATAAATATGTGTCCCCGGTGTGTCGGGGAACTCACGCAGCGTCAGAAAATAAAACCCTCTCTTTTCCTCCGTACCCTAAAAACGGGGCTACAACGGAGCTGATCCAGATTTGTGTCCGATATGACGTAATATCGGAAATGTGAACCCACGGCACTATCAGAAACGTTGCTATCAGAAACGTTGCTATCAGAAACAATGCCCGACTGTTTTGGACGTAATATTGTCGGTGCATGTTTACATTAGCATCGCTAACACTCAGAGCTAACCTGTACTGGAGAGAGCATGTGTGTGAAGAAGCAGGAAATAAAAAGGAACTCACCTTGGCTTTCTCTCGTGTATAACCGGCAAGAGAGAAAGCCTTTGAGCTCCATACTGTTTCAGAAATAATCCTTGATATGGCGTTTCATCACGGCAGTATTTAGTTTAGACAGTAGCTGCCGGGTCCCGCATGAGCTCAGACCCCTCCTTTTTTCTTTTTTACAGCTTTATACCCCAAAATCAGCACTTTTGAAACGGGAAGTGAAATAGAGGGATATGAGGCATGGCTAGAATGGGTTTGGTATTTTGAGCAAAACACTTCACATGTTTTTTATATATTTGTATATATCTGAGACCTATGCTATTGCCTAAAAATAGCATGATAGGGCCACTTTATATTGTTGCATCGAAAGCAGTAAAAATAAGTTAAAGGAAAACGAGAATCTTTTTACACATTTATTGTATTTACTTGAATACAAAAGTGCACAAAATGGAGAAAGAACATGTTGTCCCCCAACAAATGAAAGATTAAAAATGAATTGTTTTATAAAAAGTGGAGACATTAAGCATAGTCCACTCTTCTCAAAGGAAATGGATTCACTCATGCTTGATGCAAGCAACAAACCTGGTGCCAAGTGACGGTGAGGATGAAATGATGTAACACAAAGTGTAAATCCTCTCGCTGCTGCAGTGCCAGCCGGACCTGAAGGAGCCTGGTGCCTCCGCTGGATTATCACCGCCTCATTAATGTACATGAAAGCACATTAGAGCGAAGCACAGCGACCAGATTATAAAATACATCCTGTGTACTTGTGGTGTAAATAAATTATAATTAGGTCCTGGGTTTGGTAGCGAAGGTGAGGTACCCTGTGTGCCCTTGTACATCTCTGGGCGGGATGGTGGTCTTAATGGCGATGGAGGCGTGGTTTTGAGGCGGTGTTATGGTGGAGTCGGGCTGAATCTGAGCAGAGGGGTCCGGGCCGAAGTCCGGCAGCGGCAAGTAGACTGTCCGCACGTCGTGGACCCTCAGCAGGACCTCTATGGAGCTGATGTCCTCGAAACCCTGATCGGAAAACGCCTCGCACGTCTTCTGAACCTGCTCGATGCATGGAGAGAACGAACACACCCGGCCTCCTGCAGAGAAGAGAGAGAGGACAGGGGTTTAACAGCTTGTTCCTTAAAAATTCATCAGAAGATCAGTGACAAATACGTCTTCTTTACCTTCTTTTGTGCACAAACTCTTCTTTTCCATGCAAATGTTAGGCCTCACTAGAGACTAAAGGTCAGTTTTATCACCACTGAAACTCTGTCTAACCATTGGAGGTATACAATTGGAGCAAAAGAGAGCATGCATTTCAGATTTAGTTAACAGTAAATAAATCCAGATGAATCGAGAAGGTAAAAAAAAAGAAGAGGGAATAAGACTTAAACAAGAAAGGGGGTGTTTTTAAAAGTAGAAAAAACTATACAAGAGCAATTGAAGACCCAATGAGCTGCTGGTAGCGTTTCTTCATGGAAGCAAATTGGCAAAACAATCGGTCAACTTGTTCTCCACATTTTCGGGTCAAGGCCACAGAGAATAAATAGGTTGGTGGCACTTCACTGTTACAAACCATGTCTGGTATTTTTGGCAGGTATCTTTTAGTGTGAGAAATCTGTGAAAATACCAAGAACATTTCAACTGCCTGAAGGAAATGATTTCTTCAGCTGATGATAAACATACTGACCTGCGATGTTTACTTTAAAATCATCTGCTTTCAAAACTTACAAAAACCAGAAGCACTAACTTTCGGTCTCCTGGTTGTCCACAAAACCAGACTGATGTAAACCAGGAACAGAGACGGTCATAGAAACAGGAATTGCCAACAGTTGTAAATAACTCTCAGTGACGCTCTTAAAACACGCCTTATTCTCTTAGGGTGTGGAATTAAACAAATGCTTTACGCATAAAAATACTCAAAAAGATAACACTTTTTACCATCTTTGCATCCTTTATTGTGCAACATAGAGTTAAACATCTCAAAAAGGAAGATGGCAGAAGGAGTTGTCATTGTTTTTGCTTGTAAGAATTAAGCTTAAAAAAAACAGCCATGGACAAGATAAATAATCTAAACGAGATGTTTAAACTCAATATGGACTCAGGAGACATCCAGTCTACTCCAGGGAAACTTGTGATACTACTACTATTATGTGTTTATCTTATATACGAAAGAACATTTCAAAACAGACCGGTCTGAGACCTGACGGGCTGCAGTTTGTGGATCATCAGGAGATGAACCGGCGCTGTAATAAACTCAGATCACTTCTTTGAGGAGGCCTTTCATCTCTAAATGAAACCCTGCAGAGATTTCGCAGCAGGAGGTACGAGCAATAAGCCAAGGACACTTTCCACCGGCTGACCTGAAGAGCGAAGAATGTGACTCTGAACCGTGCAGCTGGAGAAGGGAGGCTTTAACGAAACGCAATGATTGTATATACATTGTATACTCTTAATCTAAAGCGCTGAGAAATAATGTTGTGTTTTCTGCAGTCTAAGATGTTTAGCTTAGCCTTGCTCAGCACTATTTATTAGTTCTTCTCATTGCAACTATGTTTAGTTTTGTTACTTTTCATTTGTTTGGTGTAATTCTCATGTATTCTGTGAAGCACTTTGTAACCTAGTTTAGATAAGTGCTCTTCAAACAAGTGTAGTATCATGAATTCCGTGCAAGTCAACTATTTCATGTAATACAATTATTGTATTTGAATGATCCTTTTTTAACTGCAGCACATTGATAGAATTATCAAAATATCAGCAAGAAGGGAATTTGCTGAATAATAAAATTGTTGTCCTTAACCTGCATGATCTAACCTTAGTACTAGTGGAAACTAATTGTAAGCACAACATTCACATATCATCAACTTTTAGGTTGACATTGTGGACTTATTTACACATCCAGTTACAAATCAACATGGTCATTTATTAGGTGTGTTTTGATGTTATAAATACGAGTACAATATTCCCTCTCTTTTGCACGTTTTTCTTCTCCACCAGCCCCTGTGCAGTTATATCTGGTATTTTAATGCTCGATTTTCATCAGCAGCCAGAGTTTTCTCTACCATTATAAGGCCTTATAAACACAACCTAAGCCAGGGGTCTCAAACTCAAGGCCCGGGGGCCAAATCCGGCCCGCGACTTCATTTTATGTGGCCCCGCAAGAGCTTGCAAAGAATATAATACGTTTATTATACGGTTACATGCCCACTTTACAGAAGCAGGTTGCCCATAAACTACATGTCCCACAATGCATCTCGTTTGTGACATGCACCTTGAAGAGACTTGCAATTATTTGCCCTGGACTTCTGCTTTCAGACGTAGTTCATTATTATCCTATCCGATAATAATCCAATTCAGAGGCAATAATGTAATATAATACATTCTTTTATATATATATATATATATTATATTAGTTACAAACCGGCCCTTTGAGTGCAACCTTTATGCGAATGTGGCCCGCGATGAAATTGAGTTTGACCTAAGCCGAATGAATATAAAACCGTATGGAGAACATCAAAATAAATAAAACAACTTCTCCCAGATCTAACGGTTCTGGTTTGTCTCCAGTGGACTTCTTTAGTTTTATCTTTGAGCTGTTTTCGGTGTTGTTCATTTATAACATCTTTTAGTTCATTTTTTGTACACACATATGGTAATAATAATAATGGTCCAAAATTATTGAAATTACATATTTATTAAGTGGATAATGTGGACTCACAATCCCACCCTAGTTCCTGCCTTTCAGCTATTTGCTGCCGAGTAGGTGCAGGTTTTCTTTCCTAATAAATCAACACTATGAGACTTTGGGAATGAGCCAGGACAGTACTTTTGCAGACAGACAGATAAATAAAGAGCTTAAACTCACATAAAAAAGGTCCATAAAGTCAATGATTCAGCTCATTATTCTCTGTATGTTCATCACTAAAGGTTTCACCTTTCACATGGTTTTCACATTTCCATTAAAAAATATATTTGATGTATAGATATTTATTTTTTTGCATGATTGTTGGTTGTATATGGTTTGAGAAATTCTTAATTTGTGGTATAAACACAAACATTTGATTTCAAACGCATTTAGTATATTTTCAAGTGCACTTTAAAGTAGTCCTTAAAGAAATCCTGCTCTGTATTCAAGGCACCACCAAGAGAGGACAGCCATTAGTATTCAAATCCTGCTTTTCTACTGCTTCCAAGCCACGACTGTGTCTGTTTCCTTCATTCTGCTCATTAAAGCTTAGCTCACACTTTGGAGGGGAATAATCTGAAGGAATAATGCGAGAGAAACTGAAATAATGGGAAACTTCATATTCCAAAAACCCCCATGCTGAGTTAGTGACTGAAATAAAGAACACGTCTGCAGAGGGCAGCCTCGTTGAAGGGTCCATTGTGTCTGACAAACACTACTATTCGGGGTTGTTGTAGATAGCAGACGTTCCTTTAGCTAACAGGAGCAGCGTTTCTCCTTGAGACCGCCATAAACACACCTCTCCTAACAACTGAACCCACAGGGAGGGGTCTGGTAGATGATTATACAAGGGCGGGTATTAATAACCCTAAATATCAACCTTACGTGCATGAATAGATTCTATACATGAGTGAAACCTATGATTCCCTTATCGGGTTGTTAATTGTTTGAGTTCATGGGGACATGTTTGCTTTATAGTTTCCTAATAAAAGAGTCTTAGAGTGAGCAGGGAGGGAGGGTTAGTCAGGATCTTTATCCCAGTCCAGGCAGGGCTGCAGGCCAAAACATCTTAGAGTTACAGCTCTTACATGCTCTCCACTGCAGCCAACTACTTTTTTTTCCTTGAGCCTGAGTGCAAATCTGTTTGTGCAGAAAAATGTACGAATGAATTCGGGCTGCGGGTGATACGTCTTGCCACTTGTCGTTGCTACTCTGCAAACAGCTAATCTGCTAATACACCGAGTAGCTGCCTGTTAGGTGGTGCTCAACACCTCAGAGCTTTTGCTTCATTTTGGTGTTTCAAAAAAAAAAAAGGTTTTTGGGGGCATTGGTGCTCAACATGCCCCTGGTTCTCCAGAGAAAACATCCAGTGAGAAAGTAAACCAAGCATTTCCTTATGGAGCCACATTCACCAGCTCTCTCTCCCTGCAGCATAACCCTGTATGGTCATGGGACTGCTTCGACAATGGCTGCACTCTATTTATCTGTATCTGTGTGAGTGTGTGTGTGTGTGCATGTGAGGGTCAACAGCTCATGAAAGGAATATGTAGCAGTGGCACCATAAAAGGGATTCAGAGAGGAGGAGGGAGAGCAGCATTCCTCTTCATATTGAGGCTTACTGTTTAAAATCATGCTGCATTTATTTGTCTCAGGAACATGAGCATGCAATCATAATTCACTGATCCTGTGCATCTTAACAGTCCCTGACTTTTCTGTCTAAAAAAGTCAGCATGCACTATTTGTATTCATTAAGACATGGTAGCGCATCACAAAAAGCCATCGCTAATATTGACTAAAAAAATAAATATATATATTCATCCAGTAGGGTATATGGGGGACAAATCTATTAATAGTCTGGGAAAACATTGGTGTCGGGAAAAGTTCTTCCTTAACAAGCAATAAAGACAAGGTAAAACACAAGATGCATAGCATTAACGCACATTTTTGCAAATCTTGTGATATCCTTTTTGAATGTACTCTGTATACTATACACAACTGGACCTTCTTTAGTCATTATTTTTGCATTTTTCATCATGATAAAAAAAAAAAAAAAAAATGAACATACTTGGTTTATTGACCCTTAAAAAACGATCGCGAGAATCATTAACTGGTTATTTGTTGAACCTATAGAATATCAACTTTGGATTTCCTTCTGACCACCTCATTAACCTGCCAACCTGTCCAGACATGCTGCAGCTTCTGGTTGCCACAGAAACACTAACATGAGTTCCTTCTGTGACTGAGAACAAACACCAACACACAAGACACACACACACACACAAAGACATGCACAAGGACAAAGTTAATAAGAGCTGTGTTGGCTCTGATCGATGGTTCGACGCGGCCGCGGGGGAAATAAAGTCACTGTCTGGTATTTTTAAAATGTGCCCAGTCATGTTCCTGCTGTGTCAGGACGAGTCACAGAAAAGTCGGGTGATGGTTCCTGGAAAACGCTCTGAATATATAAATATAGTGGCATTTTGAGTGTGGAAATATGGTGGGACATCAAATACTTTGTAAAGATGCAAAACCAGATAACAAATGATATATTACAATAATTGGGAGGGCTTGGTGAGTTGGTATGGCATAACCTGGATATGCACTTTTACCTTGTTGTCCTGCAGCTTTCATGTCTTTTAATCAACTCACAACGAATCCTGAAAGAATGTTTGTGGCTTTACCATCATCTCTGAAAAAGTATTAAAAGACAATAACTCTGACTGACATTGAGGTATTTTTACAAACAGGCTTGGGTGATTTTTCAGGTAAAGTTATGGAAGCCGTTTAACATTTGCTGCTTAGCTAAACGTCCTCATAAAAAATACTCCATGTTAAATTATTTTTACTAGAGTTTGGGCTGATAACATCCCTGGGTGGACCGAAGGTTGTGACCAGAGTTACTATCTAAATAAATACTAACAGCTGACAAATACACACCTATGACGACATCAGTTTTTGGCGAACATCAAATCAAACTGTAGTAGGGCAAAAGGCAATAAGTCCCTTCGAGACATCAAAGTTGTTTCTTCCACTGTCATTGCCAAAGGTTCTTGGCATGCACGTTGTTGTTTTAGTTCACACGGGGAAAATATTATCATGAAGGTGGGTTTTTTACCATCAGCTTGAGATCAGCTTCTCAAGCCAATTGTAAAACTGACCAATGACCTTAAATTGTTAATTAATAAAAGAAGCCAATGAGGATGTTTTTATTTAATCCATCAATAGAGAATGACGTTGCTCTCCCTGCGGCCTCTTCATTTTCCCCCCCACTTTAGATGATGGGTGTCTTTTTGGGTGTTTATCCTAGTACGCTGCAAGGGTCTAAGGACAGAGGGAGTGGTTTGCCGTAGTGGGTGAAAAGCCCTCTTAGACAAATGTGTAATTTAAGATATTGGGGCAAAGACATAAAACGAAATTGAATGATTGATATTAAATTCCTTTACAAAATGTGAAAAGTATGCAGTGTTACAGATTGCAAGTAATTATTTATTCATATAGAAGAATTTATATACCATTTAAATCAAAATGTTATGTTTAATTTGTTTGTAAATTGGGCGTTTTCTCTGCTCCAAGAAACACTTTTCTTTCTTTCTTGGTATAAACACAAACTCAGGAAAAGGAGGAAGTCTGTTTGATCTTGAAAGACTCCATTGTTTGAGTACTCGTATAAAGGACACATGCCATGTACGAGCCTTACCGTGTTTCTTCATCGCAGTCTTGGCGTGTCTCACGGCCTCCCAGGGGCTGGGGATGTCCAGGAAGACGGCGTCCGCCACCCCCGTCACGCCGAACCCGTCTTTGCACGCGTCCTGGTTCCTGACGGTGACCAGGTGATCCACGCGGTGCTCCTTGAACTCCTCCAACACCTTCTCCGATCGCTGCTGGTGGAACTCCACGGTGTGCAGGTGTCCTGTGGGGGCGATGGTTCTCAGGATGGCGTGGGAGAGGGAGCCGCTGCCCGTCCCTGAAACACAAACACAAACAGGGAGGATGAAGACAGGGGAGACTGATACACTTTGATTTCAAACAATTCAAAACAAAGGGCTTAAAACTCTGGTGCATTTATAGCAACATTTATTAATGGCCACTATCCATTTTTATTTTTTATAAATGTACTTATTTGAAATTGTTTGCTGACATACATTATTTAAACTCTGTGGTGCCAGCTTTTAAGACGTTATTATTTTCTTCTTTGATATTAAATCATAAATCTTTGGGCTCTGTACCGACTGAGAGGATTGGGGAAAACACAACCATTTTATTTTATAACCCAATTAATTGAGAAAATATTCAACATTTTGGTTTATAAGGAGAACTAACTGTTAGTTACGGCTCTAAAATGATTTATATCCATCTGTATTTTATCCTAATCTTAAAATAACAATTACTGACATGTATAAACATAAACACTGCCAATTAAACATTAAAATACTGCCTTTGTATCATTCAAATAATATCAAGGTAGAATATTAGAATAGGGGAGGGCAAAAAAATGAACATTATGGGTTGTGTCCAATTTAAAAAAAATAAAACAGAGCAGCTGATTTTGTTTCAGGTGTTTTCTAGAACCATTCTGAATGTGGCTATCAAAGGGTTAAGATCAAAGCTGTATTATACATGACCCAGTTCTCCAGCTGCAGCAACATTTCATTTGAACACATTTGAGATTATACCATCCACCACATCGTTGCTACAAGCATGTTCTTCATCAGGACAAATAAAGCACCAGTGACACATGCATCATTTTTGGATGTCTTTTGGGCATTTTGTTGCATCTAAACTGTGAAAATGAACACACTGCACCATCACATTTAGCTCCCATCACTATAAATCTGGTCTTCAAACCACATAGAAAGGTGCAACTCTGCTCAGATACAAACCAGAGTTCCCGTTAGAATATTTTTTCGCCGGTCAAAATGTCCGTTAAAGTTGAAATCTTCCGGACAAAAGTAGAAAAGTGCCGGTCAAAGGTCTTCTTTGTTATTTATTGAGCTTTAAAACAAATTGATATAATTCGATATTAAACAAACTAATTATAGATTAACTACATTATTCAAAAGTGTACAGTAATTTACAATAACACGGGAATAAAAAACGGAGTGCTCTCTCCCTCTCCTGACAGCCCGCCAATATCATGCAGCTCGCGGATCAGTAAGGACCTGACAGTAAAACTAAACATATCTATAACTAGTTTAGGTAGTTTGAGAGGTAATTAAAATAGCTACGTGTGATATTCTAACCTGAAGTGTGTGTTTTGTTCCGCTCACCGCTGCAGGTGATCATGCAGAGCTGCATGTCGACTCGTCAGCAGCAGCTGATCTCTCTCTCCCGTCAGATTAGACTTCACTCGCGTTTATGTCCATATCGATCAGATCTAGCTAGTTCTAGCTAATGATATGACTACCTGCTTATTAAAAGACACCTAAAACAATAAGCGTCGCTATTCAGAACCGGGTGAGGCCACAAAGTATAGCGCAGCATTATGCATTTGTTCCCACCGGAACCCCGAGCCATTACCAACAGATCAACGCACAATCAAACCATACAGGACATCTCTTTCTCCACATTAAGTGTTAGACATTAGAATTTACTATTCTTGTCTGTCACATAAGTGGCGCAACTGAAGCGGTATTGCGCTAAAGGGGAAATTATTTTGACCGGACATTTTGACCGGAGAGATTTAGATTTGCCGGTCTTCAGTATATTTTACCGGTCATAGTCCGGTAATTACCGGCTAACGGGAACTCTGATACAAACACAACGCTGTGAGATCTCAGAAAAACCTCAAACGTACATCTTGTTTTGTCTCAGAAATGACGCTCAGAGCTTCCCTCTGTTCTGAGACAGTCTACACAATGAGCTCACAGCTGTTCCTGCAACACACACATGCACACAAAGGCACATGCACACTTTCACACTGCTCCTCTCCACTCTGCTGATAAGTGGATGCTACATTTCTGAGTGTAACCTCTTTGTGCTGCAGCCATCTTGCTAACATGCAGGAGGTTGCTGAAGTGATGCAGATAGATACATACAAGTGGATTAATGATCACAAATAGGAACAAAATTCTTGTTATAGAAGACATCAGCCATTGTTCACGAGTAGAAAAACACAATTAAGTCAAAAATAGTAAATGTATACAAATCAACAATATATCTCTGTAGCTTCACAATACTTCATTCAAAATTATATTTTAACACATATTTAACCTATAACAAATATTGTGCTTCCTGAGCTGAGAAGGGATTTCATAATCTATGAATCATATAAAATCATTGGTTAAGATCAAATATGTAACTCTGTGGCTCCAGCCTCTGAAATGTGAATATATGTTTCTTCTTGAACAGTAAATTAAATTGGGCTCTGTAGTGTTTGACAAAGAAGCTAGAAGATTGAAGCACTAGAGGGAAGAACATGTACATTTTATAATGCAATTAACCAAGAAAATAATTCACAGTCCTCCTTGTGCATTAATTACAATAAAATGGGATTGTACTAGAGGTAACAAGACCGGCTATGTGTGCTGCAGTTAAAGCAGAGGGGAGGATTGAAGCATTGAGGGTACATCAGACAAGCCCCCCCCCCCCCCCCCCCCCCCCCCCTTCTTTCTTTCTCCTGGCATTACATCACCGCTGGCCTTTGTTCGGCTGGGCGACAAAGAGGGCAATGTTTACCCCACAGCAGCACTTCGAAATGCTAAAACCTCACACTTCTAATCCGGATGGAAACATGGATAAATGCGTAGACTGTGGATGGATGTAGTAAAGCGAAGGAATTGGGTCACTCAGATGTAGATATGCAGATAATAACGGAAGCAGCTGTACAGTACGTTACAAAACCACGGCAGCAGAGAGAGCATTTACAGTTGAGGCCTAAATGATTAGCCCCCCCAGGAGTTATGGAACATCTTCCTAAAATTCTTCCCAATGTTTCCAGCATTGATAAAACTTGATATAATCAAACATTCACCAGTGCTATTTAGTAGCTTTTGGTACATTTTGGAAAATATAATATGTTTTTAGGCTTGCTTTATATCAAATATAGTGAAAAATGGGTTGGTCAAAAATATTAGCCCCCATGTGAATTTTTGCTTTCAAAACACACCTAATCAATCAATCAGCTTTCAAACCACACCTAATCAATCAATCGGCTTTCAAACCACACCTAATCAATCAATCGGCTTTCAAACCACACCTAATCAATCAATCGGCTTTCAAGCCACACCTGAGCATTCAATCAGCATAAAAGGACTCCAAGAAACAGGCACTTGAATACCTTATTGAGAGGGACTATACTACTACTCCTACTCACCATGCCAAAGACAAAGGAAATCAGTCTTGAGCTCAGAAAGAAGATAGTGGAGGCTCATGATAAGGGGGAAGGCTATACTGCTATTTCCAAGCGCTTCACAGTGTCTAGAACTGCTGTACGTTGCATCATTGCGAAGTACAAGGAGACAAATTCTGTAAGAAACAAACCTAGGCGTGGTCGAAAGCGCAAGATTTCAAGAACTCTGGAGAGGAAAATAGTCAGAGATGTCAGCAAGAATCCCCGGACATCTGCCAAGATGATTGTTGCTGACCTGGCCTCTTCTGAAGTTGATGTTTCAAGGAACACAGTTGTGAGGGCTCTTCGTCGTGGTGGGGTTCAGGGCCATCGTCCCAGAAGAACCCCTTTACTCAAAGAGTGGCACATCAGAGCCAGACTGAGGTTTGCCAGTGAACATTTGAAAGGTAAAGATGAGTTTTGTAAGTCTGTGCTTTGGTCTGATGAGACTAAACTGGAACTGTTTGGGCACATGGATGTTGCTTATGTTTGGCGAAGAAAGGGAGAGGCCTTCAACCCTAAGAACACATCATGCTGTGGGGCTGTTTTGCAGTCTCAGGCACAGGGCATCATGAAAAATAAAAATTATGTTGACATTTTGAGGGATAATATGAAAAAATCTGCTCTTAGTCTTCGCTTAGGTCGTCGCTGGGTCTTCCAACAAGACAATGACCTAAGGCACACATCAAAATTGGTCCAACAGTTCCTAAAGGACACCAAAACCAAGGTGCTGGAGTGGCCTGCACATAGCCCAGATCTTAATCCTATTGAGAATCTGTGGCGGGTGCTCAAAGTGAATGTCCATGCTCGGAAACCACGCAATTGAGGTTGTTGTCAGTTGTGGCTCAGAAAGGGTACACTATTGACTATTAATGGCCTGGGGGCTAATATTTTTGACCAACCCATTTTTCACTATATTTGATATAAAGCAAGCCTAAAAACGTATTTTATTTTCCAAAATATACCAAAAGCTACTAAATAGCAGTGGTGAATGTTTGATTATATCAATGCTGGAAACATTGGGAAGAATTTTAGGAGAATGTTCCATAACTCCTGGGTGGCTAATAATTTAGGCCTCAACTGTATATCTCTCAGATAAGACTTTTGGTTTGAATTACATCATTGGTGATTTAAACGATGTTTTATCATTCACATGAAGGACTAACTGTGCTGATTGTCTGCCCTGACTCGACTTTATGTTGTATCCTTCAAAAATGTATTGTATACGATGCAATTTGATACATGAATCTGATTTGTTGACTGTTTTAAGGTCTGTACTCAACTTCTGATGTTGTGTTTTTTCCGATGTATGTAATGGATAGCATTGTTACCTCAAAGAACATGTTGTTATCTTTCACATTTTTCAAAATACACGTGATAGCCTTTTCATGGAATCTGGTGGAAAAATTGTAGACTTTTTCTTCACTTTTACTGCAAATGTAATCCATTTTTGGTATATTAAATCAATGGATAAGACCCAAACAAATTCAATATATACACTGTATCACACTATATATTTTTCTCTAACTTAATGCCAAATGCATTAAGAGTTAGTGTGGTCCATTTGACGAACTGCATCATGCATTTTCTACATTTATTAAGAAAAACCTATAGAGAAAGGTTGGTTTTTAATCGTCACATTTAATATAAAAAAAAGCAGTTTTTTGCGGTTACGTTTCAGCACTAATAACTCCTGCAGCATTCAATCTCAGTGCAAACATTTTAAGCCATTTCATCCATATGTGGCATTACAGGAACATGATACATTTAAAAGGCTGTTTAACACAACTGCACTACAAACTGCAGCCTCACATTGTGCTTCTGCTAATACAGTTTACTGTTGAGAGGAAGTGGTTGTGTGTCTCCAGCAGACTTGATGGGCGAGCCCAGATCTCAAAACCAATCTGAACTCGATCCGCATTAAACAGACGATCAATCAGAACTCGACTCTGGACCTCAGGCCAGCCTGCTGACAGCTTCATTTTACATCCAAGCACATTGCCAAGTCCAGCAGAAATACACTCATCAGCAGTTTTGTGTAAAATCATGTCAGAGAAGTGTACATACCATTGACATGTGTTTATAGAGCACATGCTTTAAACTTTTGTCCCAGAGTTGGCTTTTTTCAGATATACAATAACTTTTGGGGAAAGACAAATTCTTGTTGTGTGAAACTGGAGATCAATGAATACACTGAACAGGAGAGTCTTGGTTAAAGTCAAATTTTCCTCTAAATCAGGACTGCTTATAATCAGTCTGCACTCCCAAAGCTGGATCTGTTTATTATTTAGGCCAACCAGGAACATCACACTGGTTTCCTCAAGGACAATTCTATAGGATTTCTCCAATTAACACTGTGGCGAATAAAGCTGTTTTATACTACCATGTTTGTTCAGCAAGATATTCTTTATATATGAACGACACTTGTGTTTTCTGAAAAATAAACGCAAATGCCAGAATTATAAAGCAAACTACACACTGATTAGAAGAGTTTCCCTGTTGTATGTCCCTGACAACCTCTCTCAATAAGACACTTTTAGCAACCTGCAGCTCTATCTTTGCATCAGTATTGTCTGACACTCAGTCGTGCTATGTGCATTTGGTTCATGAAATGGAGAAGTGGTAACTAACCACGTGTGTTTCTGGTTGTCATGAAGAGGAAATGTTACTTTGTTTGACCCCCGCCTTAGACGTGTGTCTGCTGAAAGAGCTGGTGGTTAATGCGGCTGTCAGCTCTTCATCAATAATACACACACGCTAAACTCTCTTTCGTTTTAAGTGTACTGAAAAGTAGACTGTTACTCAATTTGATGCAGAATTTTGTTTTTCTGCACACAAAACAGAGATTTGCTTTGATGCAAAGGGTCATGGCAACCCGTGACTCATATCAGCATTTCTAATCTGCTCACAGGACAAGACGTCAAGTCTGTGGGAAGCTACTGTACAAGGGAGAAGAAGAAGAAGATGGTGGCGGTTGTGGGGGAGGGGGACTGCTGGCCTATTCAATTGTAGGTCAACTCCTACAGTACTTTCAGATACTATCGTGGTGTTTTCCCTAGACGAGACGCAAAAAACCAAGCCTGAGGTCAAAGAACTCAAAGTCGCTACAGGCATTTTGGAAAGTAAAGAGTAAAGTTCTCCAATAATTAACCCACTTCTGTCTCTGTATACTTCAGTAAACCCCTTAATGTTTGAGTCTTATGGCAATTTTTGTGTGTGTCTGTTTGCTGCTATGAAATAACCGTGATGAATGTGCATGTATTTGTACGGTGCATTTTAAAAAGGCCCTACTTCCTCTTTCCTGTTATGTGTTATATAGGTTTTTGTGCAATGAAATGGTCTGCAAAGGCCAAAATCCCTATGTTCAATCCAAAGGGAGTTTCTCTCCCACACCTCCCCCCCCCCCCTTGTCTGAAACACTTGGATTGGATTCCTTTGTTTACTTCAGTAACATCACTTTGAAACACTCGCGCTGCGATTGGCTAGGGTTCTAACATGGGCAGGACATCTCTAAGCGGTTGACCAATCACAAAAGAGCCGGCCAGCTAACCAATCAGAGCAGACTGGGCTCTGGTTTCAGACAGAGGGTGAAAAGAGGTGCTGCAGCACCTCTTTTCACCCTTGGTCAACAGCTTAGAGATGTCCGGCCCCTTAACCCATCACATACAATGTGTCGGAGCGCTAGCCAATAGAAGCACGAGCGTTACATAGTGATGTCATTATGTTCTGGAAGTAAACAAAGGAGTTCAATGCAGACCATGTCTGCAGCAGTATGAGAAAATTAAAGAGCTTTTTGAACATTAAAGCATGGAGACATGTCACAGTAGAGGGACAAAATACTAATATGAAAAATAAGCATAATGTGCTCTTTAATACAATGACTCACAAGCCCTTGACTTACAATGAGTATTTACTGAGTATACTGAAGCTCTGATACAGGTAAAAAATAAGTAAATAGTTTGCTTAAAACACTCTGCCAAGGTGACTCCTCTCCATGACTGAATGCTCCTTCAGGAAATGCTCGGCTTGTAGGCAGAACCACCGACAAATGTATCACCTCTAATCGCTGCATGTTTATACAGCTCCCTGACAGAAAGTCCTCCACAGGAGAGCACGTACTGCTTAAAGACTTTCAGCCTGAACATTATGAGTCACCACTGTGTCGTATAAAATGCTGATTAGCGCCTCATCGACTTATAACAATACTCAAGTGTGCAGCTAATAAAATGCTGCATTCAGTATTTAATAAACCGGGTCTTTTACCTGATATTCAAACCATGACTCGTCTGAATTAAAATGCGATAAGACATGCAAAGTCATGGTTTTAATATAATGCCAGTGTTAAATATGCATTAAGAGGTTGAGAGTAATGTGATACCAATGCAGACAGTGCAGCCCTGTTGCTGACTTAACAGATTTCTATTTGAGCTCATTCATCGCCCAAGAGACCTGACCAACCACGCACACAAACACACACACACATACACACACACACACACACACACACACACTGTTTCCTCTAAGTACAATCAATGAACTGACATGCGCAGGGCTGCCAGCACTAAAACATGATGGAGCACTGCACCACCGCACATATTAACATCCTTGCCCATCCCCCACCCGCTGCCCTTGGACTGGATGAGACTGCAGATAGGCCGAAAAACACACCAGCACACAGAGTGATAGCATTGTAAAAAATAAGAAGGAAATGGAAATAGACCAAGGAGCTGAAGGCGAGACAAAAGGCGACAATGTCAACACATATTGTGTTACATAATTGTGTTAGGCACATCTGTGAGCCATCACATGATGTGTAATTTCAACAGCTGAGGCTCTGTGGAAAAAAACATCAGACTCAAAAAGGTGTGAACAGCTAGAATAAAACCAGGCGCTTCTTAAAGCTGCAATGGTACAGATTTAAGGCTTTAATATAATTAAATAAAGCCTGCAGTAAAGCTAAATAACACATTCTCCATATGGAAGAAGGGGTGTAGAAGAATACAGATGCTTCATGTATGAAAAATAGCACAACATAATTAAAGCTGTATTAAAAACTTTATTTAGATGATGTTATCAGAATGGTATACAGGGCAACTAAACCCAAATATATAGACCAAAGCTTAATTCTAACATTAACACAGTTTTTTGTTAAAATGTAAATAATATTTGATCCTTTTTATTGTTATTTTTTTATCTGATTCTAATAACGTTTTTGAATAAGAAACGTACTATATTTGATATTGTTTTATTGGTATTTTAAAAACAGATTTCTGTTATTTTCCATCATTTGTTTCTAGATCAGTAATCTAACTTAACAATTGTTTTACTATTGAGAGACATGCAGTATTTGTGGCTATTTGCCATTTGGCCATCTTGTTCTCTTAAAAAAAAAAAATGGCCGGTCATTGTGGACTATCTTGTAATAATTTTTAAGTGTAATGTAAATTCGGTGAAAGCATCGAACACTTGCTTTTCGAGTAAACACATAAAAACAATTGCGAGTTAAACCCATTCACCTTAGATGAGGCCAGGTTCTCGCATTACTCAACTATTTGATCATTTTTCTAGACCTAATCCTTACTTAAGAGGTATTTTCCAATATGGCTGTTTTTAATGTTCAGTAACCCTCACCTGACTCGCAGACCACACTCCCCGGCTTCAGCTCCAGCATCATGGTGATGGTGGCGATGTCGGTGGTGTAGAGAATCTGTGTGCGGTGCGGCAGGTTGACGGTCCACAGCTCAGGTGTGGGGTGAAGCACGTACACCCAGCCACCTTTGCTGCAGGTGACCTTTGACCCGTACCGCTGACCGATCAGGTCTGTGGAGTGGCGAATGACCCCATAACGCGTTTGTGTTTGGGAGCCCCGTTTCACCTTCACTGGCGTCATGGATTCATGGCCCAGGTACACGATGGCGACGTCCCCATCCTGAATGCAATCCGAGTACTCCACAAAACTCATGGTGAGAACCGTACCTACAAAAGGGAAGAAGGAGAAAAATGCTTTATTCAAAAGTCTACATGGAAAACTAGCATTGATCTGAATCAGACTCTTTATTCATCCCAACTGGGGAACTGGATTTCTAAACAGTTGCCCCATTTGAGAATAAAATATGATAAAATAAAATGAAATCTAAATATTTGTAAAGACAGAGATCATAAAGTAAAACATAGCAGGTTGAGCTGCAATATACTAGCAATATAGGGTAACATACATGCCTGGGAAACATTGTCTTTGGATATAAAAGTAAAGACCACAGTATTAATAACCCTACAGCAATATTTAAATAAATGTGAATTCTTAAGGTAAAACAAATGTTACGTTTTTGTAGCTCAAATAAGGGTTCTTGATATTAAGATAGTTTCTGTTATGACAGTACGTAATGTATGTTATATGTCACTCTGTTTGTGGAACAGATATATTGTACATGTTTTATATAGTATTTTCTACCCATGTGTAGGCTTTTTTACTTTCATTTTTTCTTACCATGTATTTTGTTTTGCACTAAAATACTAATAAACTTAAAATGAGATGCCAAACTATACAGACATGATATTAGATATAAAAAACTGTCTAATCAATGTATTTCTGTTTTTCTTCAGTCAAATTCACTTTACATGAGTCAGTTCACAGTTATTGTTGTCATGGTAACAGCTATTTGTCTGTATTGATTTTTAAATAAAAGCATCACGTGCACCTACCGTTATTACTTTATTTAAAAACTGCATATTTCAAACTGAAGAATAACGTTTCTTTCATTTCAAAGCTACACTTCAGAGAGAGAAGCTGGGATTCACTTTTGGCTGCTTCACGAAAGACAAGAAATGTCGAACAATATGGAGAAGATGTAAGTGAGATTAATTAATTAATATTCTTACAGTTGTAATGTTCCTTAGGGTTTGTGTCGAAAATGTTTTTTCCTTTAAATATTTTTTTCTGTAACATATTGCTGTTTCGGGTAAATGTTTCGGGTTAAGTTAGATGCTTGTGTTTGGGTAAGTCAGTTAATTAGTTTGGGTTAGTTGAGGACTCGTGTTGCCTCAGTAAACCAAGGAGACATACTTTTGGGTTTGTAGCTTTTCTGTAACGTTAACTAAGCTAACCGTTAGCTAATTTAGCGATAGGTTATCCCAACGGACGCAAACGTTAGTGGTTATTGCAGTGTTAGGAACCTTAACATGAAATAATTGGTTCCCATTTTAAAGCAGCTAAATACATAACTTTAACTCCCATTTTTTAAAGAAATTAACACAGTTGCTAGCTTCAAGCATACAGCAGGGTCACAGTGCAGAATATCTGTAAGCACTCATTTACAGTGAACGACTTCTAAGTTAACAGAATTGTGGCTTTGACGTCAAACGTTGGTATAACTGGCTAACAAGCTAGCATGCTAACGTTAGCTCACCTAACGGTTAACTTCGTTCAGAACCGTTGGCGGACCCTCAACGTACCTTCTTCAGAACCCGCGTGCTCTGCAGTTTTAAACGAACACAACCGTTGCTCAGTAAACGGTAGGTCTTAATGACTTTGAATGTAGATGTGGAAAGGCTGTCAGAAACCATTCATTCCCTGCACACACGTGGTGTTGTTTTCAGAGGAAGTTGACGAGACACAACCGGATGCTGCAATGACTTCACGGATTTGTAAATTCACTTTGCGGACAAAGTAAATTCAAAGAGGAAGTCCAGATGATTTGTAAATCTACTTTTTACCTCCAGACGCAGCACATTTTTTTCTGCTAGGTACACACAAAGGTACAAAAAAAAAGAAAACTTGTTTACTAAAGGTGCCTTTTGTAAATAATAATTAAACCATGTTTATGTTGTAGCGTGAAAAATAAACCACTATATTAAATATCTAAATATATCGAATATAAGTATCACACTGTAAAAAAAACAAAACAGGTAGCAAGTTAAGGTTTTTTATTTAGAATTGTATTTCAGTTAAATTACAGGATTATTGTTATGAACATGTACGTATCAACATTGAGCAACCAACGTTGTTAGGCTTTCTTAGTTAATATTGCTCTTAATTAATATAGAAACAATTAATTTATCTTCATCAATTGTATTTATTTACCTATTTTATTTTGAAAAAGAATCCCTTTTTTAATTTGATTTTTCTGATACTGCTCAATCTCAAAATAGAACATATCTTTTAAACACATCTTTAATATCATCTGTTTTATTTATTTGAATGTAAAATACATTTGTTTGTGAAATGTAGCCTGTTACTATGGCTGTGAATTAGATCTAGATAAATAATCATGGCGTCTCTTGACGGAAGATTTCCTAGAGTTCCACGTACTTCTGGAGCATGGTGAAATAACAGGTGATTCGTTTTATAGAAAATAAACGCTGGGTCAGAACAATTCATTTGCAAATTACACTTTATGGCACAAAATAAATTATGGGTTTAATCTGTGCATGCAAGAAGGATTTCCTACTTCACACAGAGCGCGTCCAATTAAATGAATGGACTACAAATACCCACCAATGGGAGGAGAGACGGTGTCCTATAAATGACCATCTGAAATCATCATTCTGAGCGGAGATCTGCTGGGACGCTACTGTTCGTTTGTGAGCTCCTCGTTTGGAACAATTGGGATCTTTGTCTCCACTGGTACTAGTTCTAGTCCTCAAATTCGACAGCAGGTAGGCAATTTATTGAAATAAACGCGAAATTCCGTCACACAGGCGGATTATTGGAGATTTTAACCGATTAATTGATATCTGGGCGGTGGAGAGAGATTATCTCGGCCCAATGAATATGTCGTATTTTTAATGCAAGGATTTATTTAATCTGTTAGAGTCACTGTAATACAATAATATTACATTCTACGATGCAAAATATGTTTCATAGGGTTTGTGTGATGCACATTTCTGCACCTGCTAAAACGCCTTCAGGACACCGTGTTCACTGTAGGATATTTCATTGTCATTTGAGCTACAATGTAACATGAATGATAATCTCCGTACAAACTGTCGATGCTGACTGTGCACGCTCTACATTCAGTTTCATTTCGCTGCTTTTCATCGTCTCTTCCCTCCATCCTCCGCCCAGGGAGCAACCATGCCTTTCGGTAACACGCACAACACGATGAAGATGAAATACGCTTCGGATCAGGAGTATCCTGACCTCAGCAAACACAACAATCATATGGCCAAGATCCTGACTCCTGCCATGTACGAGAATCTGAGGAGCAAAGAGACGCCCAGCGGATTTACTCTGGATGATGTCATTCAGACTGGGATTGATAACCCAGGTAAAAACCAAAGAGGCTTTTCGGCGAGAACAGCCATCTGTTCCGCCTCAGCGATCGCGTTTAATGGCCGCAGCGGCTCTGTGCTTACGCCTTTCTGTACTGTGACCTTGCCAAGGGGATAAACTGTGACCAACATTTAGAAACATATGAAGGGGGGCTGAAATATTCAGAAACCTTGTAGTCATCCTCTAAATGGGCCACCATTATCACATTACGCAGTTTTATAGCAAACGTTAAAGATTAGCAGGGTTACATAATGTATGCAGGGCGGCTGATAATCCACTTCTGCTTTAACTGTTTTGTCACCTACAGTTTGCAGTGTGTATTTAATTGTAACATCTGAAGTGTTTTTCAGAGTATTCAGATGACCCTGGTCAGTGTAGCAGGTGCCTCTGCTCACCTTTTTAGACTGTGTTTATGTTTAGTTGTGACAATATGGCCAAGCTGACGCTGAAGAGGCTTTCAGCTGAGGATGAGTATCCAGACCTCAGTCAGCATAACAACCACATGGCCAAGGTCTTAACCTTGGACATCTACAAGGAGCTGAGAGAGCGGGCTACACCCAACGGCTTCACCATAGATGGTGTCATTCAGACAGGAGTTGATAATCCTGGTACAGTAATGCAGTCCCATCCAGAGAGCACATTGAGGTAGTGAGGATGTTGGTCAGTGTGTCTTCCTGTCCTGTCTCCGTTGTGACCTTTTCACCTTGTGTGTGTGTAGGCCACCCCTTCATCATGACTGTGGGCTGCGTCGCCGGAGACGAGGAGACATACGAGGTCTTCAAGGAGCTGCTGGACCCCGTCATCGAGGACAGGCATGGAGGCTACAAGCCCTCAGACAAGCACAAGACTGACATCAACCCAGATAACCTGAAGGTACCGCAGCCCTTTGCTCAGGTAAAATGGCCGACTGCAACACTGCAGAGAAGCTAACGTGTGTGCGTGTCCTCCTCAGGGCGGTGACGACCTTGACTCGGACTACGTCCTGAGCTCTCGCGTGCGAACAGGCCGCAGCGTCCGTGGCTTCTGCCTGCCACCTCACTGCAGCCGAGGAGAGAGGCGTGCTGTGGAGCAGCTCTCCATCGAGGGTAAGAGGACACTCAAACATGTTTTTGACTGTGCAGGAACTCGGCTCCTGTCCTGAGTCGCTGACAGATGGAGACAGGATGATTCTGTTGCATAAGCTGCATTAGAGTAGAGGGTTGAGGCCTAAACCCGTGATGCTTACTGAAGTCAGATGATGCTGCTGGTCGTCATTTGTGTGGCAGGGGGTTCCCTCTAGTGGTAGCAGGAGGAATAACAGAATACAGTACATGACCGCTCCAAATGCGCACCATTAATGTTCATTCATCTCCCCCTCTGCAGCTCTGGACTCTCTGAGTGGAGACCTGCAGGGGAAGTACTACGCCCTGAAGAACATGTCAGATGCTGAGCAGCAGCAGCTCATCGACGACCACTTCCTGTTTGACAAGCCAGTGTCTCCTCTGCTGCTGGCCTCCGGAATGGGCCGTGACTGGCCCGACGCCAGGGGCATCTGGTGAGACCTACAAATATTCTTGTCTCACAACCTTGTGTTTTTAGTTTGCTGAAATCTAATTTAAGATCAAAACTAAAGAATGTAAATATTTTTCTTTTCAGGCACAACGACAACAAGACCTTCCTTGTGTGGGTGAATGAGGAGGACCATCTGCGTGTTATCTCCATGCAGAAAGGTGGCAACATGAAGGAAGTGTTCAACCGCTTCTGCACCGGACTCACCAAGGTTGGCAGGAAATGCAAAGTTTATCTGTAGCGGAAGTCTGTTTTGTGTAAATGGTTCTGCATTTGATACAGCCTTGATCTTTAAAAATACCTAATCATCCTGGTTCTTGTGTTCAGATTGAGACCCTGTTCAAGGAGAGGAAACATGAATTCATGTGGAACGAGCACCTGGGCTACGTCCTCACCTGCCCATCCAACCTGGGCACCGGTCTGCGTGCCGGTGTGCACGTGAAGCTGCCCAACTTGAGCAAAAATGCCAAGTTTGAGGATATTCTCAAGAAGCTGAGGCTCCAGAAGCGTGGAACCGGTTTGTACATCTTTCATATTTGTTCAATAGTATATAGTGTCTCAACTCCAAAATCTATATTTTTCAAACCATTACAAACGCATCTCCTGCTAAAGTGTAGTCTGCATGTCATATTGACTGACATTCAGCCCACTTCTCGGCATCGTTGTAGTCTTTGGATCAGCTCGGGTAATAACATGTATTGTCTTGCCCCTCAGGTGGCGTGGACACAGCCGCTGTGGGCGGAGTGTTCGACATCTCCAACGCCGACAGGCTGGGCTTCTCCGAGGTGGAGCTGGTGCAGATGGTGGTGGATGGCGTCAGGCTGATGGTGGAGATGGAGAAGACGCTGGAGAAGGGCCAGTCCATCGACAGCATCATGCCCGCCCAGAAGTAAAAACATCCTGATGCCCATAAACCTCACACGGCCCTCCCCCTCCTGAATGATTGACTCTGTCCCTGAATGCATTCTGTATCACAGTTTGGATTTTGTTTGTGTATTTAAGATGAAACCTGTGAGGATGGCAATGAAATAAAAAAATGTTCTGGTTCAAATTCTTGTGATTCCTGCACCGAGATTTCTTATGTTGTGTAAACATTATCCGTGTTTCACAAATTTCAATGTGTAAACATTCTCAGTTTCATGATAACTTCAGATATAACGTCAAGTGTTCACTACTTGGCTTTAAACTTTAGCTGCCCTCTTCTCCCAAATCTAACAGATTCAGCTAAACCCGGGAGGGAAATGAGCTCCTGGCAGATTAACATTTAAAAAAAATCTTACCATGAGCTGGACCTACAATAACATCAGGCCATGAACTGTCAACTAAAATTATGTCTTGGTCAACACTGTCGGAACTGACGAAACTGTTTACAAGGAATTATGCAAAAGTACCATTTTATCTATACCTGAGATTTGTCATTCAGCATCAAAGATGTAGAGACATTTAAAGCAGCTTCAAAGATGTATTTACTTTGCCTGTTCAGGAGGCTTCATGTGCTAATAGGTTGCATTATGGGAAATGTAATTTCCAGTGTTTATCTAACTCATATTAGCGAAGTAATGACATGAGCCAGAAAAAGGTGCAAGGTGGACACAGGCTCTGAAAGATGTATTTGCTGCAGTAAGGTTAAATTCTTATCGATTTCCCAACTTTATGCAAGCACAATTATACATACCTAGAGCTCGTTTGTCTTTATTCTGCAGTCCATACCAAAATCATCTCTGTACTTAACGCCGCTTCAAACACATCAAGTAAACTACAGCCTGAACCAGCTGTTAAACCTGAACTCAACAGCAGTTACTTTCATTTAGAGAAAGTGGAGGATGGTGTTTGTAGTCTTAAGATACAAATCATGTTTTTGTCTGTCAAAACCAGTTTTTTTCACCCAATTGACAATATTACAAAAAATAAAAAAGTACATATTGTTTGGTAAAGTGTTAATTAACCATATTTCCAAATTGTTTTTCTCAACGCACAAAACCATATTCATTGAGGGCTTTTTATTTTTATACCTCCATATTCTTTTCCTTTTATAAATAACTAAAATGTGTGTTTCTGAAATGAAGCTCCACACAGAAGCAGCAGAATTGAAGGAAACACGTTTTTATATTTTCATGGTGTCAGGATACAAATGATCAGCGTGAGACGTTCAAGTTGACAGACACTTTTAATTGAGACATGAGTGACCCTTAAACCATGTGAGCATTTACACGGACTTACCCCATCTCTACTTTTTGAACGAAATACAAAAGAAAAACAAAATGAGTATTGCAGTGAAGCCGTCTTGAAAGAAAAGATACATTATTTACACTGAAAACAAAAAAAACAACGCTACGTAATTTTTTTCTTATTTTTATCCAGGAAAAAAAAACGAAAAAGATGAAATAAATAAAGACTAGAATTTTTTTCTTTTTTTGTCCACATTCACAGCATGACAAATCATATTCAACTCGTTAATGTTGACCCGGTGTGGCCAGAATAGACTGAGATATTAGTATCAGTGATTATTGCCAAAAGCCTTAATCTATACATTATAATATTCAATACATACTCTGTATTTTGTTTTTAAAAAAAGGAGACATTTGGAAACTGCTACTTGGATGATTGTACAGCTTAAATACTTCTAGATATATATATGTATACTTTTTTTAAACCCTTTTGTTCATAGCTTTAACTCGTTGGACACTTTGGAAGCAATGTTTTTAAAAGCGATGGATGATCCGGATATCCGTTTGAAGCGCACGCCGTTGAGCGAGAGTCTGGGCAGCTTGCAGACCTCCATCTCCCACTGCACCAGGTTCTCTGCGTGCCCGTCCCCGTGCACGCACAGAAGCAGGTAATTCTCTTGCTGTTCGAAGTCGCAGTTGTTGGCGTCGAGCACCTTGCGAATCTCCCGCATGATCTCACAAGGCTCCATGGAGCTGGTGGTCCTCATACTCCAAGTGAATCGGAGGGAGCGGGGTTTACTGTCTTTATTTTCCCCTTTTTGATCCCCAGGTACATGGCGACTGTTGGGAGAAAGAAACACAAAGGGTGTTTTAGTGTTGGCAGGTTTGATTCCCCACTTTAGGACGGTGTATTAGGGCTATTGTTGGTAAAAAAATAAAATAAACTACAGTCAGGAGAGTGGGGTATTATTACGAGAAGGACTTCATTAATAAAATCACATTTCCATTACTAAAAATGAGGGAAAAAAACTTGGATATTCTGAGATTAAAGTCAGAAAGTACAAATAAAAGTGATATTCTTTTACAATAAAGTGGAACATAAAAAAACCTTAAACATTATCGGAAAATTGCTTGAATATTCTGTCATCTTTAAGCGATGCAGCTCACAATGTTCTGAGTTTTTGCTTGTAAACCTTTTACTTATATCTAAGAGAATTGAATAGGTCTTTCTTGCAATTGCATGATTTAAACTCAGAATTCTCAAGTTTTATTCTTTTAAAAATGTGCACGTTTTTACCACTTTTATATTGCAAATGACCGTCTTAGAAAACCCCAGATTCATTCATTCAAATTCAAAATGTTTTTTTGGTTTGAGTTTATTCTCTTGTAAATTTCAATCATGGGAAAGTTACTTCCCAGAATGTAACCCCCTCGCCTGGCTCTGTTAATGTGTATCGTTTTTAACCTACAATGGACCCAATAAACCGGAAAAAAACATTGTATTCTTAAACATAGCATGCAGTGAGCACCAGTCAGAGCAGCTGGTCAAATAAGTAACAGTTGGATCTTTTGAGAGAATTCACAGAGAGTTAGATGAGAAGATTGATACCGCTCTCCAGTCCCCACAATATATAACAGCTAGCAGTCAGTTAGCTTAGCACAAAGAATGGAAACAGAGGGAAACTGCTAGCATGTCTCCTCCCAATGTTAACAGAAATGAAGCTACACATTTACTATAAATAAATATAATATCTAGTGTGTGAGAATGATATTGGCTTAGCTTCTCATCTTACTCCCAGCTTGAAAGGTTTTGTAAACTGGTGCTAGACACACCCATGCTGTGCATTTAAAACATTCATTATGCAAGAGGGGGTATTTGAAGCATTTCTCAGGTAAACAAGAACACAAATGCCATGCTAACAAAGCAACACACAAGCACAGAACCATGCAAACATAACAATAATAAACAAGCTAAATGCAACACACAGGTTTTCAGACAAAGCAGAGAGGGATTCCTGCGCAGAGGGACGAGCAACAAAGAGTTTAAAGATGGCCGACACATTTAAATGTTTCCTCACCTTGAGCCCTCAAGTCTCCCGTTTCTCTCAAACTCGGTTGAGACTCTGAGGAGCACGAGAAGATCGGACAGGGAGGAAAAAAGAAGAAAAAAATATGTGGATTGTGCACAACAAGAATATTAATACCAACAAAAAAATAATAATATGTGACGTTTATATAAGGAGTGACACAACAGGAGCCACACCGAGAACAAAAACATCACAAAAATATGATTTGACTTCCAGTGAAGAAGCATGACAAAAATAAAAACAGTGATAAATGTTCAGATGGTGATTTAAAACTTTAAAAAAAAGAAATTTAAATACAGAAATGATCAGGTTTTGCATCCAAAACAGAAAAGTAACATTGAGTACAGCAAACAGGTGGGATCAGGTGGGTTCTAAATACAATATTTAAAAGGGAAGTGATGGTGCTGGGATTTCTCTTAGATGTTTATTTTATTATACTTCTGTACTCCAGAAACACACATTTACAATCTATATTAAGGCAGAAAACAGCTCTAAAGCAAGATCATTATTCCTTATCTGTGAAAGAATTAAAAAAACTGCAAGACTCGACTTCAAACTAATAAATATCTAACAGAAATATATAAACAAATACTTTTATTTTTCTCCATTATTTATATTTTCACATTTATTTTATTAACTGGTGTATTTATTTAAATTTTATATTTTCACAGATTCAAATATTGATATGGCCCCTTATTGATAAGCACATGTACGCACAATTACTAATTTAAATGTATTCGATGAAATTTCAATATTTAACTAAAAATATAAATTTAAATCCATCTAATACATAAAAGCTGTCTTCCATTGCTACAAATTTAAAGAGGGAAAAGTCAGGTTAGAAATGTGCCAAAAACCTTAATTTGGTCATGTATTGTTGTCCATTTTAAAGAAGATGAGTTTAGTATTAATGTGATCTACATCATTTGATGAAATCCAGTTTTAAAAAAAAGGGAATAATATTGAATTATCACCCTGTTCCTTTTTAGCAATAATTAATATCTGATTGTTTTTTTTCAATGCCGGTCGTCTAACTCGATGAAGATGGGATCTTGTTTCTGACTATCCGTCTTTGCTCTCTGGTCCATTCGTAAAGAATCTATCTTGATGTTATAATATCCTCGGGGAAAGCTGAGTCCACAAAGAAAACTAGGACGCATCTTTTCTAGGTTGATGCAGAAAAAAAGGCTAGAGAGAGAAACTCGCAGACCTAAAAATAAAACCAAATGTTCCCCGACAACATTCAGCAAGTCAGCAGAAGATCATCAGGATTTCATCATACTTGATTCATTTGACTTTGACCTTATTCCAAATCTAAATATCCTATACTGCCGGGCTGCAGCTAACCGATATTAGGTCAGGAAATAGTGCAAACATGTCCAGCAGGATGTCTTTACATGTCTTCTTTTGTCAGTCCAAAACGAAAAGACTTTCCTTTAAAGGACATAAAACAGAGAAAGGGGAAAGATCTCCAGATATAAGAGGCCGAATCTCTAAAAGGAAACCGCCTCTTGGATTTCTCATCATGTTATATATTTGTCTTAAAAAGATGTGTGTCAAGCTATCACATTTATGAGGGCTGGGAAATATATTTATCAAAGTCTTTATTTGACACTAGATATCACACAAATGTATTTTCCTGGATCTGGCTGCATTGCAGTTCACGGATGTAATTGTCTGTACTGTTCTAGATACTCTATTCATTTGACTTTACCCACTTAGCAATTATAACTACAAAACTAATGATAATCCACCAAAAATGTCATTGTTTTAGTCATTTCTGAAAGCACCAATAATCAACCCTACAATATCACCACAATACGGATAGAGGTATTTGATCAAAACAACTTTATATTAGATTGAACCAGGGCCTATATCAAATCATATTCTATTTATACAAAATACAAATGTCTCTCAGTGGGCTTTCCAATCTCTACAGCATATATTACCCTCTGTCCTTAGTTTGTTGCAGATTGAACAGGAACAGGACGTCCGCAGTCTGAGTCAAATCACCAAAGATTACATTATAAAAGCTAAATAAGCAGAAAAGGCTCCTCTCACAGGACAGGGTTAACAGGCTCCCAGCATGCATTGCAGTCTGGAGAACAGAGAAAAATTAAAACAGGACGGAGAGGAGGAAGAGGAAGAGGAGGAGGAGGAAGTGACTCCATACTCCCCGACAGCTCGAGAGACAACGAGGAGACAAACGGACAAACGAGGACCGACAGAAATAAGTCCTGCATCGCTCAGAAAGACCGAGGGGAGAGAGGGGGGGGGGGGGTGAGAGAGGGGGGGGGGGGGGGGTGAGAGGGTGAGGAAATCCTCCACATAACTCAAGACTCGAGAGATTGAGGGATTGAAAAACAGCCCCTTACTCTAGATCTTCATCTTCCTACAACTCTCTATATCTTCCGCTCCTGAATCTGAAAAGAAAAAAATGGGAATCTGAAAAAAAATTCCTCAATGGTCACATGACAATAAAAAAAAATAAAAAGAGAGAGAGGGAAAGAATATTAAAATGGAAATGGACGTGGGCGTAAATAAAGATGGAGGAGGATGAGACGGCAGGAAGGACAGGCTGCAGGAGAGACTTACTAAGGGGTTTTCCTCCCGGGGTGGGGGGGGGCGGCCGGACCTGATTTGGCCGCCTGCCGTTTGGCCGGGTCAATACTGACCCTGAGAGGAAGAGCAGCAAGAGGTCAAAGGTTAAAGGACAAGGAAGGTTAGGAGGACAAGAAACACACACACTGTGAGGAAGAGGAACAGGAAGAGGAAGAGGAGGAGGAGGAAGAGGGAGGTGACTGAATCTAACAATGTCCTGAGGAAGAGGAACATGATAAAACTCGCCCGCTAAAATCCCAAAATGTTCAAATGGAAGGCGACAATTAAGTCAAATGTTACGAGAAAAGCCAAAAATATAACTGATATACAAATATATAATGTTGTTATCGTTTTACACAATTAAAATTCGAGTGCAAAAGTAAAAGCTTCCTAAATGTTCATTATAAGAAGCAAAAAGTCCTTAACTAATACTATGAAATAGAGAATAACATTTTTTTTTATTATGTTATTATATATTTATATACGTATTATTGTTATCGACTAAACTACTATCCAATAATAAAATGTGTCAGAAAATAGTAAGAAAAATATCCATCCGAGTTTCTTAACTTTCAAGCTGGTGTATTTTAATCCCCCAAATATATTGAGTATACGAGTTAAATAAAAAATAAAACTCATAAAAACAAGGAATGTTCACACCCTAGATGTTTCAAACTAAATGTTGTATGAATATTACTTCAAACTATTGATTATCAATAGTTATCGGCCCTTTAAGTTTTAGTACCTCACTTTATTTAAACATGAAGCCTCTGGACCAATCACTGCTCTGGACTCACACCGACAACTCCTTTCATTATAAAACTAGATTTTTTTTTAGTTTGGCTTAAAAGGAGACAAATTAAACAAATTCACAGATTTCTTAACATTTAAAAAATAATAATAATTAAGAAAATAATCAATAAATAAATCATTAATTAAAAACAGCTGATAGTTGCAGCGTTGACCTGACCGATGGTTGAGATTTGTAATTGTATCACCTCTTGATGCATCTAGTTATATTCTTGACTGATCTGAAAACACTTCAATAGATTTTGTCACAACCGAAAATGAAGACAAACACAAAAAAACATAAAAAAGGTGAAAAGAGTGAGATGGGAGGATGGTGATGATGAAGACGATGCCGGAGGAAGAAGACAGTTCACCAATCCGCCACCAGAGGGCGCCATGAGCCTCCAGACGGTGGCCTGCGAGGGCCAAAAACCCTCTGCTGCCCCCCAGAGGCCACAGCTCATACTGCTATATTATAAAGACGACTATAAGGGCCTGGATCTGGTATCTATTCAATAAATGTGCTTTAAAAAAAAAAACTATAGTATATAAAACGTATTGGCTTGTTAGGTTTTATTTGAAATGTCATGACATTAGTGGGAAACATTTTTGTAAAATTGACCCGGGAAACAACAGGGTTTAATGTGATAAACCTTTAAAATGATTAATGATGCACTTCTAACCATGAGAGGGTTGAAGAGGAAGTCGATCTAATGGGATTATTTGTACGTTTTCATACAATATATGTACTTATTGTTGAGTCAGATAGTACTCAACCTAGAGACAATATTAAGTAAGTAATCGGGGACAAACACGGGGATAAAATGAAGCCTTAGTGTAAATGAGAGATTCATACTTCTGAATAATGCTGGCTATGGGCTGGCTAACAACGAGCCACTAAATGCATTAAAGACATTCCTGCCACTATCTTTCAACATATTTTAGATCAAACTATTCAGCGACATTAAAGAAGATATATCATACATGAATTGAATCATTCAACTTGGTGCTGAAGCCTTGTATCAACTTGAAATAAAATAATGTATTTGTAATAAAAATGTGTGATGTGTTTAATGAACTTGTCAGTGTTGTCCTTAGATGATAAAACGATGGCGGAAATTTGAGTATAGATGAGAGTAACACCTACGTCACTTCCGGGCGAAAATTACGGCCCCGCCCACTTTTGGGGGAAAACAACGCTGTCATTTGAATGGCGGTCAATACAAATTCAGGCTTGATCGCTTCAAAATGACAGCTTTGATTTCCCCCAAAAGTGGGCGGGGCCGTAATTTTCGCCCTGAAGTGACGTAGATGTTACTCTCATCTATGGACATTGATCGCCTACTGCTATATTTAACCATATATCGAGCCCGATCGTTGATTTCCAATGGTTTAATGTAATTGTTTGCCTGACTGGCCATTGTAATCGGGCTCTTTGAAGATCCAAAAATCCACAGTTTTCTTAAATTTCTGATCGGATTGGCAAAAACTTCAGAATTTGAATTGACCGCCATTCAAATGACAGCTTACAGTCCTTTGTGATTTCTGTTAAATGCCTTATTGCAGATTCTTTTTTTAAAAAGACAGATGGATATTGTTGAGTACATTCAGTATTTATGGTGATTTACAGCTTACATAAACGGATTCATGGATTTTAATCGAAGAAAACCACCTCTGCCCCCCCCCCCCTGATGCCCGGACTGAAGCTCTCACTGGTTTTCAACTTAAAAATGGTTCTTATAGCGATCACCAAAGCACATCAATCCAGTTCAGGAACATCAAATGTTGCCCAAGAACATAAAATGAAAAAATATATTTTCCTTTGGTTGTTTTAACCAAAGTCCTACACTTATTACAATCTACACAAATGTGGTGTTTACAAAAAACAAATTGAAGCTCTTTATGACGTTGAAACTGGATCAAATCCACCTGACAAAATCACATCTGAGTCAGTGAGACTTTAAACACATAAAAAAGAAACTTTTGTTTTAAGGTGAATAAATGCAGCAGTAAGGTGTTCAAGGCTTCGTTTAAAGTGTGCAGTTTCATCAGCAGAGAGAGAGTTAGGTCGATAACAACAATCAATGTGGTGAGAAAAACAAACCACAAGTCAACAGCAGCTGTAAAGCCAGCCAGCCCGCCCGCCCACCCCCCCCCCCCCCCCCCCGTCATGCATGCATCAGCAATTGATTAGTGGCAAGATGCTGCGTTGTTGCTGTGGGTAAAATCGACTGAATGGTAAACCAGACTACCAATCAGAGACCAACCACAGCAGCACTGGATACATTTACACACACGCACTAATTCAAACCAGATTAATGCTGAACTAAGAAAAACATCTTTTGCTGGATCTTAACGGATAAAGAATAAAGAAGGAATTGTTTAGACGTTTTGGAAAATACCCTAATTCAATATCTTCCCGAGGGAAAGATAAGAATACCACTCTCATAATTCAGTGGATATGATGAAGATACAGCCAGCAGCTAGTTAGCTTAGCATAAAGACTGGAAGCAGAAGGAAACTGCTAGCCTGGCTCTATACAAATGTACGAAATCAAATGTGTCAGAAGTTATAACTTATAGTTATAACTTCTAACTAGTTTGTGGTGGTATTAAGCTTTATGTCGTTATAGAGAGAGGTGTTTCTTATATTATGCCTATACTCATTTATATAAAAAGGGGTAGACAAAATAATAGATCAATACAAAGTTCACTTAATAACCGACCTAAATAACAAAACAAAAATCAGAAGTATTGCTTTTATCTGTACATGGTTACGTCTTACAATCATTGACAGGTTTGACATATTTATTCTCAGTGTGAAAATGACTATAGAGTTGAAACATACACCTTCATTATGTTGTATTAAACTGCATTTCTGTGAGCTTTGGGAATGTGCAAATTGGTGCACTTCAGAGGCGTTTCATTGTATTAGCTTGGGACAGAGACAGGCTAGTAGTTCCCCTCTGCTTCCAGTCTTTATGCTAAGCTAAGCTAACCAACGTTAATAAATATTCGAGCTCTCGGCAAGGGAGCGAATAAGCGTATTAGCCAAAATGTAACCTATTGTAATATGACTGGAAACTTTATTTTAATCACATTAGCTGACTATAAAATGTGTGTAAATGTACCCAGAGAGAGTTTTTTTTTCCTGCCAAGCGGTGTGTTAGTTGAGTGCCAGCAGCCTCACACGTCTGCAGAGTTTCATAGAATTTCCAGTGCTTTTGTTATTTGGCACAGAGCGGAAAGAAAGGCAGTACAAGAGTCCTACCTTTTGGTAAATCTGAATGACATGTTTCTACAACAGAATCAGACAAAGAAACAGTGAAAATGGTGAAAGAAGGAGTGAGAGGAAGGAGAGGGGGTGAGGATCTGAATGAGGGAACAACAATGGGGTGATTGGAATCATCAACAGTGGAAACATTATTATTTTATTTGTATTAATGATCAAATGATTTCAATTCCTCATGTTTGTTCAGTCATTGCAGAAGTCGCTGGCCTGGCTGCCACTTTAAGAGCCTTTTAATGCAGGTTTTTCTATTGTTCTCATTGTTTGCTGATCATTTTTCTTCTTTCTGAGCAATTTTTGGGGATTAAACATGCCAGAAAATGAAATAGATATTTAAAAAAAAATGTCCTACAGCCAATAGTGGAAGAAGTATTCCGTAGAGCTGCATTTATCAATGATTTGTATTATGGATTTCTCTATTTATCTTGAAATAAATAAAAAAAAATTGCTGTAAAATGTGTTTTAAAATGTCCAGTCCACGTTTTTTCCACGTTTCCAAGTTAATGTAAAAATGTTTTAAATGGCAGGATTAATTATAAAAATGCTTAAAATGGTAGCAATTATTATTGTGGTGATAGACTTGTAACGATATGTCGATCAGATCCCTAAATTACATCAAATTAATTATACTGCTGGCTTCAAAATACACTTATTTAATTACAAGTTATGCAGAATGACCCATGTTAGAATATTACAAATATAATGGGTTTATAATTATTTAAGCATGAATGTGTTCATTTCTTTAATGTAATAACGTTATATACTGCTGATTAGTGTAGTCTGTAATATAATGATATTTATTTGTTTTTATTTTTATATTTCTTAATAATAAAAATGATCTGAAACGCTACTTAAGCCATTAAATAATGTAGAGGAGGCGAGTCTTTCCCTCTGAGATGTAGGAGCGTAGAAGTGTAAGGTAGCATACATTGAAAAAAGTTAAGTAAATGTACATTGTTATTTTCCACCGCTGACACGCGACCAAAGTAAAGGCTTAAATGTTTGGTTCAACCCACGCTCCAACACCTCCAGGTATTCAGTTTATAAGAAATCTGCCAATATTCACATTTAAGAGGCTGGTTTATTTCCTTTTTGGCTGAATAATTTCTTCAGTTATTCATTAAAAGTTATTTTGACAAGTTCCGGTTTGCTTGTGAAAAAATGGTGTGAAAAAAGAAATCCAGATTTAGACCGAACAACTCGAGGTGTTCTTTCTGAGAACATTCACGCCATGAAAAGATCTCTTCATGATTGTTAGGCAAGAAAAAGAATCAGCAAACGTTTTGTAATGAATTACAATTCCAGACTCATAGCTGTAATTGTTCAAATATCACAAATTCCTCAAAACAACAGGTCAAATTGAGGCTCGTTCAGAGTGGTTTCATGTCTCTGTGGCAGGCGTCCAGGCAGCGACGGATAAACAACATAGACTTGAGAATAAATCACATCGTACAGGACAGTGAAGGGATCCCAAAGCATGTAATCAATCATCCTAACGCTACAAGGCACTGTGTGGATTGGCTTTTCATTTGAAAAAGACAGTCACAGGAGAATAAGCAGAGGGCTGGAGTCTATCTTCTTTCTGTTTCAGGATTTAAATCAATTGAATATTTGTTTAAATGTCCGTAAATGATGTTATTAAATGTACATTTTAAAGTGAACAGAAAGAGCTAAACCCCAACCCTTAGTGCTTCAGAGTCATGAGGTGTTTTTCTTCTCGCCTACCTATTGGCTTTTATTTTGAAAAGACAGCGTCACAGGATAATAAGCAGAGGGCTTTCCATTTCAGGATTTAAATGAATTAAATATGATGGAAAATGCCCATACATTCATTTTAAAGTGAACACAGAGAGCTAAACCCTAACCCTTTGGCGCTTGCGTGTCATGAGGTGTGTTTTCTTTTTCTCGCTTACCTGCGGGTGAGTTTGGAGGTGAGTTTGGAGAACAGGTTGCTGGTTCCACGGCTGCGGGTCTGAGAGAGTGGGGTGGCGTCGTGGGAGAGTGTGGGCGAGGCGGGGGGGCCGTTGTACGTGGCCGTGCGGCGGTCTCTCAGCTGGCCGCCGTGGAAGGTGCTCCGGCTGGCCGTCCCTCGAGGGAAGCGCAGGCGGTCGGGGGTGGAGGCGTTGGCGATGCTGTTGATCGACGCCACCGGGTTCTTCTGGTCGCCGGGGGAGGCTGCAACACTGCTGAGGAGGGGGGAGGGGGTGTGAGAGTTTAAATAATAAAACAGTTGTTGCACTGCAGACGGGTTCCTCGCTGTATTGGTAGGTTATATTAGTCTTTTAGTCATTAAAGGGTATAGTAGGTGTGAAGGAGATAACACATGTTTCATATTTTATAGAGGATTCTACTAGGGTGTATTAGGGCTATTGGTGGTTAAACATTTTAAATAAAAAGGGGCTGGGGAATTGTGATAGTGAAACATCGGAATTTGTGAATTTAAAGTCATACATTTAGTAGAGAAAATCTGTGATATTTTCTGATAAAAGAGTATATGTATACGAAAAAAACGTAGCTTCCCTTCATGTCCAAACTCAAAGCGTTAAACGGGGAATGCGACACTCACATTTGATAAGTGTTTTAGTTCCTGATACACAAAAACTCATCCAAACTAGTGTGTTGTTTTCTTCTGTAAAAGCCCATTTCATAAAAGTCTTATACTCATAATCTGCTGAACCTAAGCAAGTACTTCCTTATTGCTAAATCTGTGTGCAAAGTATCATTTTATTCAGCTATCTACTGCAGGCATAATTCACAGTAAGCATCAGTTTTTAATTTTTTTCTCAGAATAACGACACTTTTATGAACTTTTTCCCCCAATTCTTTAATTAACAAAAAAATTAAAAAGGCTGAAATATGTAGTGGCGCATTTGAAATATCTTCTGCTAAATTTCCCTCCCAAAAAAAGTGACAGTAAAAACCAAAGGTTGCTTCACAGTTTGAATCATAATGATGCTACTGCTGCAACGGAAAAACCCTTATTCTTACCAGTTACATCGCATTTTCATATTATATTACATTTCTTATCATAAAAAACGGTGTAGAGTTTGTGGATTTCTAGAATTGCCATGGGTTTTAAGTGAATGATTCTTGCATGTTAGAGGTCAACAGGGTAGGAAATTAAATACAAATGCAAATCATCCAATCACATAGGCTGGTGGATTGAGTCGAAAAGTTACTACGTGAAACTGTTCACAACAGTTGAGTCACGATTTCTGGAAAGAGACATTACTGTCGAGTTTTTTAAAAGTTTTTTTATGTATGTTATGCAGTTTTGCGAAACACAAACAAAGTGCCATTTTGTTTTGGAGAGAAAGCGTCATCTCTACGGCTGATAATGCCAACATCCTGCAAGTTGTACTACAGGAAAGTGAACACAAATATGCATTTCAGATTTTATGGGGGTACTGTTCTTTTGAATAAATATTAAAGTGGGAGATTACGTACATAAATTCACCAGCCAAAGAACATTTAAGGAAAAGGCTGTAGAAGTAGGGGGATTTGAGGGATTTAATTTCCCACCCTGACCACCAAGCTCCTGTCGTGCACAATGAGAAGAGTGAGTGTAGTCCCTGATCAGTTAGAGACTAAACAGAAACAGACGATGGGGGGAGGGGCGGGGGGGGAGGGGCTCGGCTCATCGTGTCGGACACCAACAGGTGGAGGACGATCCAGACGGAGAAGATCAGGGGTCAGAGGTCACGGCAGAGGATGAGGAGGAGAGATCGTGAGCAGAGCTGCGAAGAGTTCTGTTTTTGCAAATGTCTGCAGCGAGACACGAGCTCCTCCAGTTTGTGGTTGGCAGAAGGAGAGGTGATGCAAACGTGGAAAAATATCATCACACACAGAGTTTAGGAGCTCGCTCATCAAAGCGTGGCAGCTTGATTTCAGTGTGAGGATTCATATTTTTCTCTACATGTGCCTCCACTTTAGCAGAGTCTGAAATCAACAGCCAACATGTTTACACGCAGGTGAAAGTGTTTGTTTTGGTGGATAAATTACTAAAGTTAATCTGCTACAGTAATAGATGCTGTTATGTCGTTTATACAGTTGTTTTTCATTTAATGTTTGAATTATACTGCAAAATGTGTTTGTAAACAGATGATTTTATATATTTTTGCTGTTGTTATATGCAGCCACCACTAACTTCTATTCATCAAGACTAATGGGTCTGTTTTTTTATTATGAGTCATGCTAGAAAAAAACATTTTCCTTGTGACAATGACTTCTCAACCTAAGACTTTTAAAGCATTCGCAAGAACACTCCTTTAAAATGTATTTTTCTTTCACCTGCTTGTGACCGATGAGCATACATTTCAGACACTGACAACCAGAAACTAAGTGGCCCTCCTTTCTGTTCTTTGCAGGAAATGGTGTCCATGGTTTAGTGGCGGGTTACAGAGTGAAGCTGGCTGGATGTGAGGGTTAGCGAGGGGCCGGAGAGGGGCTGAGGCATGAGACAGACGGGGGGGGGGGGGGGGGGGGGGGTTTTGGAAGCCCTGCCGTCTTACTTGGGCGAGTAGTAGTCCAGAGCGTAGTAGGAGTGGGGCAGCGTGGCCCAGCCCGCCTGGCCCATGTACAACGGGCCCACGTTCTGATACCTCAGCCGCACCGAGCTGGACGAGGCCGCGAACGCAGCGGCCGCAAAGCCAGAGGAGGAGGAGGAGGAGGGGCTAGTGGCACAAGCCATCTCGCTCATGCTGCTCATGCCACAGTGAAAACAAAACCCCCCCACCAAACCAGAAACACAGGCAGAAACGAAAAAATAAGATGATGAGAAAAGGGGAAAGTGATTACAAGAAAAAAAAGAGTTGAAATAAAAAAAGGATGAAACAAAAAGGAAATGTTTTCGTAGGATCCTGAATTCCCTTTTACAAATGAATGTGCCTCAAGTTGTGATACGCTGCTGTTAGAGTTCGGTATGAGTTGAGGAGGCTTATATGTTTGTGTATGCATATTAATTAGCATTGTAGTCGACCATTATAAGCATTGGATTCACAAAGGATCTCAAATGACAGCTCTTGAATGAAAATATGTCACCTTTCCCTCGTTAGAAAGAGAAAGCTTGAAATAAAAGTAGAAGAATACTCGCTCCAATGCAAAGGTTAAATAAAAAGCAGTTCTTGAATAAAAGATTTCAAGTGTCAGCTTTCTATACTTTGTGCCAAAAGAGATTTAGTTTGCGTGGATGAATCCGGCCCTCAAATGGCGAAATGCAGGGTTCTGTGTGAGTTAAGAAGGCTTTTGTTTGTGTTTTTCCATATTCACTAGCCTTGTTGGGTAGAAAGAGCTCTAAATAAAACATACTGGCCTCTATTTAAAAAGGTTCTACAATAACGTAAAGGGTTGATAATCTCAATAAAAACTGTTCTTTAACTAAAAGCTTTTAGGGGTCACCTTTCTGTACTCTAAGCGGACACAGATTTGATGTTGCTTTGTGATGAAACCAGGTCAAAGTCGACAAACATCCTCTCACCTGTTCTCCTTCCCGTTGGGGATGACTGAGAGGCGGTCGGCGTTGTTTCTGTCGCTGCAGACGTACGTGTTCCTCCGGGTCATTCCTGCCGACGCAGTGTTATTCTGGAGAGGAAATCAGACGAGGCACTCAATTTATATAAAAGCACATAAATGGAGGACTCTGTTTCAAGTAAGACATTTGATATAATAGGACCAACAGTTTGTTTGTAAAGTAAAAACAAGAGAGCATTTGTATACTTTACATGAGTAGAAATCCAATCGTTTAAGGTGTTGAAAAGAAAGACTTTTATAGGAAGATATTCAAAAATCAAGCATATTTATAATCTTACAAACATAACGGCTAAAATTAATCCTTTTCCAAACTATCAAGAATTTGTACAAACTCATTTCTATACATAAAAAAGGAACCATAAGCACATGACACATACAAAAACAATTCTCTAACAACAACAGTTTATTTTATATTTCACACAGTTTATAGCTTTTTGGATTATAAATATATTTCATCCAGATAGAACCGTGTGTTTGAAACATTTGAAGGTCTGAGAAGATACAACAGATCCTTTTTAGTGATACTGGAAAGATGCTTGCTCTTGGCTTGTGTTACTTATTTAACTCTGCTAGAATTAATTAGGTTTTCCACTTTAACCACAGGATAAACGAGGTCAATTAGTATTTGATCTGATAAGGTAACTCACGGCGGGGGTGATTGTGGCGCCTTTCCTGCGGTCGGGGATGTCGGCCTTGTTGGGGTTGTTGGCGTTGCCCAGCAGGGGGCTGGCGGGCGGGCGGCCCCCCGGGGTGCTGGGCTTACGCAGCTGGACGCCTCCTTCCTCCTTGGCGCTGTTCTCCGCCGTGGTGGTCTGACTCCTCTTTGGGTGAGACGTCCCCGGGGTGACGTTCTGACCGACTGAAAGGGAGGCAGATGTGAGGCGCGGTGACTCAGACAGGCTGTTTGTACCTCTGGCAAAAAACACTTCTTTAAAAATGTGTTTTTATCTAAACTGAGACGCCCTAGATTTAGAAAAAGTAATGACTCAAAGTGACTGAGGGTGTGATCATCAGAACATTCATGCAGGGTGATTTAGTTCATAGTTGAAACAAAATTCTGCAAATTAAATTAGATTTAAGCCACACCACCACAAAAAAAAGACGTGTGGCTTGAGCAGATATAACTGACTAGTCGGTCAACAGAAAACTATTCAACAACAATTTGGATGATTGCTTAAGCAAGAAAATCAGTCGTTCCAGCTTCTAAAATTTAATCTACAGTCCAAAAAACGTAAGTTATTTAACTTGGACAGTTTCACAGACATCTTAAAGACCAAAACAATTATTTTCAATTGAGAAATAATCAGCAGCTTAACTGATAATTAAAATAACCTTTGGTTGCACCTCTCAAAGTGTCGAACTGTGATTGTATTTTTTCCTGACACAACATTTTACAAATTACACACAACCATGGTATTCTTTAAAAGGCGATTCATTTCTATGATTTATGTTTCTTTAAAGCTGCGCAGTGTAGCTGTTTAAGCTGCAGATCTAACAGGAAGAGGAAAGCAGTACAAACTGGAGTTATTGACAAAGCGTTCAATCAGAGTGAGCAGCACTGAGCTGTGTAAATAAGCTGAAGGTTAAAGGGTCTCCGTCATGTGACCGTGTTTGATTTAACAGATTTGTATCAGCCAGACAAAGAGCTATTGACAGAAACAACCTTTATCAGGAGGAAGAGGCACAGCACAGGTTGTACTCTGGGCTTTTTCAATGTTTGATCATTTATTGAGGAAACTAAATGTTGTGTCCTACTAATCCCACATAAGGGGAGCCAGGCTTTGAAGCACTTTAGGCGCTTTCACACCGGAGTACTTGGTGTGAAAGCGGCTATTGTTTTTGTGGTAAAACATATGAATGACAACTTCTTAGTCAGTTATGTGATGCCATGGGGTCCAAAAACACTGTTCCCCATTGACTTACATCAGGAAAGAGACGTCAGTAAATCAGAATATCATTATTTTTTTTAGGGAAATAAACCTCCTAGTACAAACACCTGAATAGCCATACGGTCCTACAATTAGGAAAATGCTCTTATAGACAAATTTAAGTAGGGAGTTATTCGCCCCTCTCCATTTATGTGACGTCTTGTAAGAGAGGCTTAAGCAGAACACAGTGTTCAAATCCAAAAGACCCCCAGAAAGATCCTGGAAATGTTATTTATCAAAAGTCGAACGTTTTATGGCGCCGCTGAGCAACTTTTTTAAAGAATGATTAACTTGTTTAAGCCTCCACTCCTCTGTATCCAGTTAACTTCAACATCATCATCATCATCATCATCATCATCATCATTCATCCCCTCACCTTGTTCGCTGTAACGTCTCTGCTTGTGATTGGAGGAGGAGACGCTCCTCTGGATTTTGAGGTGTGACGGCGACTGTCCGTTGACCTCGCTGTTGGGCCTGGGTTTGGCCAGAGAGAGGTTACTGTTGGAGGCCGACTCACTGGGCTCCATCTGGGACAAAGAGACATGAGAGTGGTTTATTATCAGTGGTAGTTACTCAAATACATATTTAAAAGGTGCTTCCTTTACTTGACTATATATTTGACAGCGCTAGTCATTGCAGATTAAGATTACAAAACATAAATTATTTCAAATAAATTGTTGTATTTAAGGTTAAAATTACCCAGCAGTCTGACAATAGCTTCACCTTTACCAGCATTAGGAGCATTTTGTGTATCTTGATATGAATACCGTTGTACTTTTGATAAAGATTTTGATAGAACATTTTACTTTACTCCTTTGGTAGTAAGACGTTGGATATTTTGTATGATGGTATAAAAGGTGTGTGGCGCAGTGGACTAGTGCGTTGGTGTTGGGATCAGGGGAGCACAGGTTCAAACCCCACTGCAGTCAGCATGTCGTTGTGTCCCTGGGCAAGACACTTCTGGGGATTGCCCACAGTATTGAGTATGTAAGTCGCTTTGGATAAAAGCGTCTAACAAGTAACATGTAATGTAATAACATGTTGTTTCTCTTTATAGATCAGGGACATGAATCTGCTACTAAATCAGTTTGAAAAATCGCTAACTGCATTGAGTCAAAGCTAAATATGATGACTTTCCATGATATTAAATATACTTTTTTACTTTTGGTATGATAAAACAAGAACTCAAGAAGCATCTTTAAATACCTCAAAAAGCTACATTTTCATTAAATGTATTATAATGGTTATGATATGTAAAGCACTGATAAGAGGTCTGTGTTTTCACCTCGGAGGCCTTCCTGCCCAGCAGCAGGTAGGTGGCTGTGATCTCGTCGTACTTCATCTTAGCCAGAGACTCCTGGATCTCCTCCAGGTTGTAGCCCATCCCCACCATCACATCTGGAGGGGAAACCATAACACATGAGCTCATTAAATATATTACAACCAGCATTTGAAAAAAAGCAGGATTTACACCAAAAAAAATGGGAAAGTGAGTCACATTTCCTCTAGTGCTGCACATAATGTGATGATTTATGAGTTAATGTCCCGTGAAATCACCCTAAAAAGCCCTGAAATAGTCTGGTGTACGGATGAGAGAAAACTGGAGTGGCTGTTTAAGTTTGATAATTATATCTAACAAGCCTGGAAATAAAGCTAAATTGATTATTATGTTATATGATTAATATAGAATACATCGATAAGAAGTATGTTTTCTGAGCTCCTTCCTCCCAGTACTACATAGTTAATGTTTCTGTCTGAATTTTGATGTACTTAATTATGGTGTTATGCTTGACTGTGATAAATACTTTAGTAGTTTTTCTATTTTGAGAATGAATACGCTGCACTCCTGGCTTGTATGATTTATGGGGTCTGGTGTCTTTGTATATGTTATTGTGTGATAATTCGTTAAAATAATCCAACAGTTCTGACTTTATAAGTGATTGGCATTGCATTCACATCAGCAGGACTTGTTTATCTGCAGGAATCTGCTTTAAGAAGCCCAAAATACAGACTACTGCACCTTTGAGCACATTTTCTATAATTAAAATGTTGTTCAAAACACCAGAAACCCAACAAATGAAGATGACTCATGTTGTCAGACAGATTTCTCTGCATGTCGGGGGGGGGGGGTAACAGCCTCTCAGGCGGTGTGTGATCATCACGTCACATTTAAAAGTCTCTGCTAAAAGCCGCACTAATGCCATTATTCTCGGTGGGTTAGCAGCTCTCCTCTGCAGCTCTTCACTGACTGACATCTTCTAAATTAAATCTGCACACATCAACACGGAGTAATCCAGCCTGGCAGATGTGACAAATATAAGTGAACTATTAAAAGAAAAAGACATCTTAATTTAAACTAAAAGATGGTATTCTGGAAACTAACATTTAAGCCTGACTTTATATAATAATGATGATAATTTCTTGACAGTTTCACAGCATTTAAAGTTCTTGAAATCTTGTTTTATCATACCATAAGTAAAAAAGTAGATTTAATATCACAGAAAGTCATCATATTTAGCTTTCACTCAATGTAGTTAGGGATTTTTCAAACTGATTTAGTAGCAGATTAATGTCCCCGATTGATTAAGTGACATTTTTCCTGAAAATACTTAAATCAAAGTGTTTCCTGGTTTGATGAGTGGATAAAAAGCACACTTTTTGTTTATGCATTGCAGCGCTCTGGCATAATACTGGACCACTGACTGAAAAACATGTTGTCCCCATTACTCCCGTAGACACAATAACAGGGGAAAAAAGTCCAGATTGAAAAATACCCAAGAGTCCCTTCAGCCTTTTTCTTTAAAAGACTTCAAAAATATATTGTTTTTTTATTTGGGAGGAGGTTTACGTAATGTCTTAACTGCATTATTTAGGATTCAGGGATTCCTCAGAAACATTAACAAAGCTCTTCCCCAGTTTGTCGGTTTCTCTGTGAACTGACAGCAAACCCCAGCTGCTGTTACATAAGATCTCCCCCGATCACAGCCTTCATCCAGGGCACGATGGGAGGCTTTCCTCCTTCTTTCCTCCCTCTTTCCTCCCCCTTTCCTCCCCCTTTCCTCCCACTCCCTCTTTGCATGCAGCAGCTCTGCTCCGGTTTATTTATTCATCATCACGTTTCATCTTTTCTTTTAAAGCTCTACAGCGCTGATATAATGAGCGCGGCTTTGTGTTGTGGAGCCGTGACCTCGCTAAACTCATTTTCTCAAGAAATATTCACATTTTTATTGAAATACAAAAGGAAAGAGATATTTTCCTGGTCACATAACAAGGTGACACAGCTCTTAAGAGGATACAGCTTCAAAGGGAAATGCAATTATGAGATTTTACAGTCCAAATCAGAGTTTTCTTTTACCTATTCTCTTCTGATCCGTGATGTCCGTCTCTGGTTCAGTGTAAGGCTTGAGCTCGTCCTCTTCAAATCCAGCATTGATCCATCGATCCTTCATGATTTGCTGCAAAACCAAAAAGGGGCAATTACAGCCTGACTGATGCTGGATGTGTAATGTGGTATTTTAGACTTATTAAAACTATGTATATTTGGTTTATATAAGAAATTCTCTAATAACCTTTCTGAAGAAGTGTTTCGGATCGAAATATAGATTGACAGTGGGATGCGTACATACAAATAAACTCTGAGGAATGTCTTATTGACGATAGCTTTTCATGGATGGATTACTGAACTGGTCTACCACGGAAAGGCTAAAAGAAAAAGGAGCCAGGCATCAATGCGTCTTTCTTCATGTCAACTTTGCTATCTACCATCTTCACAAGTATCAGAAAGTGAGGTACAAGACATGAGAAGTCGATTTTGGTGCTTATTGTTGAATCTCCATTTGATGTGAAGTTAAATGTTTGAAGCTGCATGCATCCGAAGATCGTCGTAATGCACAACTACATATAACTATTTATAAGACTGGCTACATCTCAATAACCTTAAAGGTGGGGTAGGTAAGTTTGAGAAACCGGCTCGAGATACACTTTTTGTTATATTCCATGGAATTCCGTAGCGCTGTAAAAAGCACGACCAATCATTTGAGCCGGCCCGGCTAAAATAACTGGATGGCCTACCTGCCTGTCAGCCTTCCATCTGTGCACAAACTTATCTCGTGCCCTCATTGGTCATGTGCGCGTTCGTGTGTGTTGGAGGAGGGGCTCTGTAAGGAAGTGGCTAGGGCTGTGCAATTAATCGTATTTTAATCGCAATTACGATTTTGGCCTGCCACAATTACGAAAACAACATAATCGAAAAAAACGATTATTTTGCTTTGCTAGGTTGTGACAGTGCACTGCAACATATTTGATCTAATGTATTTGTATTTATCATATTTATATATGTTTAGTAGCTTGCGCTCCAAAATATTTGTTGATCTTGTTTATTGGTATTTATTATTTTGATATTATTTATTTAAATGTAGATATAAATGTATCATTTATTTTTGTATTGGTTTTTCAGTTGAATTATACGTTCAGGGAAATCAACAGTTAAAAAGATACTGTTCAAATTATTATTTGTATTTAAAAGTTCAATAAATGGATGTTTTCAAAGTCAATGAATAATCGTGATATCAATTATTGACCAAAATAATCGTGATTATGATTTTTGCCATAATTGCACAGCCCTAGAAGTGGCAGATTTTTTCCGGCTGTGTATTTTCAAAGTCAAGCGCACTCGAGCTGGTTTCTCCAAAATTACCTACCCCACCTTTAAGTCTAACCTTTAACTTGTCAATAAATAGAAAAGGCGGAGATTTTAGAGGATTAAAACAAAAATGTTGGTGTGTAATCAGAGTTTGATACAGTTCTTTTTTATGTATTGCTCGTTTAAAGTCTACATAAAATGAAAGGCGGATGTGATAATAGTACGCAATCCATGTGTTGCATCACCATTAGATTATTTGTCTGCCTTTCCACAGAAACATCCATATTGTTCTCATTGCATCCTTGTTTTTCATTTGCAGCTGATCAATGGATCTCTGGGGGGAGTTTTGAATGAAGCACCGAGCCAAACTAATTAATTACCGCCGGTCATGCTCCGATGTAACAGACCTTCTGTCGTAATCCAGAACAAACATGGGGCATCCGAGGTCAACACATGTGAGCCTCAGCGCTGAGCCAACAACATGTAGTTTAACTCTCCAACATTAAAGCTGCAATAAAAGTCCTGTCTCTTAAAAATATCAAGCAAAGATCAGAACCAAAACATCTTCGGTTAAATGGCCCATTTTTAAAAAGACACAAGATTGCCTTCAAACAAGTTCATAATCAATACGAGGAACTTTGAATCGAGGTTTATCTCTCAAACGTACGGTACTTTCTATTGATAGCAGTTTCAACTCCACTAAACTGGTTTTATGTGGCGCTCTGAACGCTGTGAGGAACCCTCACCTCAGAGATCGAGGCAGAACAAAAGTGAACAACACAAGAGAGACGATGTATTATTCATGGTTACAACATCAGAAAGGAGGAGAGTGTGGGCCGGGTTGCCGGGCGGAAAACAGGAGTCTGTGGGCGTCAGAGGAGGAGATGCAGGAGGAGGGGGAGAGGAGTTTGTTGATGGAGGAGAGATGACTTTCTCCGATGGTGCAGACGTGCTCGGGGGGGTGAGATAAGAACTGAAAAGGTATATTTACATTGTCTGCGTCCTCCCTCACCTCGAGAGTCCCCCGCTTGGTCGGGTTGAGAACCAGGAAGCGTTTGAGGAGGTTCTCACAGTCCGTGGACATGTAGAACGGGATGCGGTACTTCCCTCTCAGCACTCGCTCACGCAGCTCCTGCAGGGAGGAACCGGGGCGTTAGCAACACACTTTAATATGCAACGGGTCACATTTTAGTGTTGCTGACTCAACACATTAATGCTGGAAGAAAAGTTAACAGCTATGCCTCCAATAGCTTGTTTATGCCTACATTTGCTCATATTTATGAGATATACCTGACAGAAGCAGCTTAATTTGGCCAATTTTGGTTGATCACAACTGTAAAATGTTGTGAGCTCGACAGAATTGATAGAACATTATACAATTTAGACAAAACTTCCTTCATGCTTCCTCTTTTAGTGACTTACTGAAATGTTTTTTTATTTTATTATATGTTTCTCTTTGTTTCAAACTGTTAACATAGATTGAATGAAAGGAAAACCTCAGAAAAAGGAAAGCAGTCTCAAACAGAAAAAGACAAAAATATTATATTAACTTTTTGTTTTAAGACTTAGGTTGCAAAATAAACTTTTTTGTCCACTAGTCAAATGGCTAGCCAATGTTTAACAAGCCACTCAAAAGACAAATGTACCAGCCGCTCTAATATTTCTAAACAGTTTTATCCTGGCTAATTTTGTGCACTGTTGAAAGGAATAAATCATTGACACATAATATTCCATTTCCCTTCAAAAACATTATTAATATGTTTGTCCCAATAATCTTAGAATCCAATTGCAGCAATTATTTTCTCTTATTTTCTTCAACTTGTGTATTCCTTGTATAAGATAACTTACAATAAACCTGTTTCTGATTACATTTTTAAACAACCCGCAGTAAATCCAGACCCAGTCGGCCCTACCTTGAGGTTCTGTCCGTCGAAGGGCAGCGACCCGCTGACCAGCGTGTACAGGATGACCCCCAGACTCCACACGTCCACCTCCGGCCCGTCGTACTTCTTCCCCTGGAACAGCTCTGGCGCTGCGTACGGCGGGGAGCCGCAGAACGTGTCCAGCTTGTTGCCCATCGTGAACTCGTTGCTGAAACCAAAATCTGCGATCTTGATGTTCATGTCTGCGTCGAGGAGCAGGTTCTCCGCCTGAGAGCAGACACATGGAGGTCAAGGGTTAAGATCATATCTACATACAATACATCTGACCAACTAAAAAACGATATCAGTGAGTCTATTTCAAACCGGCAAACATTCAGAGGGGCTATTTTTAAATTTGATAAATCCAGGTTCCAGACCTCAAATTCAGTTTTAAATGGTTAACAGTACGGCTTATGTTAAAAACATTTAAAACAATGTCTTGCCTGAAAGTAGTCAGGGGATATTCATTAAATATTTGATGTCTTTCTGCATCTATGGTGAAAAATGTAATATTGTGCATCCCTTCTTTACATTTCTCTGACTAACAGTTTAAAACCAAAATATATTAAATACACCTATTACAAGACTGGATCAAAAAAGATTTGTCATTTTTGCTTAACCAATGACTTAAAGCAATTTTAAAAAACAGTTTCTTATACAATCATTTCTGCTCTAATTAGCACTTATTTAGAGCGATTCCTTTGATAAATATAGTCTGATCTTATAACGATAGTCTCTTTGTGAATGAAAGTGTTCAAAACGTATGCAAGGATTTCCAACATCTGCCAACACATTCAGCTGTAGGCCAAAGACTAATTAGGAAGCCGAAACTAAGAGAGCAGAAGAAGAAATCTTCCATGGAGCTCAAGGACTGAAACATGAGGGATAAACAACGCTCTTTCTAACGCGTCTGACCAGTAATCAGAAGCAAAAGAAAAGTGTCACAAGAGCAAAGTGGCCGACAACCCTGAGGAATTGTGGTTCATTTGCTGGTTAAAATGTAACCGAGTTCATTGTATGTTCTCTGCAATCACGCCTGTGACATGCTGTATGTACACCTGCCCTCATTAAACACACATGCAACACATGGAGACTCCTCTCACATCTCCTGCTCATGGATCATTCATGAAGCTCTACACAGGAAACAGATTGTAGCAAGTACACAGAGCTTCTCTCCCACTGGCGGAGAGATGAAAACACAGAAGCATCCATATTTATATTTGGATTTAAGTAAAGCAGCGTCACGTAATGACGGAAGTGAATTAACACTAATTAATGCGGTGAAATTGAACATCTAAAATATTGCTTTTTGCAGCCAGAAATGATTATTAAAACGTCATCAAACGCCCAAATACCATCAATCTGTAAGGTTTAAAGCAAAGCTATATTTAAATAAGTAACATTTATCGGCTACAAATCACAGACATCAGAGTACATGTCGTCAGTTTAACATCTACATCTGGAAGCTAGACGTTTAGTTAATGTGGGTAAACTACTTTGGTCATTTATTAGTAAGTTAGTTAAATTAGAAAAATGCAAACTATTCAGATTCTTACCATCATGGTGCAAGACAGTCATTTTGCACAACTAAAAACGATTTATTTATTTGTTGGTTTATCTTTCGTCTGTCATAAATAACCTTTACACTTGCCGAAATATTTATATATGAAATATATATGGAAGTAAAGCGGCATCACGAAATAAAGGAGGTCCATTAACACTACAATGTGGTGCATTTTAAAGAGGAACCAGCTACATTGTGCACTAAGTAAAAAGGCTGGTTGTTCAGATAAAAGGGCAGTGTAGCTCCTCATTAGCAGCATATGATCCATTGTGAGTCTTCAGTGGGAATATGGGAGTTAAGATGAGAGTCATAAAACACGCAGCTCTGACGTCAGCTGCTCACTCTGTGGCCTTTCGATCCAAGTGAGTCAGAGGTAATTAGCCTCAAAAGGTAAAGACGTTATGCACATTTTAATTCATCGTAGGATTACTGATAAACATGAACACATCTTTCTGTGTATAAAGAAACTTTTCAAAAATTCATTGAGATGTGGAATGAAAGTCTGTGTACAAAAATAAAAATGCCATGGTATTAAATATATTAGATTTAAAAATGAAATGGTGGTCCTTAGAAATTGTTGTTTAAATATGAATATATGAATATGAATAAAGACAATACTCCTGGTTCTCCGCCTATTTCTGCTTCCAACTATAATTCAAATCTTTTATCTGTGAAATTGTTGTACACTTATACTTGAATGTCTTGGGTACTTTGTACATTTATATTTCACCTATTGCATGTCTTTGGGGCGTGTTGGTTTTAAATAGTTTCTGCCACACCCTCACACCCTCACACACTTCTATAACGTGAATTTGATTTATTTATGTGTGTGAAGAGTTCAATTTAGTATCAAGTATTTGGTTTTATATCATCAGGATGTATGATAGAGGCGATATAAATATATGATAAATAAAACATTTAGATTTTTGATCCAATTTGGCACCTAGATCTGCAGACTAAGACATAATATATATAATTAAATGAAATAAAAACATCTATAAATGGTAATACAAAAATGATTACTTAGTAGCATTCACACTCATTTTCCAACTTAAATCTTGGCAAGTTAATTTCTCTACATTTGAAAAACACCTGAGAACCCAGTGATGTTGCTTTAGATAATTGCTGCACAAGTTGCTCTTTTAAACAACCCATCATGTGGTTGCAATGCATTCTGGTTTATTTAAGCTTCTGGAAATAAAAAAAGTTCATTTTGTTTTTGCTGTGGCTTCTCTGAACTCACCTTGAGGTCTCTGTGAACGATGTGCTTCTGGTGGCAGTACTGCACCGCCGATACAATCTGTACGAGGAAGAAACACAAGCAACAGTCGAGTTAGAAATCTGTTCTGAGATAAAGGATGTGGTGAAGAAAGAGGAGGAGGAGGAGATGTGGTCGACAGACAGGAAAGACAAAACATAACGCAGGTGGGGTTGAAGGAGGCTGAGAAAACAGCTTCCTGTGTGCAAAACATTTGTCTGCCTCAGTTCAGGAGACATTCTGCAGAAACAGTACAGAAAGGCTGTGAGGGATTATATAGATCAGGACACAAAGGGGGCCTACAGTCTTACATTTTCACTTTTATAGTTTCATTTGGCTTTGTTTTGCATCTTCAGCTCCAAGTTAATTTAAAGTGCACCTATCATGCTATTTTTAGGCAATAGCATAGGTCTCAGATATATAAAAATATATAAAAAACATGTCTATGAAGTGTTTTGCTCAAAATACCAAACAGATCACCCATTCTAGCCATGTTTCATATCCCTCTATTTCACTTCCTGTTTCAAAAGTGCTGATTTGGGGTATAAAGCTTTACAAAAAAAAAAAAAATTGATAAAAAAAAAAGGAGGGGGCTGAGCTCATGCGGGACCCGGCAGCTACTGTCTAAACTAAATACTGCCGTGATGAAACGCCATATCATGGATTATCAAGGATTATTTCTGAAACAGTATGGAGCTCAAAGGCTTTCTCTCTTGCCGGTTATACCACAAGGTGAGTTCCTTTTTATTTCCTGCTTCTTCACACACATGCTCTCCAGTACAGGTTAGCTCTGAGTGTTAGCGATGCTAATGTAAACATGCACCGACCATATTACGTCCAAAATAGTCGGGCATTGTTTCTGATAGCAACTTTCTGATTGGGCCGTGGGTCCACATTTCCGATATGACGTCATATCGGACGCAAATCTGGATCAGCTCCGTTGTACCCCCGTTTTTAGAGATTTGGGTACGGAGGAAAAGAGAGAGGGTTTTATTTTCTGACGCTGCGTGAGTTCCTCGACACACCGGGGACACATATTTATGTATAAAAGACATCAAAAAGTGCATTTTGCATGATAGGTCCCCTTTAAGTAGTTGTTCAGTGTGGTGATGTCCTCGACCTATTACCTTAGACTGTCTCTTTCTTTAACCGACTTTGTGTTTGTAACATCTAGAGCAGTTTTCAGGGTATGTAAAACAAAAATGTCTGGACTTTTAAAGCGTTTATGACAGTCACTGCTAGGTGACAGATGGGGACAGATGCAGATTTGGACGTTACTCATCAGTCTTTAAGACGACAGAGAGTTTCCCGTCCCAGAAGCAGGACAGAGGACGGCGACCTGTCTGAGGTGTGAAACCAGAACACTGCAGGGGGAGAAAGTACCTGTCTAAATTTAGCCCTGGCCTCCTTTTCCTTCATTCGTCCATGTGCAACCAGGTAGTCGAACACCTCTCCTGCAGAAGAGACACAAAAAGAAAGAGGTTGAGAAACGGCAAAATACAGATATAGAAGAGAGAGTGAGTCACAACTTTTAAGAATAACCCATGGAAATAACTCCACAATGAACTTTTCTTGAGCAGCTGGCCTGCACCGTCACCCATGTGCATGCTTTGAGGGTGTTTGTCGATCGTATTTAAGCTGCTTCCTCCACACTGAGCCTCTCCTGGAGGCACAAAGCTGAGCTCCTCTCCAGCTGCGGACCCTTCCCTCGGCCCACACTGCAGCACACTTCCAACCTAAAACATGACGACGCTCGTTCTAATGTAAATCGAACTCAGGCGGCTGGAGTGCATGTGTGTGACCGAGCTAGGGCCGAAAGAGGAACTAAAACAAAATAACAAGCAACAAAAATACATCCCCCTCTTTCTCTGAATCCTTGAAACCCTCCTACTCTCTCAGCGCTGGCCTGCAGAGGACGTTTCTGTGCTTCAGAGATCCAGAAAAGCAACAATTCAACGCTGCTCTCTGACTCAACTGCTAAAGACAGAATGTGGCAGCTAACACTTAGCATGTCACAGCTAAAGGGCACAGTGTGTGCAGAACAAAGGGATGAGAATAGGGAAGAACGCTAGAAAATAACAAGGACATTTTAACCTTGATGCTAAAAACATGTAGAGAGAAACCAATCTGGATCATTTTCAGCTGTGAAACAAGTTTACATTATATTGTTTTGTTAAATTCTGTTAGCATGACATTCCTGCATAATTCAATAATGCTGAGGCAACCTTTTAAGCCACGTTGCCTCACAGAGGATCTTAAAATGCCCCTGTTTGAATGAAAGTAGCCCCTGATTCAGCAATGTATGCAACATCTTCAGTCTCCTTAAAGATCATTTAAAGAAGATATGCTCTTAAAACAGTTTTTCTTGGAAGAAAGTTAAAAGCAAGCCTGAATTAATGGAAATAAACGGCCACTGGCGACTGTGAGGTAACAAGATGACCACTTAACAGCCATGCTCTTGTTTGTATTCAGTACAATCAAAGTGCAGTTGAGGCTAATGGGAATGTCTGTAGTTTTGCAGGTATTTGGATGAGAAAATGGAACTGCTGTTGGTGCTAGATGATTTAACGCAGCAGAATTATGATCATTTATAACCACTGGACCACAAATTTCATGCCAATCCATCCACAAGTTGTTGAGACTGGACTAAAATAGAGGATCGAAGGACAGACAGACACTGCCACACCTAAAAAAAACATTATTTATTCTGACAGAGAAAAGTCTCTTTCTGTAAATTCAGTACAAATATGGAAATGTAAAGAACGCACGAAGCTGCAATTTAGTTTTCAGTCACCAGTTGTATAACTGAGCATTTTAGTTTCAAGTGATAAAGCAATCGAGCAACATCTCTTGATTTTATATGTTGTGTTATAACGTTGTTAAAAAGTTATCTTTTGAAAGAAATCTATTATTGTTAGCTAATTTGATTAGCTTTTGATCAGAACTCCCCTCCTCACGGTAATGTGATTCACAATTTGTCGTCTCTTTGCTTGGCGGCCCGAATGCGACCTTTTGCAGGAAATCAATGAGAAGACGTGTCCTGTCTGTGTGTGTGTGTGTGTGTGTGTGTGTGTGTGTGTGTGTGTGTGTGTGTGTGACACCGCATTAATGAGATATTACAAGAAGCTTTCACCACATGAAAATGTAAACTCACTGTTGGAAAGCTGCTGGAGTCGTCATATTTGCAGAAAAATTAAGATTAATTTGCTTCATCTGCTTCTTTTAGCACTAAGGAATACAGACGGCTTCCTGTTATCTTGCATTTAATAACATTACAATGAAATGCCAGTTTCTATCAGTTGCTGTATATTTAAAGCATTTGTTTGTCCACTTATTAGTCCCTCAGTGGAAGTCGTTTAAATGACCATCCCTCCTTATTTTTCTTCATTTGCTGTAACTCAAAGTCACATGTGATTCTAGTTTACCTTTACAGACTGTTCACTATAAAGAAATCCAGTCACGAGTGTGCAGACTGCAGAAAAGAAGGAACTACATTGATCATGTTTCTCTCCATGGAGGAAGTGCATTTATATCTAAGCAATGCTGAAAATGCTAAAAATATAGATGAGTTACATGTAGAAATGCAGGTTTCTGTTTGAGTCGACTGACATGTTTTTCCTGCTCTGAGTCGCTTTTCACTACGTTTACAAAGGACTGATTATGTCTCTGCATCAACATCATTACTTCCTATGTTTTAACCTCCAGGCAGCAGCTTTAAAGGGTTCACACATTCTCAGGAACAATGTTTGCTTTGTCAATTATTTTATAGCTCTATATGTTCCTCATAATTTCACAATCACTTCCTTAGAAGTTTAACTGTAAAGAACTGTTTACTTTGACACTGAAACATAGGTAAACAGAGACACTAGTGTCGTTTTTAGATTTGAACCTAGTTTCCAGAATATCAGCAATAGAAAATGTGAGTTTGTGCACATTTCCATCCACTTCTGTCATGTTGAATATTAGGAGATAATGCGTCCAATTCTAGAGTGTGGTGTGAAAACACTATTGCAGGAAAGAAACAGTGCAACAAGACGAAACGACCACCAGTCTAACGAGCAGAGAACATGTGAAAACGGTCACGAACATATAGCATTTGTTTGTTTCAGATACTCATCTGAGGAAGGCGACAGGCACAAATGTTGTATTGCTCTTCAGTGGAGGTTAGTGGAGGGCTCATGTATTTTATTATTCACACTATAAGTTTCCATTGCACTGTTTTTCTCCTTACATTAACTTTTCTTTATGCAATATCTTCCAGCTTTTCCACCTGTTCTAAGGTGCATTTTCTGTTGATACACTTCAGATCTAATGCCAATTTAGGATCAAATTACAAAGTCATCTCCAGTAAATAATGAAGAAACAATGGACCTATAAAATAAAGCCTTACCTTATATCCGGTAAAAAATACGCTGATCTTATGCTTCAAGTTATGAACTCAACTTCATTTCCATACTTTCTGTGTCAACTTTCGCAGTACTCTTTACACTTATTTTCTGTAAATCCCACTCAGATTTATGTTCTTCTTCATTTGTTCTCTCAGCTGGAAGTCGAGTCTGCAGACTATAAGCAGCTCCCAGTGTGTATGAATTATTAAAAAGCACACATTTATCACACTTTGGTGTTAATAAATCATAGTTGGGACGCTGGGAGCAGCAGATAGTGAGCAGATTTCTACCGACTACATCAACTTTTCGGCGACAATTCACTCTGTTGTTTCATGTTTGCACTTCTATACGAGGACAGCAGCTTCCTTTTTCTTGTTTGAGGGTTGCATTTATGTCTAAAATGCACTTTTATTTGACTTAAGGGGGTCTGTATGTCTTAGATCGTCAGGTTTAAAGATGTTTGCACTTCAATATGAGGACGGCAGCTTCCCTTTTTGGATTGAGAGGTTTTATTCATATCTAAAATGCTCTTTTATTTGACTAAACATGTCTCTGTTTGACATGTTGGTGGTACATGGCTTTCAGTTTAAAGCAACAAAATGTTAATTGTATTTCCGTCTCACCTCCACTGGCGTACTCCATCACCAGGTACAGCGTCCTCTCCGTCTCGATCACTTCAAACAGCTTGACTAAAAGGAGAGAATGAGAAATGAAAGTGAGGAAATTACATAATCAATTATGCATAAAGATGGAGGAGATTCAGACAGAGATACCAATTAATTAATGGACACACGTTTTTTTCCAAACAGGCACGTAGAGGGAGTGGATGAATATATAAATATTTATGGGTATTTCTTGAGCATGTACTTTTAGCCGCTATTTATGAACACACAGTTATAGCCACATTTTTGTAGTTTTGTTTATTAAAGTTTTGTAGTAAAATGTGTACATTGATATTTAATTATTGCAGTGCATTGTTGTCACTTTTATAGGGGGAAGTGTGTGTGTGTGTGTGTGTGTGTGTGTGTGTGTGTGTGTGTGTGTGTGTGTGTGTGGGGTGATCAGCACAGCATCGAGCACAGCATCGAGCCGAGCTTCGCAGCACTCGATATTTACTGTACAGGCCAAAAGCTGTTGTTTTTCACCTTTTCTACTGCAGTGAGTTCGGCTGGGAGATATAAAAGAGAGGGATGTGTGATGAGCTGCGCTGCTAAATATAGACGAGGTGGGAAGGAAGACAATGAGCGAGAGATGGAGAGCGTCAGGCTGGTGAGCGCTTACTACCACTCTGTTCATTATAATCACATTTCTGCGGAGGAAATCATGCAGCGCGGGGGGAAAGGAAATAAAAAGTAATTAACGGGGAATCCCATCTCCTAAAAACCAGCCGCACCATGAGTGGTGAGCACTATCTGTCTGCTTTATGACACATGTGTGTTTCTGTGTGTGTATACTCTTTACAAATAAGCTCATGGAGCCTTGATGTGACTTTTTAAAGGGCCAGCGTCAGTCCTTATGAACATCACTTAAAGGTAGGGTAGGTAAGTTTGAGAAACCGGCTCGAGATACACATTTTGTTATATTCCATGGAATGCTCTTAACATCCCGATAGCAATGTGCTTTTGATAAAAAATCCATAAAAAAAATGTCATCTGTGGAAGCCGTAGTACTGTAAAAAGTACGACCAATTATTTTAGCCGGCCCGGCTAAAGTAACTGGATGGCCTACCTGCCTGTCAGCCTTCCATCTGTGCACAAACTTACCTCGTGCCCTCATTGGTCATGTGCGCGTTCGTGTGTGTTGGAGGAGGGGCTCTGTAAGGAAGTGGCAGATTTTCTCCGGTTGTGTATTTTCAAATTCTAGTGATCTCGAGCCGGTTTCTCCAAAATTACCTACCCCACCTTTAAGGTGAAGGGATTAGTCCATTAATCGATTAGTTGAATTGTGAGGATTTTATGCTATTCTTTGTTTAAAACAAACTTGCTTTTGCTTTCTACTTTATTTCAAACCTGCCAACAGTACTGCTTGTTTATTCATGTATTGATTGGTTGTCATTTCCTGTTAGCTGAGTGTCTTTGTGCTGCTCTCTTCATTTCAAACCGGATACATTTTGTAGTCCCAAAACATAAGATGAAATATAAAACATTACTTCGAAAAAAGGTACATACAAAATTCTATATTTTTGGCAAAGGATTTAGTTGTTAAGCTTTTTGCATACGTTGGATTGCGGCCATATTTACACAATCTTCCACATTTTCCAGGATTGTTTGATTTTAAAGAACACTCTTCTGTCTGTGAGAACAAAAACAAATAAAAAGGGAACTAAAAACGCTGAAACAGCAGCACTTATAAGACAAAACAAGCTGATGAAATTCAGGCTGGCGGCATGGGAGAGGATCATGTGACTGCAAACTCACACATGATCATTTTGAAATGTGAACTGATGTGCATCGATGCCAATTGTTCTAGAATACACTTGTTATGTGTGTAAGAGCCACTTACCTATATTGGGATGATTCAAAATCTTCATTATTCTAACTTCTCTGAAGAGCTGAAATGAAAGAGAGACAAATACATGTTTAGAGTTCACTTAGGGTTTCAGGTTGTAAGATTATATCGACATTTCAAAACAGTAAACAGCAGTATTTTTGACTTGGTGAGCTCAGGAGAGAAGTCAAATAAAAGTAAGGAGGTGGGGAAGACAAGAAAACAAGACAAAAAGGTCTGAGACACTATTCTCACATATAGTATAAAACCTTTATTAAAAACAGCAATTTTATAGTGAAATTTAAAAAAACATACAAACTGTTTGTGTATGTTTAAATAAAGCTGAGTTAACAACCCACATGAAGCGACACAAACAGACTTATTTACAAAGTAGTTCACTTTATTTGGACCCATAGCTGAATACAAAATATGATATTAAAAGATCAAATGTGACAAGAGGAGAGTTGGGACACTGTTTACACAAAATTAGCTAATTTACTTTTTAAATAAAGATGTGTCCGTCTCGAGGTGCAATTGTTTATATTTGTGTTAAATAAAATGAGTAAACAAAAAATACATTTCCAGCGTGTAAATACAGCAAAATGAGGGAATGCCATCATGATACAAATCCATCATTTAACGTGACTATTTTCCATTACACGACTCCAACAGCAATATGCACTCACTCCTCAAGTGGCATGTCCATGTCACAAAGCTCAAATATAATGTTTAATTTAAACCTAAATGGATTTTCAGATGTGCGCACACAGATTTCATACATTTTTTAGATGGTACTTCACAGTTTACTCGGCCTTGTGTCTGATATTTGTGCCACAAACACATAGTAAGGCTCCCCATCAACACTGCTTTCCTTAAAAACAGGAGATCAGGAACTAGCAGTGCTCCAACAACACAAGTCTAGGATTTTCTTATACATCCTTGCGGCCATTTACTAGCTTTAATAACACATTAATGTATCAATAATCATAATCAAAACATAACATATATATTATTCTGAAATGGACCAATCTGCATAATGAGTACTAGTATATTTTGATGCTAATACTTTTGTAATTTTACTTTGAGTAACATTTTGATTGCAGGACTTTTACTTGTAACAGAGTATTCCTACACTCTGGTACTTCTACTGAAGTACAAGACCTTCGTACTTCTCCCATCTCCTGATAATTATTTGATATTATAAGGTGATCGTTTTCAACAGGAGAATCCCCTTCAGCGTAGAGTGGGTTAAATCCAGCCTGAGAGGTCGAGAGAAGATCTGAATGACGTTAGAGATGCAGCGTCACATCTCCAGCCTGTCCTCTAATAAGAAAACCCTCAGTCAACACACACTCTCATCAGCATTCAGTGACTAGACAGGCACATTTGTAACGGCCAAAAGAGCTTTTTACTCTTCCGCTGTACGAGGCACAAAAAGAAAAAACCCAGAGTGCAATTTATTATTGATCCGCTGTTAACTACACCTCGCCCTCTTCCCTTCCATCAAAAATATAAAAAGGCATTCATGTTTCATGAGGCGGGAGTAGCCACAGTGTTCACTCACTCACAAGCAAATCTTGAGGCGGTGAAGCAAGAAAACACCCAAAATAATCATTGATAAAATGAGATTTACACCGAGCAGGTTTTTTGTTTGGACCTTTTTTTTTTTTTTATCCCACTGTTACTTTACTGAAGAGGATCACGTAAATCCTCACATTTTAAAAGTGGTATCCACCATATGCTCCACATTTTATAAAGATGAATTATTTAAACTTAAAGCTTTCCGATAGAATAGTTTCAGCAGCAAGATGTTTTTTTTTAGGCTTATAACATTTTAATACTTTCCATGTTTTTCCTTTTACTAGAAAACTATTCTCTTTGAGTGATATTTGGATCACTTGCCGTTTTAACATTGGGGTCAAGGACAAGGTACAATAATCAATTATTTTATAAAATACCCCAAAAAATGTATGGCCAAAGTTAGAGGTCAAAATGATTCATAAATTGCTCAATAAAAAAGAATTGCAAGCGATCCAGGGGGCGGGGAAATTGGATTTATAACGGTTGCTACATTTCAAAATAAATACAATAAAATAAAAATTAAATATCTTAATATACAGAGAAGCTAAAGTAAACGTGTGCACACTTTACTAAAAACAATAAATATTAATTATGTAAAATACAATAAAAACTGTAATGCTTTAATATAAGAATTTATATTATTTTCTAAAAATAAGATTATTTCTCATAATTTACAGCGCAATACAGTAATTATGCCAAAGTGAGATAGATAAGGGAGGTTAGTAATTTTAATAAGTCATCGCTATTTAGTCACAGTATCATCTTAAACATTGCGCGTTTCAACCATTAAGGGTTAGTACAAAATGGTGTTAACAGGTAAAGTCACATGACACACCACCCCTTCTACTGTAAGGAAGTTTTCCTGCTATGGAAAGGTCACAAAAGGCAACAATTATGTGTCTTGAGTTGTAAAGAACTTAAAAAGGAAACTGCAGAAATGTATTGTTCATGTTACAAAGCAGGAATGTGAGATTGCAGCACCTCAACATGACTCAAAAGCTGAGCAGGGTTCAACCTTTTTACCGGTTTGTCATCCCTGCTGTATTTAAAGAATGAGGGTAGTAAGTCTGAAAGCTGCCTCTACCAGGAACACTTCACTGTATTTCATTTCCATCCCTTCTATTGTCTCATTTCCTGTCACCTCTCTACAGTCCTCTATCAAAATAAGAGGCAAAAATGCCCACAAAAGATGTAAGATGCAAAATGTTAAACCTAGTATGTGTTAATGGTTTACAGCCTTCTGGGAATTGTAGTCAAATCACGCAGTCAAGGCAAAATGGGCTCACAAAACTAGTCCTTGCATGTTTTTTCAAAATAACAACTTTTATCCTTGGACATATGCTGAACTTGTAGCTCCATTTGTGCTAGAATAATAAGTTAAGTTGAATGAAAGTATTTGTTGTTTAATAGCAAATGAATCAATAACAGTTTTGATTAAATCAATCAATGTTTATAAATCACTTCTGATGTAGAAACACCAAATACCTCCTGTAAGATTTGCTTGCTTTTCTTTGTTTCCTATCACGGTATACTTCGATTATGGGTTTTTAAACTGATAACAAAGAAAGTTAAGACATGAATATTTTATATTTATGAGATCATTAAAACTTTTATGATTCTGTCTTTCTGTTTCTACTAATAGTGAAATGTGGTTTTTCCCCATTCTGTTTCTGTCTAGAGAGCAGCTTGAAAATAAAACAGTTGTATAAGATAATAAGTATGACTTCAAATGGTATGATAGTAATTTGAACACCCAGATCCTGCAGTGAACGCCGGCTGTGGGATGTACAGAGATAATACATCTCATTTCACAGACAACTGAAGGGTTAATTATGAACTGCAGCGAACAGCGAGGCCTTCGGGACTGAGGCGACCGGTTTGGAAGAAATGTTAACAAACCAAGCCAGGGCGAAGAGGAGGGGAAGAAGAGCCCGAGGTCTCCTCACTGTCATTACTCCGGTCCGGTCTGACTGTCGTTAAACTGAGGACTCTCTCCTGAGCGCTCATAAAGCACAGAGGGAAATATTGGAGCGTTTTTGTTTTTTTAATATGACAGAATAAAGAGGAATGAGTACTAGAGAGAAAAGGTGCTCTGAACTTGGGCTGGACTATAAGATATCAATCATTTATCACAATATTTTTGGGCAAATTACAGGTTTATATTTGTACTATGTGCCTCTATGGTGACATGTTTCCATGCTTTAATGTTCAAAAAGCTCTTTATTTTTCTCATACTGCCTTTGCTGAAGCTCCTCTTGTCACCCTCTGTTTGTAAATGTCATTTCTATAAACAAAACATTGAAAGATTCCCAATTAAAAAAATGTTGAATGAAGTCATAAAAAGTGACGACAGACGATCAAAATGTCGAAAGAAATGTCATTCGGAGCAGCTCAACTAACGTACCACAAATGTAAACAAAACATCATTAAAGATTACACAACACTAAACAATTACTAAGCCCTCAAAGAACCTTTTACGTCCATATTTGTTGCCAATGGAAAAATGGCAGCAACTCCATTACTTAAAGTGTGTACTGTCCGGCAGAGCAGATACAGTTCATTTGACATCTGGGTAAATAAACAAAAAAACGACCAGTAGATGGAAATACTTCGTCATGTATTTTGTGCAGTAAACAGAATTAGTATAAAAACACACACACCGATGATTCACGGCAGAATACAACAGGGAGGTCGAGGACGTAAACCTGCTGGAGATCCAGTCATACCGCCGCAGTGATGCAATGACGCTTACACAATCTGCGTGATCTATACAAAGCACCTTTAGGGCAAATGACACACACTTTGAGGATGTCATCATCTCACATTGTCCATCCCCACGAGAAAAAAACGGCATCATCCTGTTTGAGTCGCTTCAATTATGACTGATCTGAGGCTCGTAAACCAAAATCCCGTGGGCTCACCATTACAGAATGTACTGCATGTTTCTGGTAAACTTTGAGGTGAATCACAACAAAATCGGATTATAGGAACATCGGCTTGGAAAGAAAGATGTCTGTGCATCCTTTCTTGAGATAATTGACCCCCCATTGTTGAGATATAAAAACACCCAGACTGCAGTTTTCAGTTAGACGTGCTTCTCTTTGCAGTTATTTGTTCCCTTACAAGTACAAAAATGCAATTGTTCCCATCTGGAGAGACACACCTGAGGGAATAAACAATGTGGTTTAAATGAACTTCTGCAAGTTACAGAAAACTGGTTTATCTCAGATGTTTGAAGTTACGAGGCCAGAAATGAAGAGATGCCTCCTTCAGACTTCAAACGAACGACAAACTACAGATCCACGTTATGAGATTCTGAATATTTCTCTCTCCAGGCTTGTTTAGTACAGTGGGTCCATACCTTTCTTCACTTTTGTGGAATTTCTAATATGAAGCAGTGTCCATTTGTTAACCCTCGTCAAAGTTTCTCTATTGTAGTTGCAGTTCATTCAAAGTCAATGTAAAGGGAGAGTGCTTCATTTGAATGCTTCTGATTGGCCTGAAGCAGTAAAACCAACTAAAGTAAAAAATAATATATAATTTTAAGAATGGCTTGTGGGGTTTGGGAGTCTGGGGTTGGGCACAAATGAGTTGGTGGATTAGTTAAAACAACTAGTTTGATTTAGATGCCAATTCTTTCCATAGCGACTTCAAAACAATTATTTATTTTTCCAATCTGAAACGTTTTTGTACAACCCATGCCCCGTCACACATTTACAAATATATATACACATATTTATCAGAGCTCAATATTGTCTGTGCATTACTTGAGTTTAAACGGTCAGTCCCACCAACAACTGTCATATTCTATTTAACATTTAGGTCAAGTAAATACAAGTGAAATCTTAGATCCTCTCTTATTTCAGGATGTTCTCCTGTTCCGTCATGTATGGTTGTTAATCAAATGTATTTAAAACCAGATATATTCACGTTTTTTTTTAAACAAAACAAGCAGAAGATTAGAGGTTGTCATGAACTTGACCCTTTCCGCTGTTTCCTTACCTTTCTATGAGCTAAATAATCAAAAGCACTAGGTCAGAAACCAGAGGAGACTGTGAGGTCCACCGCAGACGGACCACTTTTGGACAAAATGTCCTCTCCATTAAAAAGGCAGCTCATTGTGGAATAGCCTCCCAACTGAGATACGGGATTGACCCACTCTCAATAGTTTTAAAGGTCAACTCAAAGAATGGTTGAGAAACAAACGGACGTGCAATCACCGCTAAATGCACTTTAACACAGGGGTATCTCCTCTTGCACTTTATATATCGTAGCTGCTACATTGTATTACCATGTGTTTAATGCTTGTGTATGCTGCTCATGCTCTTTCTGCATATCATGTATTTATTTTTTGCTATCTTTATAAATGTCATGTTCTTATAGGTTGTATGTGAGGGACTACGGATGGAAATGAGCTAAAAGCCGGCATATTTACACTTGAAGCATTATTTGTCGTAAGTGTTCATTAATGTGCATTGTCCCTATTCAAATAAACGATTAAATGAAATGAAATGGCTTCATTATTAATCAATAATGAAAATATGATTTTAGTTGCAGGCCCCAAACCAGCCATAATGTACACAAACGGGAACCATTCAAAAGATCAACTAAATCAGAATATTACAAGCAAAGAAGACTAAGAATCTGATGGTAATAATCAGTAACAGTCCGTTTGATAACCCAGTAGTATTCAAAAAGGGTATGAGCTTCAATACCATGCCCTAATTATTAAATGTCAGAGGCTGAGAGACTGCCAAATGACTTTCTCACACAATAAAAGCTGTTATTGTAGAGTGAAGAAAAGCTTCTCAAGTTTCCTTCTTCCGGTTATATTAATAATGTTGATGACGCACTGCAGAGTCCCTGCCTACGGGTGGAGAAACGCTGCTCTAAATGACGTCCAAGGCTTTTATAACCACTTAATGAAACCCTCAGCGCAGCGAGCGGAGGTTGTTCACATTTAAATCAAGACTTCAAGTGCCACACTCCCTCCATGACCTTTGACCTGGATGACAACAAGACCTTCAGCGAGAAGAAAATACTTGTACTTTTTAACACCACTAAATAAAATCATGGCTTCAGGTATTTTACAGATTCAGATTATTAATCAAATAAATGATGGCACTTTACTGTGTGTTAAGATAGTCAGCATTAAAGTCATGAATGCTTCGATGATTAAATAATAATCATATTGTTAAAAAAGGTATTCTGAAAATGGCCGTTCTGCATAATATTGGACACTTCAGTAGATTTCAGAAGAAAAATGTTTTAAATTATGATTTTAGTTGAAGGAGATAAAGATTAAGAAGATTTTAGAAACAGAAAAAGACGATTAAAGAATATAAGATTTTAGAAGAAGAAGATTTAAAAAAAACAAGAAGCAGAAGAAGAGTTTGCTTGTGACGGATGTGAATGCCGACTCAGCTCCTCTGAACTATTAAGATCGAGTCTGAAAATAAACATTTGCTCTTCAGAGACGATATCCCCCGCTCTCAGCCTCTCGCCAATTCTTGCAGTTGCATAAGAGGTTAGGTCTGAGGCAGGTTAGCCGTTACAGCTCGCAGGAGAGAGGAGAGCAAAATAAATCCCTAAAAACTCATCTGAACCTGAACGCAACATTTCATTTCCCTGGTGACGTTCAGTCAACTCTTAAAATAACAAAAGAGAACATCTTTTAAAGGATCATGCTGCCATTTTGCAACACATCCCACTAAAAGACCAAAACCAACCATGTGATATCCCCAGCATATCTACGTCTCTCAGATCCAAGAATATTGTTTCATACTTAAGATATAAATCTTTACCAACAGGTCACAAATATGTTTCATTTTTTTCTTTTTTTAAATAATAGGGATTTCTTAAAGTATTCAATGCTTTTCTTTTATTATGTTTCTCAAATGGGAGTTGCAAGAGCTTTTGATGGGGTTCTTTTTTTCTCCTAGTTGTATTATTGTTACTTTTATGTCATTTTATTCGGATATAACACAAGGTTTAATGGATTATGTTGAATTTTACTGTTGTTTAACACTTTGCTAAGATGGTTCAAAAGGTGCTATACAAATAAAATGAATTTATATTAGCTGAAGCAAGTTAATATACACATGTGGTGCAATAGTAAAAACACAATATTCCTTTAAAAACGACTGACCCTGGTAGATTAGGCAATCATATTAATGTTCATATGTTTAAAATAATCCACAATTCTTATCCATGTAAGGATTACATTTAACTCTGAATATCCAAACCATAGACAAGAGATCAAACAAGCCTATGAATAGAAACGTGCGACAGGAATAGTAGCATTTAAAGTGTCAATCCTGTAAAAGTACAAAAGAAAATTATCTTTTTGAAGTGTGTTCCAGTTCCTTAAAATAAACATCAGAAGAAATCTAACTGCCTGCAGCCGGGAAAAATAACCTGACAAATTCCTAAAAGTTTTGTGACAAAGCAGGAACCTAAAAAACAACAAGGGCTGCAGACAAAGGCCTGGCGCTTTGTGTGTTTCAGCGCCGTCATGACTCAGTGTTTTTCTGTCAGCGTCGTGTCACAGCTAACGCCAACGGGCCTCCGAGATACAAAGAACACAATCAATGGAGCTTTTGGAAAAACGGATGGAAAACCACTAGCCGATCGCTGAGAGGGGGACGAGGGAGAGAGGGGGCGAGCGACGGGCGGCGGCTGAACATCAACAAGCATCAAAAACATCATCACCGCGTCACAGACACACTTCTCCCCGTCGACTCTCCCCTGTCTGAAGAGAAAGAGTTGATATCTTTCCCCGAAAACCACTTCCAGACCGAGAGACGGGGCCAAGTTGTACAGATTACAGAATGACACAACTACATGAATCGGTTATGCTAATTATAACCATAAGCATTTTTCTCAAACCTTAATATGTTAACTTAACTATTTAAATGCTGCTACTCATTTTATTTGTCCGTATTTATTTATTTTATTGTGTGCAATAACTCTATATTTAACACGTTAGCTACTTTATTATTGTTTGTTTTTTGCTACTTTTGCTGTAACACTGTATATTTCCCCGCTGCGGGACTAATAAAGCGAAACTGAATCTGATGAATGAGCGTACACAGAATAAGAGAAACAGATTTAGGTGCGGCTTGTCCTCAGCTCACAGACTTCACACTGTAAAGTGAGAAGAGTTTCACTGGGAAGCAGAAAAGAAGCATTCACGCTCAGGCGCTTTCAATTTGCATTTTAAAAGCAAACCCCTTCCTGATTTGGAAAACAGAGCTGTCACTCCCAGGAGCATGGGTTGGAAAAAGGATGCACAGGGTATATGCAGGAATCCTGAAGTCAAATGTAAGACCTTTTAAGACCTTTATTAAGACCCTTTCCATACATTTTAAGACCTCATCGCCACTTGGAGTTTTAACCGGTTACATTGGCGACACACTTTACCTCACATTGACTATATACAGTATTGATTGTCCTTCCTCCTTATCTTCCAACCATTTGGACACAAACTTGCATTTCCCCATAACGATGTTGTTTAACAACCGGCGTAAACGGACCTTCGCGCGCTATCAAGCAGTGAGCGTGCGATGTCCTGTTCAGATGACGTCAAATCCAACGGGATGCCATAAATAAAACTACACAGAATCACACTACACACCTACGCAATGATTACATTCAGGCAAACTGTAGAATACAACCTCTTTGGACAATTTATATACTTATTGAAAACAAGCTACAAAATGTAATACCTTGGAAAATGCCGTTTAATACTTTTTAATAGCCTTCATTTTCGCTAAATTGATTTATCCACTTTTAATACTTTTTATGACCCCGCGGATGCATGAAAAAGTGTAGAAAATATTGAATTTACTGCTTTTCTTCAATATTGGCTCAACTGAAAATATGAAACGCCAAGAGATACCAGTGGTGGAAATAAGTCAGTACATTAATAAAAGTACATAATACAATTCTGAGGTACTTTTTTTTTACCATTTTATGCAATTTTTTCTACTCCGCTAACTCTCAGAGGAAAATTGTGTCCTTTTTTCCCTGTCCAATATATTTATTTCAATAACTTTAGTTACTTTACTTATTCAAAGGGATTTTAGCCTTAGCAGACCATTTACATGCACGACAACCTATAAAACACACTAACGGAAAGGCATAATAGGGCATCTTTAAAAGGTCCCATGTCATGCTTTTCTGGTTATTACCCGTCCCCTTGTGTGTTATGTAGCTTTTTATGCATGTAAACGGTCTGCAGAGTCACAAACCCTCAAAGTACACCCTGTAGCAAGTAAAACTCTAACACAGAAAAGACCTGTCTATGCTGCCCCAGAACGCCTCGTTGGAGATTTCTCTTTTTCCATTGTTTACTTCTTGGGTATAGTGACGTATTTCGGGTATAGTTACGTTACGTCCGCGGAGCCGTTACGTTTGGACCAATCCGCGGACTTCCTCACACACACACACACTCGGCGGGACGTTGCGAGGCTCGCTGCTGCGAGGAGCGGGACACTGTGAGCTGGCTCACTGGTGTAGGGTCGGCGAGACAGCGAGACACCGCGGAACTCAGCCTGGGCACACACACAAACTCCCAGCCAGGCTGCGGGTGTGTGTGTGTTTGGGGCTGGGGCTGGGTTTCGCTGTGTCTTGCTGTCTCGCAGACGGCCACTGGGCTCACAGGGAGGGGGGGGGGGCAGGAGCTCCAACAAGCCGTTTAGGACAGAGAGTGAATACACATACTATACAGAGATGCTGTATGAGAAACCAATGTGAGTTTGGAAAATTGCACAATATAAATCTATTCTAGTATACCTCAACAATGGAATTATGATCAGTAGAAATGGCCATGACATGGGACCTTTAAGTATAGTTTTAAATGCAGAACTCTTACCTGCCACAGAGTATTTGTTAATGTTATATTTGCATATTTCTGCAACCACTCATAGATACAATCTTGTTTTAAACGCCTCAGGTTAGATTTGAACAAGCTTTACAGTGCAATGTGAGAAGCATTTCAAACCAAAGTGTGAGAGCTGAATCATCTCCCCCACTGAAAAACCTCACACCTAAATAATCAAAAGCACTTAACTCTATATGGAGAAGAAGCACATGCTCATTCCCAGCATGCCCTGCTTCCCATTTACACAATTAATACTCAATCTGTTGTGCTTCATGAATTAATAAATCAATTCTGCCACAGCGTGAGAGTAATAGCAGAGCGAAGAAGATGGAAGAAGGAAGGGCGGTACATTACCTTCTGAAGGCTGTTCGGGTTCAGCTGCGTCTTGTCTATAATCTTAATTGCCACCTGTGGAATAAACAGCAGAATTGAGAGTTAACAGGATGTAACAGCAGAGGAGAAGTGTGAAAAAGAGGAAGCAGAAGATAAAAAATCAAAAAGACAACCACACAGGAAAGGAAACTGAAGTTATCTTATCATTTAAATACCGAAAAGTCAATCTGAACGAGCAATAACACTGTTTCAACTTCCTCCTTTATTAAGTAAATATATAACAACAGCATGAGGAGGGGATGGAGGGAAACACGACCTCGTTTCTTTAAAATGTCGTACGCAGCTTTAGGAAGAAGCTTGCTCTTTCTCTTCATGAATTATGAACAAATCCAAATGCTCAGTGGCTCTCCCTGAAAAACATCCATTACTGCCAACAAGAGTTACAGCAGAGACGCTTTAGAGAAGAGACGCCACGCCGAGAGACATTTCCTGTTTCTGTGTCACGTGGGGTAAAACCCTTTGACCTTTAGGACACCAGCAGCCGGACACGGTATTAACTCCAACGGGGGAATTGAACGTAACGGCAGATTATGACCGAGTCTTTAGCCCCAGATTTACTCGAGTAAATATTGGGACACGTTTTTTAAAAAGCCAGATATGTTGGGCATATTCTGACACTAGAATGACATTTTTCAGTTGAAAGAATAAGTAAGGGATAATGTGCAGCGAGGCGGTCATTATGGGGAAAAGAACACCCGACAACATGAAGCATGCAGTTTGCTTTTCGACTAAACTGTATACAGTTAAATCGACCGAACTTCTTTCTGCAGATGTGAGCGTCCTTAACAACGGTCAATAAATCCTTGACAGTGGTCTGTCTGTTCTGGATTAACAACGTGTCACGTGTTCTGAATTGACCAATCAGAATCGAGTATTCAACTAAGCCATGTAATAAGGAGCATAGTTTGAGACCAAAACTATAAGTTAACTTCAACTATTGTACTTATTGCAATATCTAAATGATCACTAGATCAAATATAAATACATGAGTTGCTAAGGATAAGCAAAACTCAGCAGGAGGACATTTAAATCTTACCATTTTCTTATTAGCTTTATTTTTATTTAAACATTTTGTATTCTTTCACCCAACAAGTATAGAAATGAGACCGTGTAATCTTTCCATTACAAATCTGTGTACACTTGAAAGATATTTACTATGTTAATAATACGACAAGACTACTTTTACCATATTTCTTCAGTGATATTTGTTTATCTAAATCAGAAAGAAATGTTGCGCAAGAGGAATTGGATATTTTTTTAACAGTTGCTACATTTTCAGACAGGTTTTTATATAAATGGATCAGGACAAAAAGAGAGAGAATCTTTTTTCCTGAAACTTTCAGACTCTCTTTCCACAGAGGGGACACATGTTGATGTAGAAAAGACATGAAAAAGTGGACTTTCATTATAGGTGACCTTTAAAATAACCAGTGTCTGTCTCACCTCTCTGCCGGTGAGGATGTGTCGGGCCAGTTTGACCTTGGCGAAGTTGCCCTTGCCGATGGTTTTGAGCAGCCGGTAGTTGCCGACGTGCGGCTGCTGCGGCTCCTCGGAGCTGCGGGTTCGAACGCCGCTCCGGGCCGAGCGAGTGCTGTTCTCCTGGCGGCCATTATTGTGAGACGTGTGCTGCGGGGGGGGAAAGAGAGACACTTTATTTTAGAGACGGTGCTGGTTATTGAATCGAACACGCTGTGAAACATCCCAGTGACTCATGTTGACCCTGTGTGACGCGTCCTCTTAGGCTCTGCAGGAAATAAACTGATATTTATAGTCCTGCTCCCAGAAGAGGAGAGATTTTCTTCCACGAGCCACAGATGGCTGAAAAACTGAGTGTTTTCAGGCAATTTCACCATTTTATATACCAGATATTAGAGCCAGCATTACATTAGAATACACTTTCAGAGGATTTAACATATTTAAATCCAGGTTAAAAACTGTTTATTTTCTCAACTTGTAATTTGCATTTATTCTTATTTGTTAAGCAATTTTGTATTAATTATGTGCATTCTGACTGCCTTGGTATTTGAAAATGTGCTACATAAATAAACTTGCCTTTGCTTGACGATAAAATCCGATTAACTGATTCATAATTTGGTCCATGAAAAGAAAATAGTGAAAAGCATTCATCACAAGTGGCCCTAGCTTGTTTTGTCCAAACAACAGTTCAATAGTACAACACCCTCACATTTAAGAGGCTTAACTCAGATTTTCTTGAAAGAAAAAGGACAATGTGGCTTTTATCAAAACTGTTACAGATTCATTTTCTCTCTATAAACTATTTATTTCAGCTCTGAAATAAATCATTAGAGGTGCAGACTGCTGAAGAAAAAGTCAAGTTACACTGACAACATTTGTACGAACTTAATTCATAATGAACAGAAACAGATGATCAATTTAGGATCATTTTCTGCTGCTTCTGGCAATTGAAAGCTGCTTACATGTTCCCACAGAGAACACACTGAAAAGACTTGTCCAGTCACCGGCTCCACATTTAAATAAAGGTCACGTTCACGCACCAGAAACGGACGACTAAATAAGATAAATGTGACTTTGTTTAGGACCAGAAATCTTCATCTCAGAGGACACATTTCTACTTGTTTCAGACATTTTGCCTCATGTCTCACTAAGGTTATTGTCCCGCATTGTCCATAACAGAAGGCACAACAAACAAACAAACTGTGTATTTCTTTCATACATTGTTGTCTATTTGTATCACATTCTGTACAATTATACTGTTTTTAAATGTTGTCTATATTCAACATTATCTGCTTAATAGTTACAGACAAACAGACAGACTATTAGAGAGCATAAACCAACAAATAAAAACAATGCTTATGAAAAGGTAAATGGGTCAATCCATACTGTCGCTGCCGTCTGGTGCAGAAACAGGAAACAAAATACTGTTTCCAGTTGAAGAAAACTGTTCAGCAGAGATCTTGATGCATCTCGCCTCTTTATCAGTTTAGCTAGAACATGACTGGGTAAACAATTTGTATCTTCCTTAATATCTAGAACATGTTGTGATCATCACATCTGTTCATATTCACTTTGAGAAGTTTCATTCATGATTATTTGAATGCTAAACTAGCTCTGGGTTTTGCTGGTCTGGTGTGAGAAGCTTTAATGAGGAAATGAAGACTTTTGATCTTAGTTATTGAGTAGGTAAATCACCACACTGTTTCTTATGTAGTATGTTCAAATTCAAGCATATTACCAAGCTTAATAAAGACATCACGTTTAACATAAAGCATTTCGCAAGACCTTTAAGGATCCTGAATATCTGTCTGTTTATGTAATATTGTTTGAGGCGGCAAAAAGGTATAAAAGGAATATTTTTAGTTGTAAATTGAATGACAAAAAGTTCAAAACTCCTCAGGAAACTTCATGCTTTAAACCAAAGACTAACTTTCTTGCGGGAAAAAAGTATGTTGTTTTAATTCTGGTGTGCACAACTCTGACAAAACCACCAATGTAGGGATTGATTGATTTGTTGGGTGCCATGTTAAAAAAAAGAAGCACCCCCTCTGTGTCCCAATACGAATGCGATAGAAACTCGGTGCGGCCTCAGTATCGACTGAGCCCATCCCCAGCCTAACCGACCCCATTCACCCGGCAGACAATTAAAAGCCCAACGATCAAAGTGAGGAACTGAATAACAAGTTTATGTAAACCTAGAAGCTTATATAAAGCCAGAGCAGAGGGCAAACATGATGCCCAACAAACATCAACTCAACAGCGAATATATCCAAAAAACCTTCACAAAAATAACTCTGTGAGGATAAGACAGCTAGCATAAGTCATCTTTATAGACACGAAAGTAAATACAAAAGGCACTTTTAAGCTAGATATTGTCCCAACAAACTTAAAATCCTCCAAAAAATATATTTGACAGATACCTCAGAAGATCTTAAATGCCGTAAACCAGTATAAGGTCACTTGAAACTATCTTGCTGAGCAGCACACACACTTTAAGTGACTAAAGGAATATTTTAGGCCTTCTACAGTGATAGCAGGGGAGATAAAAATAGGATAAGGTCACTGTTGAATACCACAGACACGCCACAAAGAAAAAGGCAGCGGGACACTTTAAACTGTGCCTTCCAATAGGGAAAGGACACCGATATATCTTAAGTTAAAACCCAATAAAAACACCCTTTTTTGGCTAACAACTTCCTGTAAGTAAACAAGAAATATGTCCCAGTTTAATTTGATCTTTTGGCTGGTTACTCACAAGGCTGCGGTGTCTCCTGGCTGCATGCGAGCCCGTCATGTTTGAAGAGGAAAACACTGCCGATGCCCATACAGATCCCACTACACCAGATTTTCCCCAACTCAGAGCCCAGATAACCACAGAGACACAAGAGAGGGAGACAAAGTGATCCCAGTCACGCCTGCTTACAGGCAGACACATAGAAACCGGAAACCGGGACATTGTCCTTTCAGAATAAAAGCATTCAGTTAGCTGCTGCAACGGTTTACTTTGGGAAGAGTGTTATGCTGCTAGTCCGGCAAAGTATGTTAGCAATAGGCCTGCAACTACAGATTATTTTCATTACTGAATAATCTGTTTATGATTTGTTCAACTTTTTGATAATGTCTTAGTCTACGAAACGTCAAAATAGTGTCAAAAAATGGCCATAAGAAACTTAATGGAGAACCTGAATGTCTTCAAATGTCCATTTTTGCTCGACCAAGAGTTTAATACCCATCAATTATTCATTTACAATAATATATGACCCAAAAAAGGGCTCATTTGGGATTTGCTTGAATCACTTTATCTGCTTGAAAATCGACTAAATAAGTTTGAAAAAAGTTGACAATTACTTTTCTATCACTCGATTTATCGTAAGCTCTGTTTTTAAACGTTCATTATCTATTGAAACTATTTTAATATGAGAAAATATATATATAAAAAGCATTATGAAACAATGAAGAATGACTATCACAACATCATAGACTCGATGACATAGAAGGTGATTTTCGCAAATGTCTTAAACACAAATAAGTCTATTCTCACATTTGAGGACCCGAACCATCATATGTGTTGTAATAAATGATGAATCGTTATAGACAGAACAACCAATACATTTTCTGTTGATCGACTAGTCAATTTAGTGTAATTTCTTCAGTTTTAAATCATTGCTTCTGCTGGATCTCGGTCCTCTTTCTCTGGCTACGGTTCCTTCACATCTGCAGCTACTGAAGCGGCCTAATTTCCCCTGACAGGGATCAATAAAGGTTCCCCACGTCTTATCGCCCACAGTGCTTTTGTTTGTGAAGGATAAGTGTTATCTGCAGCTACCGTGATGAGTCATGAGATCCTGATAATATCACATGTATCCGTTACGTGAGGCTGCAGTAACACAGTTAGGATGTGCTGGGAAATAACAGGAATGTTTGGAAAAGGATACAACAAGATGGAGTTAAGTGGAATATTAATTTACCAGCTGAATTCATGCCAAACGGAAAGATACTCTCACAAAGATTAATTATGGATTAGGAGAAAGTACAAAGCAGCTACAGATGTATTCAATTATATTTTAGATTAAGTAAATACACAGTTTACAAGTGCATCAATGTGTATGTGCAATAGCTCTCATTTCTCCATTCATGTTTAATGAGTAAATGTTCTATACAGCATTAAAAGAATAAGAATATTAACAGCAAAATAGTCCTTGGAGGGTATTTTTCAAGTTCAAATGCCAAACATTTGCTGCTTTCAGCATCTCCAATGTAAAGACTTGTTGCTTTTCTTTGCCTGTCAATGAAATGTCTGAAGTTTCTAAACCATCACTGAGAATAAGAATATTATCTTGGGTCCTAGAAACTTGAAGTGGGACATTTACCACCATTTTCTAACTTCTTAAAGCTTAAATTGATAAATGTATGCACAAAAATCAGAGCCCTTAATACATTTAATTTATTTAATCGCCATCAAATTAATCTGTCATTATTGTAATGATCAGTTAATCCTGAGCCATTTGCAGAACTATAATTCCAAGCGTGAACTGGTGGCTGACTTTAAACGCTGTTTTCTATCATTACAAAACCAATAACTTAGTGGGGGTTTTTTTTTTTTTTAGTTTTTTTTTTTTTAAACATGACGACACCACTTTGGGATATTGACAATTGTGATGGGAGATTTTCAGTAGGTTATATCCAAGCCCCCAGGAAGTGCGCCGGACTCTGAGGAAAATATTCTTGTGACGTGTTCAGTACTACATGAGTTTTACTTTTACCCATGGATGCACAATAAGAACGGATTATATGATTACTTTCGTGACGTTTCGCTCTCTCAAAAGTTGGGCCATTTTGTCTTCATGCGCCAATGAGCAACTCTCATAGGAATGAACGAGGCCCCGTCTACCCTACTTTTATAATTTTCTAATCATAAATCTATCGATCATAAATCTATCGATTAGATTTATGATTCGAAAATTATAAAAGTAGGGTAGACAAGTGGAGATTATGTGACTGAACAAAACGTGATCCGTCTCTTTATTTCGAGCTATTTTCCAAAATCCTATGGAGAAATTGCATTGCTTTTTTGTCGAGGGAACCGGAAGAAGCTTACTTCCGGGTTTTAGGACGCGTCACTGTGGCACTCTATTATACATCTATGGTTATTATATCGTGTTCTTCAGATTAATGTTGACATAAATATGTTTATTGTAATGGTATATTTTAGTGACATGCTGTGTAATTTAATTGTTATGGTCAGATACCAAGCCAACTTTCCTGCAAGTTATTAAATAAATAAAAAAGTACAGCGCCATGTAATCAAATGTTTAATATTTGTTTTTTACGTGTATCTGTTGCACCTTTTTATACAAACATTTGTCAGTAAAGAAAGATAAGAAATACAGTTAATACTTGTTTTAATTTCTGTAGGATTAAAACAACATGGATGGTTTTCATTAAGTCAACAGTGCTATTTGCCTTTATCACAAATTGGAGATTAGTTTAATTTTGAAAATCCTGACCGGAAGCTATATTATCGCTAGTTTGACAGCCCTCTTTCAGACAGTTGGTCAGGAGGGGGCGGGACTAGTGTGCCCCATATTAGGAAGCTGAGCGGTTGAAAGCTTTAAGTGACAGCTGGCAGAGCCAATAGGAAGCTAGGACAGAAACTACTGTTGCCTGCCAGAAACCAGCAGGCAAAGTACTGTAGTTTTGTTCAAGGTTTGGGCCTAAATATCTCAACTTCAGGCCAATTATAACCCACTATTACATTAAAACCCATCACAGAAATATGAATCACATGTGAATATGTGTCTATCTTAACATTATGTAACATTTAAAGGGCGTGTTTGACGTAGAGGATATGCTTGTTTACGAAAAGTGTGAAACAATTAGCTATCATGCGGTCCACTAATCAGTGGTGTAAAGTAACTAAGTACATTTACTCAAGTACAATTTGTAGGTACTTGTACTTTACTTGAGTATTTAAATGTGTTGTTACTTTGTACTTCTACCCCACTACAATTCAGAGGTAAATCATGTGCTTTTACTCCACTAGATTTATTTAATACCTTTAGTTGCTTTGCAGATTTGGATTAGTTATATGCCATGAATATAATCAACACTTAAATCAGACTTTAGTTCACAACTCATAACTCCCTGCTACCCTGCAGCATACAAAGTAACCAAAAATAGCTCCACCTTTACCAGCTTTGATTCCCACATTAATGCATCCATAATTATAATGAAAACATAAAATATATATTATTCAGCATAATGAGTACTTTTACTTTTGGTACTTTAAGTATATTTTGATGTTAATACTTTTGTACTTTTAATTGAGTTGACTTTGATTGCAGGATTCCTACACTACTGGCATTTCTACTTTTACTGAAGTACAACATATGAGCACTTCTTCCACCTATGTCAATAATGCAACATAATCAACCTCCTTCTAGAAACATTTAAATAACATTTTACAGCAATAAATACACAATAAACAACCCTTTATACTCACACTTTCCGTCACCTTCTCGTTGACTGTAGGCAGAGGAGTTTTTGTTGACATCTTTATATTCCAACAGGCAACGTTTAATGTCCCAAAAACAAAATCCAATCAAAAAAACAAACTGAAAGATTATTGCTTTGCTTTGCAGCTCTTCTCTCCGGGGGGAAACAGTCTCAGCATGGATCGTGACAATTTTTCAAACCGGACGTGTTAGTAGAGCCGAGCACCTAAAACTGTATAGGACTGCAAATACAAAATAAAAATAAACCCTCACTATAATAATCTTATTTACATGGCGCGTACAAACTCAAATCAGTGTCCGTCTGTCCGTTTGCGTGTTTGAGTCAGTGAAGCTAACTAAACTGTCGGTCGCCACTTCAGAAAAAAAAAAAAAAATACACCCCAGGCTTTTTCTCCTTTTTTTTATCGAAACTGTCTTAAAAAGAAGACATGGCGTCGTGTGTCGCCAGTCGATGATTCTCGGAGGGATTTAGAAGGTTTTGGAGGCTGAAATAATCGCCGTCGACTCGGGTTTCTTCCATCTCCGGCGGCCCAAAGTGAAGCTGCTCTGTCCGTTTTAGGTGGGACCAAAATGGCTACTCAGCGGCTGGGCTGGATTAGGCTGCCTTCAGGGACCCCTCCCCGACTCCGACGTCAGAGTGTTATGAAGATATTACACACAAAATATAACCAACAAGCACTCAATTCTTCGAACTTTCTGTAAAACTGAAAAAATACATAATTAATCTGATTAATGGGTAATTTTTGACCATATTATATATTGCTAAAAAACAACACGTACTTTTTACTGTAATTATTATTATTATTATTATTGTTGTTGTATTATCATATTTTTTATTTATATACATTTTTTATTTTACATTTATTTTTTATAATATTAAAAAATATATTTGATTTAATTTGTATTTATTTAATTTATTTTTTAATTTGTTTTAATTTGTATATTATTATTTGTCATTATAATAGTTCCTCTACTATTGTGAACTTTTAATTGTTTCATCTTTTTCTTAGGGAAAATGTTTCCTTCTGTCTTTCTTAATTGATTAAAAATAATATAGCTGATTATTTGTACATTCTTATATAATTTCTTTGTCAAGAAGTAATGAAAATAAGTATTCAGATTATTTACATAAACTAAAATATATATTCCAAATTATAAAAACATCTTAGGTTAGGTTTTAGTTAAGTTTAGTTAAGTTAAGGTCTTAAAGGGGACCTATTATGCAAAATCCACTTTTGCATGTCTTTAATACATAAACATGTGTCCCCTCTGTGGAAAGAGACTCTGAACATTTCAGGAAAAAAGATTCGCTCACTTTTTGTCCTGATCCATTTATATAAAAACCTGTCTGAAAATGAGCTGATCAGATTTTGGCACTTTATGATCTCATAACGATGTTTTGGCTTGTGTAACCCCCCCCACCTCATCACCTGAATCTCCTCCTAGAGCACCTATAGGCGCTTTCACACCAAGTACTTTGCCGTACTTAGTTCCCAGTACTCAGTTCATCAGAACTCTTTAGTTCTGATGTACTAAAGAGCAGATCGCGTTCACACCGGAATAAGTCCCTGAGGGAGGATTAGGCAAATGAAGCCGCTGACCACTTCTTCTTCTTCTGCTTTGGGTTTAGTGGCAGGCCGCAAACAACTTCACGGCGTATACTGCCACCCGAAGTCCCCGGCCGGAAGTCCCCGGAGTTGGGGACTGGCTTCAGCAGCTTCTACTGAAGCCTTCCGAGTAAATCGACAGAAACGCAGACACTCCTCATCTCCACCGCTCCCATGTTTTCTTTTGTGTTGCCATAAGTTAGTCTCTCTCCGTTTATGCGCTGGGCTAATGCTAATGCTAATAATGCTAATGCAAGGATAATAAAATGGCGGCTTCACAAAACTTTTTGGGAGTTTTACGGGGCGTGGTTTGCAATCAATTAATTAATTCCAAAACTTTAATAAATAAAGTAAAACGTTTTCTTTAATATTTGAAAACTTAGGCCAGATATTAACGTCCGGGGAATAATCAGCTTTCAGCTATTTCTGTAATTGCTCGCCAGCCTAGTCTGTGTTGGCATGTACATCTATAAACCAGCAAATGAGCCAATCTCTCCTTTGATTCAGAAACTATTAAGCCTCTTAAAATTCCTCTTTCCTACTCCTAACAGTTTCACCTTAGATGCTATTTTAGAGGCTCAGACGCTTTGTGAATAACTTACCAGGATCTAGTATTAACTGTATGGGAAATACTTACATAAAACATCATAATGCTAAATTTACTTCAAAGTTTGTCGGTGGGAGAAGCTCTTTGTACCAGGAGGCTTAATGAATACAACCTCCGTCACAAACAGGGCTTACTGTACAAGCCTGTGTGCTGACTCTATAATCAAATCCTGAAAGCCATAAAAAGCCAAGGAATGATCACTGTAATAACCCTGAAAACAATTTATTTTCCTCAATTTGAAAAAGTTCTTATTTCAATCAAGAGCATGACCCATGTTTAATGCTATTTATAATCTCGCACCTTCCTGCTTGCTATCCCCGCAGTGAGTAAGATCAAAAGGGTTCAGAAAATCAGTCTTTGTTCATTCTGCTTTCTAAAGTCAAAGTATTGTGGAATTTCATTTCCACAAATATAACAGACTCAGGAGCTTTGAATTGTTTGATACGAGCCTCAAGATTTGGCTAAAGTCAGCACAAAAATGAAGGTGCTTTTCTTGCAGTAATCATACTGATTCTATGTATTATCCCACATTGATGGACTTGTGTGGTTGTATGTAGTTTGTTAATTATTATGTGGTTGTTTTTTGTATATACACACATACTTTCTGTTATGCACTGTCCCTTAAAAAATATAAATAAAGAAACAAAAGTTCAAGTAATTATTAATGACTCCTTTATAAGTATCACAGTATAATTGAATAGTATTTTGCTAGAAATGAATGCATCATATAAGAGCATTTTAATGTTGTAGTTCTTCAATTTTAGATATTTGCGTAAAACTAGGTAAAATATTGTGGAACTGCATCATATCAAATTACAACAAAGTGCAAATATATGTAGAGTATTTCAATCTAAGATGTAGTGGAGTAGAAGTTTAAAGTAGCATAACATGGAAATACTGAAATACAAGTACAACCCCTGATTTTTTAAGTCTAACCCAAAAGTATTAGCATCAACATATATGTAAAGTAATAGGTAAACGTGGGTTTTAATGTACTTACATACAATCATTTATTAGTTGATTTGATTTAGTATTAATTATCTGAAGTAACTAAAGTATGTGACTTCATAAATGTAGGGCCATAAAAAGGACAATATAGTACAGTACTTGAGTACACTGATATTTAATTAGTATTCCATCATTTATTTTCTCTATTAGTGGATTAAAAGCTAACTATGTTATGTATAAATCCAATACGTCACATATTTAACACAATCATTAAGTTTCCCTATCGACCTATTTTTTTAATGACCAGCATTTTCACAACACCTCCAGTCAAACTGTGAGAGCCCTACTGCAAACTGTGAGGTTTACGGTGTTATAAAAGCGGTGTGTGTATTTCCGACAGCACCTGAACGCAGCCTCGGTGTATCCAGCTGAACGGGAGGAAGTGAGGAAACGGCTGACCTAAATCCTATTGGCCCAGAAAGTAGAGAGGACTGTCATCAGGAGGAACTGTGGCTCTGATGTGTCTCACACTAGAAACTGCTTTTAAATTACTTTGTTTTATGTGTACTGCTTGATTTCAATAGTTACACAAAAAAAGGGAATCTAATTTGCATAATTGTAATGTATTGGTTTGGAACTTAACTTTATGTAACCGGAAAATTCTCTCTGGGGATTAGTTTAAACTATTTTTGCACAAACATGAACTGTTCTTTAATGCTTTCTATAAACTTATCAAGTATAAAAGGTTTTTATAGGGGGGCTAGTGTATTTTATAATAAAACTGAAGAGGGTCAACAGTTTACAATGAGACCATATATCGAATAAAGCTGCTCATTATTTTCTCGATTAGTCCTTTGATTTATAAGAAATACTCCAAAATGTCCAAGGAGATGTGTTGTTTCAATCTAAAACCCAAAGATATTCAGTTTAAAATGATAAAAGTAGGAAATCTCTATATTTGAGATCTCAGAGTCAAGACTATATTTTCTGAGACTTTTAAGGACACATTATTTAAATGAATAACGGCAATTAAAATGAAAGTTAACCGATGTATCATGTGCATTATCCATTGGCTCTTCAGTTAAAAATATTTCAGGAATTATGAATGCTATTAAAGTATAATTAACACTGCAAACCTGCCCAATTGTTCCGTGTTACTACCCAATAAAACCTAAAGGAGATAACGGTGACCATCAGACACAAACAACACAGTATGGTGGATAGCAAAACATTCATTCTTTATTGACTGGAAAAATACAGGGACCAAAAACAAAAGAAAAAGAAGGTGGAGAAGAAGAATTGAGAACCAAGAACTTGCTTTGCTGATCTTCAACTTATCAATAGTTCCTCTTTTTTCTACAATAGACTCTAAATGAACAGAATTTGGACACTTGCATATTGTTGCAGTCAAAATGATCCCCAAACACCCATGATTAAAACCCCAAAGCGACTTCAATTCACCAACTGAATACATCTCAAAATTACAGAGTTAATGTGCAGCAAGTAAAGCGCTATGTTAAGTCATGCCACAAAGCAGAGGGAGGTTGGGGGAGAGGGGGTGAGTAAATGAGGGAGAGGCCAGCTGTTTAGGTGGAACACAGGGCATTGTGAGTCAAAGCCACAACACAAGGAAAGCATCGTCCGAGCCGCTTAGATCGCATCGATGTCGATGTCGTCCTCTTCTTTCTCCGGCTTGTCGGGTTTCACAGTCTCCACTTTGAGCTCGCGAGCCGAGGACGAGTACACCACCTGAGGAAGGAGGACATTAAGCAAGAGTTAGAAGTTACCAGATAATTACTTAAGTAAAATAGCAATACCAAATTGTAAAAATACTCTTGTTACAAGCAAAAGTCCTGCATTTGAAATCTTAGGTAGAAATACGAAGGTAGTAGGATCAAAAAATACATTAAGTACTACATCATGATTATAGTTGCATTGTTCATGAAAGCGGGTAAATGTGGAGCCAATTTAATATTACTTTTAAACGGCTGCTGGATATTTAAAGCTGTATTTATGAATTTAGGTGTATTTTGTATTAGCTAATACTACAAATTTGTAAAGTTTAACGTAAGCTGTTGGATAATTGAATAGGAGAAGAAAAAAAAAGTAGAATACTGGCTTCAGAAATGTAGTGAAGTATAAAGTTGTATAAAATGGAAATACTCAACAAAAATGGAGTGCAGGAGGAATTTAAAATGTTCAGTGTTTGAGATTTATAATCAAGATCAGTAAACCTTTATTCTTGTTAAAGTGCAGAACAATGAAAGTGAGTTTGGACTAATTTAAGACGTCAAAAGTGTGTAAAATATTTAAAAACTACAACCATTTAATGTATTCATTGCTATCGGGATGTTAAGAGCATTCAATGGAACACTTTTTCACCAATGATTTTCAATAGGCACATTCACACCGCAGTACTTTTCCCACAAAGGTTCATCAGAACGTAGTTCATGAGAACTCTTTAGTTCTCATGAACTAAGTACAGATCGCGTTCACACCGGAATAAGTCCCTGAGGGAGGATTAGGCAAATGAAGCCGCTGACGTCACTTCTTCTGCTTTGGGTTTACTGGCAGGCCGCAAACAACTTCACGGCGTATACTGCCACCTGAAGTCCCCGGCCGGAAGTCCCCGGAGTTGGGACTCCCAGCAGCTTCCTTCGAGTAAATCGCCAGAACGCCGACACCTCATCTCCACCGCTCCCATGTTTTCTTTTGTGTTGCCATAAGTTAGTCTCTCTGCGTTTCTGCGCTGGGCGAATGCTAATAATGCTAATGCGAGGATAATAAAATGGCGGCTTCACAAAACTTTTTGGGAGTTTTACTCAGCGGTACCACTAAAAATGGTTTATTTTAATATGGAACAGGAAAATAATGTCTGCATATGAAACATGTTGTGCCTATCTAAAACATATCGGCTTACTAGCGTCTACACGCTAAAGAAACTAAAATCTCTCACCAGCAAAATACCTCGACAGTTAAATGCCATTTTACGTTTCATTACTATACAGTATTTATTATCACTATAGTATTACTATTTTGGCAATTCGCTCAAATATAAATTATATTTGATGCAACTTTAGTTAAATTTCCATTACTTTTCCAAAACTTTGGGAAAAATATTGTTTTCCATAACTTTTCCAGGGCCTGGAATTAGCTTTTTGAATTTCCATGACTTTTCCAGGTTTTTAATGACCGCAAGAACCCTGTAAGAGCTTTCACACTCTTACTGTGTAGAGACATTTTTATTTTCTTCAAAGCCATTATTTTTCTTTGAGCACCTTTTTTTGTGGTAGTTTTGAGAAAAAGTTTGGATATTTGCTAAATATTTGACAAACCGGTTCATGTATTTGTTGAACTAAAAGCAGCTACGGTTGTTGCTTACATTTCTTCACCATCAACCATTTAGATTGAGAAAAATGCAGCCGAGTGGCCACTAGATGGACATAAACCTGTGAAACAAAGTTCATACAGTGATCTAGTTACCTCCACATTCTCATCATCCTCCACCTCCTCTTCCTCGCTGCCCCCGCTCTCCTCCTCTGCCTCCTTCAGCCATTTCACAAACGGAGCAGCCTTAGTCTGGATCTCTTTGGCGAGTTCCTTAGAGACGTACTTCTTAGAAACCTGGAGGATAAATACACAGTCAGTGGGTTAGTACTACTACGAATAAATAAAATGACAATTAATAAATGATAAAGTGATAACCCAAAAACCTCTGCTTGCGACACATTAAAGCTCGGATAGATGCTATGCAATCGGATACTGTTGGTACCTGTAAATGTCGTTAGGTATGTACATTGTAATCCCTGTAACTATGCTGTATGATGTCTTTTTGTTTTTATGTCTTCATGTGGAACCTACTTGCAGCAGGTCTCCCTTGAAAAAGAGATTGATGATCTCAATTGGATTCACCTGCTTAAATAAAGGTTTGAAATGAAATGTAATCCAGAGTAGTGGTGATGATTAAAATAATGATCTTACCTGCTACCTTACAGCAACAGCTTTACTATTGAATTATGGGCAGTGCTTGCAGTACACTTGTATAATAAGGTGACAGTAAGGCAGTTATTAAGGGGAAATGTAACCCTTTTGTCAAATTAAATGTATTAAAAAGGCATATGAATGAGGGGCATGATGAATTCCATGTCATTTATTTTAGGAATGATTATTTATAAATGTTGTGGGGGAAACTTCTGTAGCAATGGAGAGTCAGGACTCAAAGAGACACGAGGAGAGCTGGAGCTACCAAGCAAGCCTCCTCGACATTGAGAAACAGCCACCGGCGGTTTATTTGGAGCTTCGACCGGAAAGACCTGTCACAGTGGCCACGAGTTGACCACACGGTTGAGATGCCACCATCAATTCTGAAGAACTCTACCCCAGACCCGTGTATTTAGCTAGTTCTGAGAGAATAATCAACATTGTGCATAACAAGATAGAAGCATAACACCTCTATCAGCTGACGCCAACAGGCAGGAACAGGGAGACAAAACACTGAGAACACAGCAGCCAAGGTTACAGGTGCGTGTGCTCAGTCAGGACAGTTTGAACTGATAAACTGGGTCAAAGTTATGGGCAGGGTTTATACACTTTTTCAATGACTTTTCCATGACCAAAAAAATGACTCGGCAGTACCACTGAAAATGGTTTATTTTAACATGGAACAGGAAAATAAGGTCTGCATATAAAACATGTTATGCCTATCTAAAACAAATCCAATAATAGGCTTACTAGCTTCTTCACGCTAAAGCAACTAAAATCTCTCACCAGCAAAATACCTCGACAGTTAAATGCCATTTTACGTTTCATTACTATACAGTATTTATTATCATTATAGTATTACTATTTCGGCGATTAGCTCAAATATAAATTATATTTGATGCAACTTTAGTTACATTTCCATAACTTTTCCAGGGCCTGCAATTTGCATTTTGAATTCCCATGACTTTTCCAGGTTTTTAATGACCGTAAGAACCCTGTATGGGCCTTGGAAAATATTTCCCCAACAAATGTGTTTTTTGGGGATTAAGTGCCAATATATGATTTTAAGGATTAAATGTGCATAACTAGTGTAACCAAAACTGGTCATATGTTTATTTTTAGCAGGACGGGGTCAAAACAAATGATTTACCTATTCTAATGTAATTCTATTTGAGAATGTATTTATTGAAGGATAGTAGCATCTCATTTTAGAGGGGGTCGCAATAATAAGTAATTTTTTTTATTGAATTAAACACGAAGAAAAAAGCACAAAATAAATATTTGGCAATCACCATCGTTGCTTTTTAAAAAGGGTATAGAAGTTCACAACTGGTTAATATGAAGAGGGCAGAGATTTGTAAGCTTTTATAAAACTTCTGGCCAAATAAGCTTCCATTATTTATTCCCCCCCCCCCCTTATGTACTTTTAATCAATAAATGTAGATAGACACCCACCTTCTCAGCCCAGGCGAATATGACGTCTTCCTCCAGCAGGTCCGAGTCGTACATCTCTTTGAGGATGATGGGAACGCGAGCCAGCAGCTGAACTTGATGCAGCTTCACGACGCACTCAAAACCTCCCAGCAGATACTTCTGAGCCTTCTTGTTGTTGTGGCAGAACTGAGGGGAATATTTAAAATCAGAAACCACCCAACAAATATAGAAATGTGTTGAGCATTGACAGAGGAATCTTGTTCATGTTTCAATGCCATAAATAGACCAATAAAAAACGTCATTCATGCGTTATTCAACATACCCGCAGGAAGTGGCGTTTGTACTTCTTGATCTGGTCGCGGATGTTCTCGTTGAAGAGCAGCTCGCTGAGGATGAGGGGGCCCATGGCCTTCACATCCAGACGCTCTGCCTCCACCAAGATATCCTTATCGGCCGCATCGATGGTTCCCGTCTCCTTCTTATGCTGTGAATGGAAAACAGTAAAGTTAGGAGGAGGTGCTGACCACACCACAAGTTAAGGAACAGAAACTAGAATTGTCTAAAAATAACTGATGAATCCAGAGCGTTAATATCGGACAAAGTTGTGCGAGGCGATTTATATATTGCATGTATGCCATAATTACTTTTAATTTGGGAGATCATTTTGAAGACAGCCATTTTAAAACTGAGAAGGGCAGCATTTACTTAGGGGCGACGTTATAAAGTGTTCCTTTCATGTTGCCCCCAACCTTTCTGTCAATATCTGTGATGGAATTTATGGAAATACTACTTCTTAAACATTCAAGACTTTATTGTCATTTGTACATTAGCTACAGTGTAGATATGTCAATGAAAAACTTAGGTCACATGTCTATACTAAATTCTCCAGCTATTTTTTCTGTCATTAATGTAGAATAATAAGTAGACTTTAAGAGGAAGTAAAATATATTGTGAATACAGTCTAATCAAGAATGGGACCCTTACTTTCACAAAGTTGTAGAACAGGTTGACCCTCTCCTCCAGGGGTTTCTCCAGGTCCTCGCTGAGCGTCATGTTCTTGGCGTGGTTGCTGATCTCTTCCATTCGCCTCCTCTGTGCCTCCTCCGTTGTCTCCTCCGCCCAGTCTTCATCATCGTCGTCTCTGTCCTGCAGCGGGGAGGTCAAGAGGACAAAAGGATTCAAATGTGCCGACTGCGTTATTTCCTCAGGCTCTTCTTTCATACAGTAAAACAATCCTGAACGATTACACTGGGCATATTCATTCACCTGGCGCCGAGCCCTTGATGTCAACCGTGGTGTGTCATCAGCATTCACGTATATATTACATTGTTTACAAATGCCACAATATTGTTTATCTGTCCTCTTAAATGTATGCTCCTAGAGGGCACCAGATGCTGCATTTAACCTTTAAAAGGTCCCATGTCATGCTTTTCCGGTTATTACCCGTCCCCTTGTGTGTTATGTAGCTTTTTATGCATGTTAACGGTCTGCAAAGTCACAAACCCTCAAAGTACACCCTGTAGCGAGTAAAACTCTAACAGAAAAGACGTGTCTATGCTGCCCCAGAACGCCTCGTTGGAGATTTCTCTTTTTCCATTGTTTACTTCTTGGGTAGAGTGACGTAACGTAACGGCTCCGCAGATTGGTCCAAATGTACCAATCCGGAGCCGTTACGTCCGCGGAGCCGTTACGTTTGGACCAATTCGGGGACTTCCTCACACACACGGCGGGACGTTGCGAGGCTCGCTGCTGCGAGGAGCGGGACAGTGTGAGCTGGCTCACTGGTGTGGGGTCGGCGAGACAGCGAGACACCGCGGAACTCAGCCTGAGCACACACACAAACTCCCAGCCAGGCTGCGGGTGTGTGTGTGTTTCAGGCTGGGTTTCGCTGTGTCTCGCTGTCTCGCAGACGGCCACTGGGCTCATAGAGAGGGGGGGGCAGGAGCTCCAACAAGCCGTTTAGGACAGAGAGTGAATACACATACTATACAGAGATGCTGTATGAGAAACCAATGTGAGTTTGGAAAATTGCACAATAAATCTATTCTAGTAGACCTCAACAATGGAATTATGATCAGTAGAAATGGCCATGACATGGGACCTTTAAATAAGGATTGCAAACTGACAATAAAAATGTTCACCTTTAGTTAACAGTACACATCTCATCAAAAAGATATACAAATCTAGTCGATTTTAGAAATGTAAATTCAGAAAAGTGATTAGATTTCTCCTCTTGAGCTTTGGACTAAATTAAACTGACATCTGGATGTAGCACTAAGCAGCGTATTTGTTTTACGCCAATGCAAAGGTTTGTTGAGGTTGTGGGCTTCTTTTTGTTAAGTTTACCTTATCGCTTTAAAGAGTCAAATCAGGTTGGGTCAAAAAAATAGTCATTATACCCCCCACACCGACTTCACAGTTAGGGATGCTCCGATCGCCAATTTTGGGGCCGATCGCCGGAATCAGTATCGGCCGATACCGAGAGCCGATCCGATCGAGTGGGTGGGGTCTATGGGGATCTTCCATTTAAAGTGATGTTTAAAACTCTTAATGGGGCTCATTCACAAACAACAACCAACAAATTATTACATTCAAATGAAGTACATTATTCAAGTTTACATTAACTTTGGATAATAACACGGGAGAAATTAGCGGAATTAAGCGCTCTCTTTTCCTCTCTCCCCCTCTCTCTCCTGACAGCCTGTATATATATATTTATAACTAGTTTAGCTTGTTCCAGAGGTAGATAAAATAGCCAAGTGTGTTAGGTCTAACTCTTAGTGTGTATTTTGCTCCGCTCACCGGTCTGTCACAGCGGGTGGAGCTGCAGGATTTCTGCTTCACACACGTTGCATACCGCTATTTTACTGTCTTTTTCGGACACCTTAAAATACTGCCAGACTGGTGAAGCCATTTTGGCGAGCTTGTTTTGCCACGCACAGAGAAAAGTGTCATGTATTTTACGCCATGCGATCGGCATTTTTAGAAAGCACCGATCGATCGGCAGAGAGTGAGTATCGGCCGATATCGATCGGCGGCCGATCGGAGCATCCCTAATCACAGTAACACTGCACTGTGTGATAGCGAGTGAGTTTTGACTCTCCTGATCTTTGCTTTGAGTTCACAGTCAGCTGCTCACAGGGACGTTGAACTCGGCAACTACACACCGTTTAACAGTCCGCAAATAATGCCACCATGTCTGACTGGTAGGAATTATGCATTTGTGTTGGCCTAATGGGATTTAGCAAAGCCCCGTTCCCCTCGACTACAATCCAATAGGATTCTTCTGGTGGCTTTTTGATTATTGTTTAAAAAGACAAACAAAAGCCTGATGCAATATGTTTTGTTTAGCGAGATTATCTTTTTTTTTAACCATAAAAACTGTCACCTGACTAATCATTTTTTTTTTTTTTTTAAATTGCATTCACTATTTTATCACTTTTCTATCTATTTATCCATACTTGTTTGTTCATATATTTAAATTACTATAAGCATACAAAAAACAATTACTTGTATGATTATTTTTTTTTAGACAGAGACATTGTTCTTGTTGTCAGTGTTGCTCTTTGAGGCCTCTGGAAATATTCCTAATCAATAAGAAATAACTCCTAGACATACTGTAGTTGCCTGATTCTGGACTAAAACCCACCACAACTTGAGGAGCATCAAAGTTTTCGCCGCTTCCACCCTCTCCGCTGCCGGAGCCGTTCTCCTTGTCCTTCTTGCGGTTCTTTTTCTCCTTTTCTTTTTTTACAGGTGCAGATCCACCTTCAGTAGGATCTGTAATTGGAGAATCAACACGGTTATTATCGCATTTCTTTAAACCTTAGATGCATAAGTGGGTCTTTTTTGACCCGGTGAGGTGGTGTTCTTGAAGTATCTTTGTAATTACATTTTTTTATCATTTCATATTCCAGCTATTCCTAAAAAAACATGTTTTGGATATCATGCCATTCAAATTTTATACATTTTCAGAAATTGTAGTTTTTGTATTACTACCCCAAGCTTCCATAAGTGGGTCAAAAATGACACGCATGCATTTTCTATGGGATCCTATGGGAACCTTTGATTCTTATCACCTATGGCTGTCAGGAATACATTCACTGTAGACCACATCACAAGTGACACCTCTCAGGAAGATTCTTTTACACAGCAAGATCTGATACCCGTCAGTATAATAATAATACATTATATTTTTATAGGGCTTTTCAAGGACTCAAAATCGCTTTACAATATAAGGGAAGGTTAGGGTGGGGGGGGTATAGGACTATCAAACTTGATCAACCGGCATGGATTTATGGGGGTGGGCTATGAGTAGACAAGAAGAGATGAGTTTTGAAAAGGGACTGGAATACTGTGAGGGTCTCAGAATAGCGGATTGCATCAATATGTTCAAAATGTTTTTTTTCAAAATGTAAAAAAAAATTCTAAAATTCTAAATAGTGAAAAGTTAAATATAAAATATTTCTAGTGTAAACCAAAATATAATACTAAATATTATACACGTAATTTTTCTTAACTAAAATGACATAAAAACACATACGGGTCCTTGACCGACTTATGGAAGAGTGTAGGGTCCAGTCACTCGTGCATCTAAGGGTTAAGCGTTGTTTAACACAATAGGGAAATCTCACCTGGTGGGTTTTTGAGGATGAACGTGCAGAGTTTGTGTCTGGTGTCAAGCATGCCGCGGTATCCACAGGCTTTACAGGAATTGCCAATGGTTTGTTTCTTGGGATTTACATGCTATAAGAAACATTCAATCTTATTAGATCCAGAAAAGAAACACAATCAAGTCTTAATGGTGCTTGGTCTACGTTTACAGATGCTGTGAAATATTTACCAGTTCAGTTTCAGGGTTGTCGCACTCGGGACACAGAACAAATTTTCTGACGAACCCATCAAGCATGTCCTGCAACTTGTTCGCCTCGTGGGATCCGTTGACGATGTAACGGTCGTTTTTGCTATCAAACTGGGTCTGAGCACCGAGTTCACAACCAAAAAACTTGGTTGGGTCTGCAGAGGAGATCAGACATCAAAAGGTCACAATACAAAAATTGAATTACTATAACATAGACAGTCCACCTGCTCAGCTCGTTCTAAAACGCGAGTCAAAGATTTAACACACATTTTCCAGGATGAGTATTTTTTATTAGCTTTCCACGTGCTTCACACGGATCCCATGAAACCACTGATATTAAAAAGATTCAGCCAACTGTACTGTAATAATGTTGTATCATTTGTTTTGGAACCTTATATTAAAAATACACATTTGTTAGACAAAATCTAGTTTTACAGATTTGGTTGAAAAGTTAATTCAATTTAATATATGTTAAGAGGAACACATTTAAACAAAGCTTTGAAAATAGACAACAGTTTAAAAAGGCAGCTGTAAATTGCAAAATACATTTGGTTGATCTGTGTATAAATGGACTTTTCCTTGTTGAATACCAGGCAGATGTTGGGTTTATGTTTCTGCAGCTGTCATGTGTTACTTACATGTTGGAGGCCTGTTCAATGCCTTTGCAACATCTACCATGTTGACAATGACCGTCTTGATTCCATTCCCTTTGCCTTCCACCTGGATGAGATGAATACAGAAAACAGATGATCATCAACCAAAATGTCAGAATAACAGTGTTCATTCTACAACAATTTCATAAACGTCATCTCAGGCAAATGACATTCTATTAAAATTATGAATCTGACATTCTCTCAACTACTGTAGTCACGTGTAAATGTTTCAATCCAGCGAGCCTTTACCTTGGCAATCAGACGGGGCATCTTGTAGCGATAGAACTGGTCCAACACGCTGCGGTTGACGTTGACAGACATTTTGGCTGGATGTTAGCACTATCAGTACGATAAAAGGATCTTGGTTGGGGATTTTTCGGGATCTTCTGTCTGGAAAAGAGGGGATGACATAAACGACTGCAAGCGCGCTCTGTCTTTGACATGAAAAACGCTGTGCCGCTATGGCCGCAAGCTCCTTGCTTGAAGGCTAGATTTCCACCACACAGGTTCCAACGGCTGCGCAACAGCTCTGAAAGAGGAGACAAAAAAAATCTATTAATATTTTATTTAAAAAGAATTCTACAACAAACGTGGTGTATGTTTGTTCTAGCACTTGACTGAATAGAGATTAGAACAAAACTGCATTGTATTAAATGTATTTAATAGTATTCATTGCATTTTTGTTCTTGCTGGTTCAATTGTTTAAAAGCACTTATTTTTTTATTAAAAAGGTATGTTATTCTTATTTAAATGTTTAGCCTGTTTTTTTAAGTGCAAAATGGCATTTCCCAGTACCATATGTTAGCATATGCAGTTGGGTTGTTTATACATCTGTGCCAGTATTCAGGTAGTTAAAAGGAGATAATAGTAAAATATAATAATAGTAACATAAATATTTGAGGTTTTAGACTGTCAGACAAAATTAGCAATTTAAAAAAAGGTGTCAAGGGTCTGGAAAATTGTGGGCAACGGGAAAAATTGCCTTAAGAGTCGAGGATTTGACAGTAATTGCAGTGTGAAAAACTATTTAATAGTTTACCTGAATGCCACTAATAAACCAGATCAGACTGAGTTATGACAGTTCAATTAATAGAGAATCTAGAGACTCTGAGACATATGGGGGACATTATGGACTCCCTTATATAAATATGTCTCCTGTTAAGCAAGTTTGAGTATTTATATATTCATTGAAAGATAGATTACAACCATTTAAACCCTTTGAAATCAGAAAAATCTACAAACTCAAATCCAAGCAGCAAATGACCATGTGATCCAACCGTGAGCAAGCATGACAGATTAATCCAAAGGAAAAATAAAATCCTGTCACTAAACTAGACCCTTTTGTTACCATACATGTAGAAACTTTGTTTTGTAAAAGCCTTTTGTCTTACATGAGGGCCTCTGGCTTTAGTCACATAAGGCCTTCTCTTGTTATTAGGTCACAAACAGGAGGAGGCCTTAGCAGCTGCCTCACTACTCTCCCCTTACTGGCTTTAACGCCAGCTAGTCTGTAGTTTCCGAACTGCGATCTCAAATGACTCGCAAGCGGTGTGACAATGAGACGGCAATGTCCGAGACTGAGGAGTTTCAGAAAGGGGGCAGAGGTCGAGTGCCATTTCAGAAGGAGGCTAACTTAGCTTTAGCTTGGCTACTTGGTGCAGAGTGCGTCATGCAGCCACTGCACACACGAGTGGGACTGGGAGACGCCATTTTGATACAGAAAACACGTCATATTGCACAATAATACCGCTGGAAATACACCCACGCACACGTACATGTAGTCAAACATTTAAAATAACCCACAAACTGTTACTGTGACTTACCGTTTTCGCAAAACAAAGACATAAACACAACGCTGATCGTCCAAGAGCCGCAGTGAACGCTGGTCGATGGCTGGTGCTGGTGTTGTATCGATTGCAGCAGGGTTCTTAGTGTTTTTTCAGCTCCCAAAGATGCACAGTTAAACACCCTAAAGCGTCCAAACAGTGCAGTTGCCAGGCTCGGAGGTTAACTGGAAAGTCCTCGGGGGTTTTGGGGGACCTTTAGGGGAGGAGAGGCGTATTGTTATCCACACAAACTGCGGACGAATAAAAACGCTAACGTTAGCAGCATCAGGTGCTGTAGTTCATTGGGTGGGAAGCTCCATCGTCACGCACGTATCCGTTATAAAATCCCTCTAAATAATATTTTCTGAAAAGGTCTGCTTTCACAGCGTATATTGCCTGAATGGACTTTTATCTACAAAGTAGCTCCTTACAAAAAAGTCGGGACGATTGTCAAATGTTCCGCTATGTCAATGTAGTTACTTATTTGTGTCCGTAATAAAAGGAAAAGTATCATAAAATAAATAAGGTGAGGCATTAGATTAAATGGAAACATATATATATATATAAATGGGTGTAGGCTGAAGCTTATTATAACGACCATCTTTACATAACATGATTTATTCACAATTCGTTTCTACGGCAGATATGTATATATTTGTTGTCGTTTTATTATAAGATGTTTGTACTTTATTCCAACTTTTAAATATGGAAAGCCTGATGACATTGCTGCTGTAACAGAATCATTTCTAAATGTTGGATGAATAAAGTATCTATTTAATAGACTACCCTTTCACCGCTAGGTTTACCCTTTGACAGATATACATCTGTTCTTTATACGTGTCCTTATTTACCCTAGGTTTTAAAATAACTATTCGCCTGAATTCCAACTCTCCAATTTCAAACACCCTCAGAATAAACAAAGGGAAACAATTGTTTTGAGTTTTTTTTTTTTTAAATGTTCTGCGTAGTTTAAAAGATAAACTAATTGTTTTTGGTTGGTTCGTGATAATCCCATCGATTTATAATTCTTGAAGTTCTTATGTCACACAACAAATGTCTTAGTATGCTATAAGATGGTTTTACATGTTTTCCCTTACACTACAGTAATGTTGATGATATCCCATTAGTAGTAACGTAATGATGAGTGAGCGTGTTACGACATCTAGCTAACTGGCTATCATTAATATTACACGTGGTGTGTCGTCGCCAACAATCCCACAAATTACAATACATATAAAATATAATTACTCTCAAGGTGATACAATCCCATTATGCGTCTCTAAAGCAGTTACATAAACAGGCGTTCACAGTATCAGCACTCCAGGAAATAGCCAAAGCCCGTATGCTAAGCTAACTGACGTTCCGCAGCTAACGCAGTTATTAGACGAAGACGCAGTTGGGTTTTAAAGATAATAAAAACAATGTAAGAGATGTATTTAACGCTGGTTCATCTAACTTGATTTTCCTCTCTTTGTTGATTAACAACCGCCGATGCGAAATCCACGTCAGGACAAGGCCGGGGGAAATTGGGATAAAATATTCTCGCATCTTACCTCTCGAATGTTCCGCGAAACACTGCTAACTCACGTCGCTTTAACTGACGGACGTCATGCTAACTGACGCAGCGCATGACGCACGGCGTTAGCAACTTCCGGTCATGTCATTAATTTAACAATAAAAGTCCGTACTCTAATTAAGTAATATGTTGAGGACAAAATGCCCTTTACTTGAGTATGCTTTGTATTTCTACCCCACTACACTTCAGAGATAAACCGTGTACTTTTACTTCACTACATTAATTAAATACCATTACTATGCAGATTTTGAATGATGATGTGAAATATACAAAACTTAAATAAGTTACACCTGGAGTAAATACACAATCTACCCTGGAGCATACAAACTAATTAAAAGATCCACCTTTACCAGCTTTTATTACCTTTACCAACACTTTAATGCATCAATAATGATAATCAAAATCTAAAATATATATTATTCTGAAATGGGCCAATCTGCAGATTGAGTACTTTTACTTTTGTTACTTAACTATATTTTGATGGCAATACTTTTCTATTTTTACTTGAGTAACATTTGCAATGCAGGACTTTTACTTGTAACAGAGTATCCCTACACTGTGGTATTTCTACTTTTACTTAAGATATGAGTACTTCTTCCACCTCTGGTGATACTTTTCTCAATTGATTGTCTTTTTTCTTCTTATCATTATTCATTATCAAGTAGCTTTCTGCAATGTATTAAAATAAGACAGCATAACCATGAACACCTACAGAAGTAGAATGCAACAGACGCATTCACGCATCGGTAATATTAATCCAAAAACATAATATATACCCTGATGGAGTGTTATTTTAATTACCTTTGACATTAAACACGATTTACACCTGAAGTTCATTGTAACTGTATCAATTTTACATTAATTATTTATTTATTTAGTTTCTTTGTTTATGTACTTACTGAGCACGTATACAATAAAGTTATTATAACATAAAACATAAAGTAATACTTCTTCTCGTTTTATTTTGAAAGGACAATAGGAAGTGTTTTATCGCATTTGACGCGTCACGCATTCTCTCCTCTGATTGGCTGACGGCGTGACGCTGTACGTGCGTAGGCGCTTCCTCAACTTGACTGAGCAGAAACAGCAAAATAGAAGATGGTGAGTATGAAATGGCGAAAAGGCCACAATTTACCACATTTTAAGCCACCGTCTCGATCATGATTACCTCTTGGACACGTCGTCGACATGCGTGAATCGACATCATGTTGTTGGCGTGCCCGAACAGTCTGAAATTAAGGGTTTATTTAAGGGAAGCTTCATTGCGAGATGGATTTACGATCACATGACAGCTGAGCACTTTAGTCCCCCCAAAAAATGCACTGCAAAAAAGCTGCAAGCACCCTAAAAGTCACTCTCTTCATTTGCATGGGGGTCTTTTAAGTTTGTTATGTGTGTTCATTATCAATTCTTACTATCTGTATAATTGATATCAGGGCAATTTTTACTTTTTCCTGAATGCTAGCTGGGCTAACCGGCTAACAGCCACTTTATCTTATGGAGCACTTTTCCTGTGAAGCAATAATGTGATCACTCAGCGTTTAACCTGCATTTAAACTGTGACTTATTTCTAAAGGTAGGCTTAACGAGTTAGACAAAGCTGTTTTTTGCACCAGGACTAGAGTTAAATTATTCATTCATTCAGATGCAGTTTGAATCTATGTAGCAGGTTTATTATAATCAGTGGTGGAACAAGTATTCAGATCCTTTTCTTAAGTGAAAAGCAGTAATAATACCACACTGTGAAAGTACTCAACCACAAGTAAAAGTCCTATATTCAAAATCATAGTGAAATACAATTATGTATGAAAGTAAAAATAGTCAATGTTTCCTGCCAGTGTTTTACTTATTATATTTGATGATTTTGGTTAATAGTTTTATGTTGCATTTTACTGCTGTAAATGTTTAGTTTTGTGCTTATTTGACCTCCTCTATTAATATTTAGGTAGATTACAGCAATGCATCATATTCTATACAATTATCATGTTTGCAATGTATCTCTAAAAGTTAACTTTAATGAGTTGCTCAGAATCAACCCCATGTTCATCTTTGTGAAGAAGTAGGATATTTTTCCAACAATTAAACCTTCAGTTTATCACAAACATACAAAATTATAACATCTGAAAATACGTGATTTCCCATGAGTCACAACTGTAACTAAAGCTTTACCTCTGATGTGTAGCGGAGTACAAGTTGCCTTACAATTAAAATACTGAAGTACAAGTACCTCAAATGTGTACTTTTTAACAGAACTTCAGTAAATGTGTGTAGTTACATTCCACCACTGATCACTATTGATTATAACTCAATTCTAGTCAGCACTTTGATTTGCTTCCCCGATATGATTTTGCTCACATTCCGTAGGCTGAAATCTATATATGTTCTTTGTCATGATCACTAACCATCAACCATTAACAATCGATTCCACCATTCACTTTTCTGGTTTGTTTTTGAATGATTAATATCTTATTCCATTCACTTCTTAATTTCTAATTTCAGTTTTCTTGTCCCAAATCTTTCTTGTCTTTTGTTTTTCTTATGTTGCTACCGTTGATCATGCCTCATGTCATTCTCTCCGTGCACATCCTGCCTTCTTTCCTATCTCACCCACTGTCCTACTCCCACCCCTCATTGCCTGTCTCCAATCCACCAGTCTGGTCACCGGGTAAGTGCCCTCGCTTTGTGTTGGGTCCCTGTTTTTCTGCTTGCTTTTCTGCCTGCCACGCTAACATATGGGTTGGGTTTTGCACAGCTGGGGGGGGTCTGTGGTTTCTGCTGCTAATTCAGCAACTGCACTCCTGGGATATGATGCTTTAATTACACCTGCTCTCAGCTGTTCTCCTAAACAAGTAATAACTTACAACTCATTAAAACAAAAGAATCTAAAAATAATTCAAAGTAGGAAACCTTAAGCTCCCAAGTTGGATGTCTAAAACCGGTATAAAAATCTACATCTAAATCTCACAAGGTGCTGTTTACTTCCTGACCCCCTAACAATACAGTATGGGATAGATAATTAAATTACATTTTAGGGAGAATATCACTTTTCTATTAAAGGTGGGGTAGGTAATTTTGGAGAAACCCGCTCGAGTGCGCTAGAATTTGAAAATACACAACCAGAAAGAATCTGCCACTTCCTTACAGAGCCCCTCCTCCAACACACACGAACGCGCACATGACCAATGAGGGCACGAGATAAGTTTGTGCACAGATGGAAGGCTGACAGGCAGGTAGGCCATCCAGTTATTTTAGCCGGGCCGGCTAAAATGATTGGTCGTGCTTTTTACAGTACTACGGCTTCCACAGATGACATTTTTTTATGGATTTTTGGTCAAAGCACTTACAGTAAGATATTCATTGCTATCGGGATGTTAAGAGCATTCCATGGAATATAACAAAAAGTGTATCTCAAGCCGGTTTCTCAAACTTACCTACCCCACCTTTAACCTTTAGAAATATATCTTCAATAAATGTTATACTTAGTTGCTGAAATATCCGAAAAGCCAATACAACAAAATTGTATTGAGCTATCAAATGAATCAACCCATAATGTTGTTTGATTATAGCAAACCTAATAGATTATTTAAGAGATATATGTAAAAAAACTGCAAAGAAAATTAAACGGCTTTTATCCTGAGTCATGTTTTATTAGTTTAACTGTCGTCCTTAAATAAAGCACTTGAAAAAATATATAATCAGACAGGCTTTAAGGTCATGTTGCTGAAAACGTTTTACAACTTTAAACGATTCCTCTTTTAGTCACTCGTCTATTTAATAACAGGATTTCTACTTTGTTCCATGGACACATCTTAAGCCATTTTCTGTTGAGGAAATCCAATCAGGACAGTGTTTCCCGTTTTTCCGGAATGATAGTTTGCAATATGCCGTAACCAAATATAGTCATTCAACTAAATAAATACAATGTTTTTTGACAAGCATGTTTTTGAAGTGACCAAAACATTCATTTCTATAATTGTTCATCAAAGTTGTCCCATGCTTTCTCAATTAACATGAACAGCATTTATCTGCTGGTCAGTTGGGTTAAAAGGTTGTTAAAGGGTTTTATTTTTTGTAAAAACATTCAAGTTTGCTGATTTTTGATTCCTATTGACTCTTTATGTGAAAACATAATTTTCTCGCTCTCATGCCCTACATCTGTTATTGACTGTCTGAAATCCATCTGTACTGATTCAATCAATATTTTTCCAATCCATATGTGCTGTGGTTTTTCAGATTCTGTAACAAATTACATTCACAACACAGTTGGAATTCAGACACTTAATAAACCAAGCTTATTTCTGACACAAACGTTGCTTATTTACAAGTTTGAGCTTCATGAATTAAGCCTGTTTATTTGTACTGAATTATCCTTGAGATAGGTTGTTGTTTAGGTGAAATAACAGTAAAGTGGAAAGTGTTTTGTTGTGTTTTGTTAACAATATATGATAAATATTATAATTACTAACTTAGAAGTAAAGTGGTTGTGGTGGATCCCGACTAGCGGCATGCCACAGGGCTCTTTCCTCGACCCACATTGTTTTTCCAATGTTCAGAGGCTACATCCCACAGCCTGAACTCTCCCTCATTGGTGTGTGACTAACCTGTTAGTGTGTGTGTGTGTGTGTGTTCGATGCTGTCAGTTGGTCCTGGTGTTAGGTGACCTGCACATCCCCCATCGGTGCAACACCCTGCCAGCCAAGTTCAAGAAGCTGTTGGTCCCGGGGAAGATCCAGCACATCCTCTGCACGGGAAACCTCTGCACCAAGGAGAGCTATGACTACCTGAAGACCCTCGCTGGAGACGTCCACATAGTCCGAGGAGACTTTGATGAGGTCGGTTTGAAGACAAGAATAAAAAGACACACAGCCATTATCATAACACTCAAAATGTTGAATAAGGTTAAGGGATTGATTAATTCAACTAAATTACTTAGTCTGGGGGAATTGGTGCATGATTGAGTTTCCCGTTTTTTTTTACCCATATGGCCTGTGTATAATTAATGAACCATATTATGCAAATGTTTTATGCTTTAATGTTCAAAAAGCTCTTTATCTTTCTCATACTGCCTGTCCTGCAGCACTTCTTTTCACCCTCTGTCTGAAACCAGAGCCCAGTCTGCTCTGATTGGTTAGCTGGCCGGCTCTGTTGTGATTGGACAACCACTTAGAAATATCCCGCCCCTTAGCCTATTACGTACAATGTGTTGGAGCGCTAGCCAATAGGAGCATGAGTGTATGTTACAGAAGTAAACAAAGGAGTCAAATAGAGGCGTTTCAGACAGGGGGGGGGGAACTTTAGGATTTTAACCTTTGCAGACTACTTACATTCACAAAAAGATATATAACACACTACAGGAAAGGGAAAACTCCAAAAAGTATAATAGGGCTCTTTTAACAATGTTACGGGGGTTTGACAGTGTTCTTCAAAGTCCATCATAATTATTATTTTACATATATTCCAATAGAGGTTTTGAACTGAGGGTACATTTGAGGGAAAAAGCCTTAATTTATGCAGCTAAATATTTACAAGCAAGAAGGAAATGAAACGGATCTCCTGCCGGTACTGAAGACTAATAGCCGTGTAATGAAATTGTAACAGCTCCCTTCTCGCAAATTAGGTTTTAGTTCACAATTTTTAGAAACACATTGAAAAAAAGACATCATTTGAATACAGTAATAACTGCAGATTTGACTGTTAAACCATAAAGTATATAATTAAAAGAAGCACTTTTTAAATTATAAGTACTGTGATTACTTGATGACTTTTCGGATGTGTAATTAAGTAGATTATGTGTTTATTTGTTTATACATAATTTAGAATCAGTAATATTTATGTATATCTATTTGACACTGATTAATTTTGTATTGTATAATAATTCTCATGTTAAATGTTGGTATTGTTTTACACATTCGAAATACATCTAATCAAATCAAAATCAAATCAAAAATTAAACTAATTTTTATTTTTTCCTACTTAGAACCTGAACTACCCGGAGCAGAAGGTGGTGACGGTGGGTCAGTTTAAGATCGGTCTCATTCACGGCCACCAGGTGATCCCATGGGGCGACATGGCCAGCCTGGCGTTGCTCCAGAGACAGCTGGACGTCGACATCCTCATCTCCGGCCACACACACAAGTTCGAGGCGTTCGAGAACGAAAACAAGTTCTACATCAACCCTGGTTCGGCCACAGGAGCCTACAGCCCACTGGAAAGGTAGAAGAGTCATTAACACGGATTAAAACCACCTCATAATGTCACCACATAAGCTAGGAGTGGCAACTTGTTATAATGAAATCTCTTGCTCAGTTGGGGAATCTAATCAGTACTTAAGTACAATTTATAGGTACTTGTACTTAACTTGAGTATTTCAACTTTATGCTACTTATATACTTACTGTATATTGCACTGAAATTCAGAGGTATATATTATTATTTTTTTCATTACAAACCAGTCAGTTGGATATATTTAATCACTTTTTAAAACAATCATTCAATCAACTTATAATAATAATAACCATAATAATAACAATACTACCACTACTACTAACATAAATAATAAAATACAATAATAATAATATAACTAGTTATATAATATAAATTATTCTGAAATTAACACTTATATGCCACAATTGGACTACCTCTACTTTTCCTTAACTTTGTAGGACTTTTTCTTCTAAGTATTTCTTCGTTGTGGTATTTCTACTTTTATTAAAATAAAAGATCAGAAAAAAAACAACTTCACAATTTTGACAGTACATTTTTTGGCACTGCTTTCTATAAAAATAAATAGATTTTCTAAAAAGACATATAGCTGCAGATGTTCATTACACTGATGATGTCCTCCAGTGTGACACAAAACAGGTGAAACTCTAGAAACCAGACTGACTATAATTACACGCAGTCAGCAAAAGCTTTGACCTTAAACACATCTTCCTCTCTCCTTACAGCAACATCATCCCCTCTTTTGTATTAATGGACATCCAGGCTTCTACAGTGGTGACGTACGTTTATCAGCTGATCGGCGATGACGTCAAGGTGGAGAGAATCGAGTATAAGAAATCTTAAAGGTGGAGGAAGAGGAGGCGTTGGGTTTAGCGTGGCTCAGTGTATCGTTTCATTCCTTTCCACCAGGGGGCAGCAGCTCCCCTGCAGTCACCACAATGTTAATGCTGTAACAAACTGTTCAGTAACTCTAAAAGAGGAATATGTATTATATTGTTTATACGTCATCAGCATTTGCTTGTATCCCAGCTGTCATTTGGTAACTGTAGAGAATGCAATAATATCACATGTATTTGTTATCAAAAGAAATATTCGGTGCCATTTTTATTTTATTTTCTTTTGTTTTGTCAATTTTTTCGCCCTTGTCATGTTGTCCTGTAACCAACAGGCCTTTAGCTTCATGTAGTCGGCCTTTATGTCAATCATTTATTTCCCACAATAAAGATCTAATTTCACTCCACCGGTTGTTTTGACTTTAATAATACTGAAAGAAATGTGAACAGGTAGTTTATTTTGTAAGTAAATCTTGCATAGACTGGCATGTCTTAATGTCTTAAAAATAAGCCATTACGCACTCTTTAAAATATTGAATGCCATTTCAAACCAGAGTATTAATATATAACATTAAGAGAAAAATCAAGAGTTATTTTTAAAATTGGCATTTATTTGTTTAAACAAGTATGACTGAACGTTATCATTAAAAAAGGTAGTGTTGAGATTGTTATAGCATATAAATGGAAAACCTATTGATTTGTGGCACACTTATTAAATAAAATACTGTTTAATCTTTGGTTTTGGGGGAAGGTATCAAACCTATTCAAGTCAAAAGGCTTAAAACTAAGTAAAGTGTTGAAGTCAAAATTAAAGGTAGGATAGGTAAGTGTGGAGAAACCAGCTCGAGTGCGCTAGAATTTGAAAGTACGCAGCCTCATAATCAATGAGGGCACGAGATAAGTTTGTGCACGAGATGGAAGGCTGACAGGCAGGTAGGCCATCCAGTTATTTTAGCCGGGCCGGCTCAGATGATTGGTCGTGCTTTTTACAGTACTACGGCTTCCACAGATTAATTTTTGTTATGTATTTATTGTCAAAGCATTTAATATATTCATTGCTATCGGGATGTTAAGAGCATTCCATGGAATATAACAAAAAGTGTTTCTAAAGTGAATTACCTACCCCACCTTTAACTTCAAGTTTTTATTTGACTAAATCATCAAATTCTGACTCTATACTAAATCATGTGACTCTAGTCGAACCCTCTAATAATAACAAGTGAATGCGTGACTGTCATCAGAGTATTATATTACATAATTAAAATGTTGTAATATATTGCATCACTAATTGTGGCAGAAGTGAAAGAGCAGAGGGGAAACCCAGAGGATGCATTTCGATTGTTATTATTCCTTGTTAAAATTGAGAGATGCACTCCCTTATTGTGCAACAGGTTTCCCAAAAGTCCCCAACTTTATTTTCAGCTCACAGCTACAAGAATGTGCACACCTCAACTTTTCATTACGACACTATGAGTAGTACTCTGCTAAAACACCCTCCAGTGTCTGTCTTTATACCATATTTAGAAACTTGGCTGCAGGGATTACACAAGATAATTATCAGCGTTGAACACTGATGTTTGATCATGTCTATACTAGTACCTAATGGTATAATAATTTCCTGACAACATGATCAAATGTGCACTTAACCTGATAACAAATCGAATAAAACCTAGAAATGTGATCAAATATCCTTTCACTGATCGTGTTGTATCTTTCACATTGGCTCTTTTGAGGTTGGTGTTCTTTTTTTGACGGATAATGTAATATTGTAGAAAAGTATGCTTGTTTTCAGAAAAATATTAAAGTATCCAGGAATAAAAACGTATAATACAGTTAGGGTCATGTTAGCAAACTGATTACAGAAACATTAGACATGGATTTCTGGGAAATGTAAAACTTTATGCAGAGTTTGACGTTCAAAACAGACGAAAACTGATGTGTTGTTATCAGGCAAAGATGGATTACTAAAATCCCTCTGCCTGCATTGAGCCCGTTCGCACCCTTGTTGATTGGTTGTTGTGCAAGAATCATCCAGTATAAACAGACTCGATCTTAGATGAGAAACCATCAGGAATTATAACATTATTGGGTTGTATTATCCAAGAAGGTGTTGTATCGGGTTAACAGTTAAATGCAGACCAAAGTCTTCCATTTATTTATGGAGCTGGCTTTGTGCAACATATCTAAATGGCTTCAGTCCAATGTAATTAAAAAAGAATCCTGTAAATGTTGCTGTTCGCTATAGATAATCCTAACATGTAAATGATTTACTTTCAAAGAGGTCAGTCAAGGTCAGGCCATGAGATGTGATCATGTGATCCTAATATTTCACAAATTCAAGAACTGATCACGTGATTTCCTGGAAACAGAGAACAAGTGTTCTCTCTGTGCCACTAGGGGGCCCCAAAGCACAAAACCACCCGGTGCAGGTTTTAGAGACAAATACTGAGCTACTCACAAAGTGTTACGATTCTGTATTTTACTTGTATAAAATCCCCAAGTTTTATGATGATTATTTATGATTAATCAGGAGTTCAGTTGACCTTTATGTGGGGCTATACGAATGTAAATATTACTCTTATATTTTGACACAAAATGTTATTGTGACAACTCAGACTTTCAATAGAAATGTCATAAATCTGAGAAGGTGTCATCCTTCCATAGAGAGTGAACTAAAACAGTCACTCAGGAAATCTTCTGGTCCTTCCTCCTCTTCCTCATCCAAAAGCCGGATCCTGGCCCCTGTAACAAAAACTAAAACATTTAACCAACTAAACAAATATGGTTTAATATACTTAAAATAATTATATCAATTTGATTAAACAATCACCAACATTTCTGGTACAACCATCCATTTTTTAAGTCCCATCTTCCTCTAATTATATGTAAAACATTATATTAAAGATATAACAAATAAAGAAATTCACACAGTGCATAAAAGTAATGCATGTGACATCATGCTAAGTCAAATGCACGAATAAGTAAAAAATATATGCATGTCAAATTGAAAAAGGTAAAACAGACGGTAAAATGAAATACTGTTTAATATAAAATTATTACAAATATAAAGCAGTGATTTAAAACAATAGTATGGAAGCCTGTTTGCGCCACAGGAAAATCTTTTTATCAATGGTAAGCTTAATAGAGGTAGGTGAGGTAAAGGACAGGTCTGACACGGCCACTTAAACAGCAGCACTGTCAACAGTACTTACACAATAGGTCTACTGTTCTCTCTATTTGTTGTACTGTTTCAGTGTGAACATAGATTAAACAGCCAGCCAAACTCTTTTGAGAGCTGGCTGGCAGCCATGCTCCTTTATTGACTTATTTGCAGTCCACTGACATTCAAACGGAGTGAAACTATAAACAAGGCACTTAATGATCTCATACATGCAAGTGTAACATACACAGATTACTTGTAGAATATGGTCATGGAGAATAAGGCATTCATAAGTGTTTTATAATGACAAATAAAGAGCCAATATACTGCTAATATGCATGTTAATTAACAACTAGTTGATGGTGAATTTGTGTACCTTAATATTGTACCGCTTATATGATGAACATTGATGTCTATTTGCCTTATTCTGTATTTGACATAATTGTTTCAACAAAAAAAAAAATATATAACTCAATATATTGAGATAGCTAAGTCAATATATTGAGATAGCTAAGTCAATATATTTTTTTCCTGTGGCGCAAACAGGCTTCCATACAATACCCCAATTTTGCTTCTACCAATGATGTAAAAAAAAAGAAGGTATATCATGAACATTTCTGTGACTTACTTCCTGGACTGTTTCTTCTCAGTTTGGGAGATTTAGTTTTATGTTTGTTCGTCTTTGTTGGTTTTGATGCTGATTTCTTGGAAAGCCTGCAGTGTTTATAAAACAGAGGAGTACATAGACATTCTGTATAATGTTAATTTAAGGACAAAAAAAGATGAGATATCTTCCACCTGAAAAATTGCAAAGAAACATAAAATAATTGCATCTCCTTTTTATGGAAAACGTGTACATATGTTCCTTTGAAATATGTTTCTGTGTGTGTACATATCTGTTGAAAGTGGGTGTCACCTGGATTTTTTGTTTGAGGTTTTTGGATGACAGGATCTCCCAGAATTCTTTGCACCACTTTTAATCTTCTTCCTGTGTTTCGCCCTCAACTGAACTTCTGGTGGATGTTTATCTCTCTTATCAGCCACAGAAGACTCAACAAGCTCCTCTCTTTCAGGGCTGCCGTCTAGAAACAGAGTCATGTGTGGACATAAAGAAGTGAAAGACTGAAAGAACAAATTACTGTTAGTCCTGTGTTAAAGGTTAATTTAAAGTGCATTACTAACAATGGAAATAATGCCAATACCAGCAACAAGTGAAATAAGGGAATTAAAACAAACATCAGTGTTTGACAAAACTCCTGATCATCAAAGCAAATACAGTATGTACAAATTAAATTAAAAATAATATACAATATATAACTATAATGTATGCGTGCATATGCTTACAGAAACTGTACAGGAATATAGAAGGAGGTACAAGAGGTAGTGTTGAATACAGAATAAATGTGATTCATGACTTCATTGGTAAATAAAGGAACTAAAACCACAAGAATATAGGAAGTGTGATGGTGTTTCTGGTCAAATAGGATGTGAGAGGTATACCTGCAAACCCACATAGTTGCTTTCTAGGCAACGGTGTAAGATGTTCTCTTATAGACATGTTGTCAAGAATAAAGACAAACCTTGTGGTTAGTGTTTCTCACCTGCTGGTATACACCTGTGCAGCACGTTCATGTAGTGCTGGGTGATGAGCTGACGGACGTGTGCCGCGCTGTGAGAAGCTGCCACGCTGCACAGATACTTCCTCTGAGCTGGAGACAGAGCTGCATGCTGAGCGGGAACAGAGGTCAGGTTTCACTGCAGGGATTCACTTTCTATTACTTCCTCCTGCTGAATTCTACTCTAACAACCCCCTACTATTTTAGGATGAATCATTGATGTGTCCTTTGTGGAAGTTCTCTAAAATTAGGTCCAAGGAGGTGGTTGAAGCAATCTCCAGATTCTTCACTCAAGTAAAAGTCCTGCATTCAAAACCTCACTTTATAGGCCTTATTATTCATTTTTGGCGTTCCCTTCCCTGTAGTGTGTTATGAAGGTTTTGGTGTGTATAAATGTTCTTCAATGGATAAAATCCCCTAATTTCTCACCCACACACCATTCCCCCCCCTGCCTGAAACGCCTCCATTGGACTCTTTTGTTTACCTCCGCAACACAATGACATCACTATCTAACACTTGCGCTTCTATTGGCTAGTGATCCAACACATTGTACATGATAGGCTAAGGGGCGGGACATCTCTAAGCGGTTGATCAATCACAACAGAGCCGGCCAGCTAACCAATCAGAGCAGACTGGGCTCTGGTTTCAGACAGAGGGTGAAAAGAGGTGCTGCAGCACAGGCAGTATGAGAAAAATAAAGAGCTTTTTGAACATTAAAGCATGGAGACATGTCGCATTAGAGGCACAACATAGACATATGGAGATACTTACAGATAGGGGAAGAAAATGTGTAATCTGAAAAGTAAAGCTGTCAGAAAAATGTAGTGGAGAAGATTAGATTAGATCTCAGTGATTGTTCGTTTTACCTTCAGATGTGGGCCGGCAGTTAATGATTTGGGGATTTTTATGGTTGTCACATGTTGGTGTTGTGAATCACATCTTGCAATCGCTGGTCTGTTGATTTTCAAACCATTGTTGAGGTTCACATTGGGATCTTTCAATGCTGGTACCATGCAGCAGAAATGTAAATAAAAGATATGGGTTACCAGTTAGCTATAAATGTCATAATGTCATGGTTGAGTTTCCACACATGAACCAACACCAATGACTTGTATGTGGGTTAAGTTTCTAGTAAGTAAAACAACGCGAGTGAGCTTTCCTCCTGTTACTGATCAGGTTTGAATTAGGTTGAGTTCAAGTGTAGGATTTCCTCTCTTTTTTCCACAGATCTCGCTGTGTCCCAGATAGAAAACATGACTCTCAGGTTTCAAAGCAGACAGGATGCCAGACATGTTTTGTTTATTTAACGGGGATATAGAGCATGCACATCTGAAATCTGAGCCATGTTGAGTCAACTAAGTAGAATAGAAAAAACGAAATATAAAGCTGAGACATTATATAGGTTTTCTATTATTTCTGCTTGTCATTTTTTGACTTGATTGATTTTCTGACTTTTTAAACCAACGTTTTGTAGGAATAACGTACCCATTTTTGATGCATCCATCCCAAAACTCCTGCAACAGAAAGACATTCTCCGTGACATTAAGAAAACACAAGGGGTTAAAGAAAAAATAGCATTTTTAGGCATACAATAGGATGAAATCATACATTTTACCTTTGTAAAGCCTCATCCTGTTGCAGCCTGTGGATCCTCTGACTTTCTGCAAATGATACTTGTTTTCTCATGTCGGAAAACAGAGTGAAGTGTCCTCTGAATAAGCAGCACTGGCAGCAGCAGCCAGGTAAAGAAATACATCCGTCCACGCTGAAGTCCAAATAAATAAAGCAAAGATGGTGTCTGTTCTCACTAAAAACCTTAAAGTCCAGAGTGGGTGTGTCTTTCAAATAAAGCTCCAGCTTTTGCAGTAAAATGTCCTGCATGCAATACTCAAAACGTACTTTTATTCAGAGTTTGCATGCATTACTGTCAAAGGGTGAGGTTGGGACTACGTTTACAGTCAATACTAATACATTAAAGATATCATTTATAAAGTTAAAGTTTGTTTCAATTGAATCGATGTTATATGTTTTAAAGAGGCCCTATAATGCTTTTTAGTGTCTCCTTTCCTGTAGTGTGTTATGGATGCAATATCTCTGCCTGACGTGAAGTCGATAGTCGGGGAATATTTCGCAATATATACACCGTTTGTTGGGTTTCTAGGGAATAACCAGCTATCCTTATCTCGGATAATGGATTTGCTCTGTGTGTGTGTGTGTGTGTGTGTGTGTGTGTGTGTGTGTGGTGTGTGTGTGTGTGTGTGTGTGTGTGTGTGTGTGTGTGTGTGTGTGTGCATGTGTGTGTGAGATAGTGGAAATAATCCCAGATAATTAATCTTTAACGGCTTTCTCTCAAGGGGGAATTTTGGGGAAATTGTATTTAGGCACACCCAAATGTGGAACTGTTACATTTCCAGTTTCATATTTTGTGATGCATAAATCCTTCTTGATGACTGAGTACCATTTATTGTGTTTGAATCATTTCATATACAAGATTAAACACAGAAGGACCAACCATATTTCCTATTTGCAGTGTGACTAAAGTGTGTTTGACAGATAACTCTCAAGTTTGTTCAAGTGTGTGACACACACACACACAGAGAGTATCCAGAGCTGTGGGCTTTCTTCACAGAGGAAGGTCACTGATTGCTCCTAATGCCCCGATCACAGCAACATCAACCTCCATCTTCATCTCCCACATTACATCCTCTCACACTGTTCTATTTCGTATATGGCTTCGCCCTCAAGGCTATCGCTATTGGGTAATCCCCTGCGCACTCGAGCAGCACTGAAACACTTGCAGTCCACGCCCACCTGCGAGGTGGGCCCCACCCTCGGGGTCACTTCCGGTATAAATAGGAAGGAGCAGTGGCGTTTTTATATGTACAAAAGTGGTGGGGCACAAAAAACTTAGATGTCTATATATAAGCTTATGCAGTGACGTGCAGTGAGGTTCATGGCTGCTGAGACACTGGCACTGACTCTTCAGGTTTACAAATATTATATTTTGACCTAAACCAAAATATAATATTATTTTCAAAAGCTTTTTTTGTCTGATGCTTCGATTAATTTTAAACAGACAGTTCAACAAAAGGATACCCAACAAATGTAATTTTATCATTTAAATATTGAATTGTTCTCTCTTAGTAAGATCCCATTTTCAATAAAATGGCGGTCTTACCTTGACTTGAAGATGAAGTCCATTTGCCTATCCTTCTGGACAAACATTTCTATTACTTTTTTGTAAAAGTCCTCCTTATGTTCTTGTAGTTTCAAAAGTCTATCATAAATCTAATCCATAGATTTATGATAAAAAAATTATAAAAGTAGGGTAGACATGTGGATGTTATCCGGCTAATCAAAACGTGCATTTATCTAACAGGTACGTTTCCCACAGATCTTATTTCGAGCTATTTTCTAAAATCCTATGGAGAAACCTCATTGCTTTTTTGCAGCTTACTTCCTGGTTTTAGGACGCGTCACTGCAGCTCTCTCGTCTCCTCTTCACACACCACACTTTTCGCGGCACACGTACTTACAGCCAATCAGCTCTGAATGATTTGAGAAGCCGTATGGTGGGGATGGTAGCTACGTGCCCCTCTGGTCATTATTTTTTGCCACACACATTTCATTACAAAATACTCTGAGCATGCGCAGTGAAGTTTTTACAGTCACCGTTGACTTCACAGCGAGAGGAAGGGGCATAATCAGGTTTTGTCCCACATGGCTCTAAACAGCTCAATAGGCACACACTGTGACTGTAGACACACTAATTAGAAGAACACAGACTAAAACAGCAATGTACAGACGAATCAGATGATTAAACATGATCTTAAAATATATTTTATATATTTTGAGGTACGCCTTCGGTACGCGTTCTTTGGTCTCAGGTGGGTGTGTAGCGGCCTTTAAAGGCCCTGACACACCAGGCCGAAATCGGCCGTCTTCGTTAGTCGGACAACGAAGCGGGCCCTGTCGCCCAAACTCAATTTGGTGTGTCCCAAACCGTCGGCCGTGACACGCCTTATTTGGCCTTTCATGGCCGACGCATGGCCGATTCAACATGTTGAATCGGCCATGCGTCGGCAACAGGCAGTCGGACAAAGAAACCACTCTGATTGGCTGTTCAGCTAGCGAATGAGAAGCGAAACGGAAGTGAGGGACGTAAACAAACGATTTTAGAAGGCACAACACAGACGGCTATTCATTTTCATCTCATCGGTTTATTTGTCAGTATAAAGTTGCAGGATTAGTCTCAAGTACTAAGTAAATGAGATACTGTCTACTGCTGTTCATTTACCTATTGTGAGTCGCCTCGAATAAAAGCATCACATGGAAATGTAAATTTAGCAAGAAGTGGCCATTATTACATTACATACATTACTACATTGCTGACTCAATAAACTACACACCCGCCAGAACACTGCGATCATCAGATGCAGGTCTATTAACTGTGATTTTATAGTATGTCTGCACTTTATGTGCTCATTTCATCATTCATGTATTTTATATTCTACTAAAACTGAATCAAACCATAAACAATGTGGCCTGTTGGGATTACTATATATATATATATATATATATATATATATATATATATATATATATATATATATATATATATAATATATCTGCATTATTTTATCCCACTTTATGCTTTGCTCTTGCTGCTTGTTTTACACTGATTTTATGTCTTATTTCTTACTGGTGTAAAGCACTTTGAACTGCAATCCCCTGTATGAAAGGTGCTATACAAATAAAGTTATTATTATTATTATTCAGATGGATGTTTCTGCCCCTCTGTTCATTCTCCCATTATCCTCCTCAATCTGCCTAGAAGTATTTTAATGTTGTAGCTGTTACTATAACCAATACTAATTCTAGGGCTGCAACTGACAGTTATGTAGGCACATTGTTATTGTTTCTTATCGCTGTGTGATTAAAAGAATAAACACAAATAGCAGGATAGGCAATGCAAAACTTTATTTAGTACCTTCATACACACATAACACAACATTAGAATGAGCTTTTATCAACGCCTACATGATGATAACCTGTCAACATGACAGGAAAATCCACATGACATTAATACAGAGCGGGCAGAACCCAAATCTGCATTCAAAGAATACACTTTACCAAAGCTTGAGGAAAATATCTGAAATCTGGCATTTAACTCTAGCTCTCGACACAGGTTCGGGAAAGCCCCATGAGCTTCTCGCTGTAGTATCCATGATTTCACCCATTTAGTGCGGTTTCTCCTAATTCTTCGCTTCCGCCTCTTGAGAGACTGTTGCTTGAGAATGTCTTCCACAAGCAACACTCCAATGGCTTATAGCTCCAGTACCGCACGAAACATGTTTTCGATGGACGACAGTGAAAATGGAACGCACACGATATTTGTTGTTTGTTTATATCACGCGGTCTGTTCTTCTTCTCTGTCTTCCGGTTGTTGCCTATTTTGAATGACGAATACACACTACCGCCGCCTGCTGGTAAGGCTGAAGTCTTTGCGGTGTGTTCCAGTGCGACACATGGCCAAGACGCAGGAGAACACGGCGACGCAACAGTCGGCGTCGGTGTCGGCGAGTTCTCTGGTGACTGCCTGGTGTGTCAGGGCCTTTAAGGCCGCTACACACCCACCTGAGACCAAAGAAAGCGTACCGAAGGCGTCCCGACTTTTACGTCAGCTTCGTCGCCTGCGTCGGCTACGTTGCCCGCTACACCGCCCGCTACACCGCCCGCCTACGAACACACCGCAAATACGACGAGTGGCAATAACTGTCCTTACCAGCAGGCAGCGGTAGTGTGAACAGCCAATCAGAGTGATTGCTTGGGCCGACTTTCTCTGACCTCCCGCGGCCGATTCAACATGGCGTCGGGAGGTGTGAAAAGGTGCCGTAAAGAGACGACGGTGCGGGACACACAAACCTGAGTAGGGCGCCGCGAATGCCCGACTGCCTCTGACAGCCTCTGACGGCCTCTGACTCCCAAAATCGGGCTGGTGTGTCTGGGCCTTTAGAGTTTGCTCCTCATGCCAGACGAATCCTGCCTGGGGTCGGAGCACGCGCACGCAGCTCTCGCCCAGCAGGTGTCATGTGCTCATTGTCATTGTGCCCGTCTCCCTCTGGCCGACAGAGTGAGTGATGTCAGGGATCCAGCTGTGCGCTCTCCTGCCTGTCTGCACGCAGAGAGCTGCCCTTGTTCCCCCTTTTTTTGTCGCTGGGCAAAGTGTGACCTTCGTCTCCACTTTTTCACAGCGGCAGGGTTGTATTGTTCCCAGCCTTTGTCCCCTCATGGAAAATATTCATGTTATGCTATATTCCAGGGACTGTGATGCGCCATTCGCATGGCGCAATAGGCATGGCGCAATAGGCATGGGTTATTATCTGAGCAGGTGTGTCTGTGCTTCTAGTACCGGGCGGACCCAGTGGGGCGCAGACTACATCTTGCTTCACCCTTAACCCAATAGCGATAGCCTTAGAGGGCGAAGCCATATACGAAATAGAACTGAAGTTACCTACTGTAACTCCAGCTATGAGGCGTAGACCTCTAAGTTCTGGGCCCCACTGGCTCCACGAATAGCTGAAGCAAAGTTGTTTTGTGTGGGAGCAGATTGTCGGGCCTCCTTCCTATTTATACCGGAAGTGAGCCCGAGGGTGGGGCCCACCTCGCGAGTGGGCGTGAACTACAAGTGTTTCAGTGCTGCGTAGGTGCGCAGGGGATTACCCAATAGCGATAGCCTTAGAGGGCTACGCCTATACTCATAGAAGCTGGAGTTACAGTAGGTAACTTCAGTTACGTGCCGCAGTGGGTGCTTGTGTGTGTATGCTTTTGTGTGTGTGTTTCTCTCTCTCTCCCTGATTGTCTCCAGGTGCAGCCTCTCCCCCAGGTGCTCCCAATCCCCAATCAGGGCCTCCTTAAAGGACATGAGGAAGGCTGCAGTGGCCTCTCCCTCTCCTCTGGCTGCATGTGTGCAGCATGTCTCTTTCTCTGTCTCTGTCTCTGAGGCCTGTGTTTTTGTGAATTGTTAGGAGATGTGCTCCAGTTTATCTTTGTGTGTGTTGTACTATTTAGTCACTTTCTTTTAACAGAAAGTTGTTCTTAGTTACTTAAGTTTGTTTTGCAAATTGGCTGGTGAGCCTCTTTACTTTTTTATTAATTAAAACCTCACTTTGTGGATTCAGCAGTCAGTTTCCTCCCCTTTTTCTCTCGCCCGGTTGTTTTTGTGTTTTGTTACTTCCCTTTGTACCCCTAGTTTAGGAGGGAACGTAACACACACACACACCATCGTCTGCGTTTTTCAGAGAATAAATTAACCTTAACAGGAGGCGCTTTTTAACTCTTGTCATGTGTTGCTTCCATATTGCAGCATAAAAACGCAGTTACAAGGAAGCACGAGGCAAAGAAACATGCATTACCTAAGAAATTAACAAGTTATCAGTCACTCTTGTGTTTGATTAAGATGTGTTTACCGGATGTGAAGCAGAGGGCAAAAAGTTATAGATAAAATGTTGCTTGAAATGAACTTTCACACACACACACCTGAGGAGGAACGTGATTCACTTCAAGTCACAGCGCGGAGGCACAACCTGTGCAAACGTATTGAAACTGGAGATGAATAAATTCAAGGCATTCGTTGTGAAGAAAAAACGGAGAGAAAGCACGCAGCCTTTAATAGAGAATAACAACGTCATACAAGATGGTAAGACTCTTTTTGGATCATGAGTTTGCACAAGTGATCTTCTTTTATATGTAGACTATAAATAACATCTTCTACTGTTGTCTGTCTTGGTAGTATATTTGTTTTGCTACAGCTTGAAAAAAAGGCCATGTTGATTTAATATTATTTTAAGAAATATTTTCTTATGTGTGACAACTGAGAACTGAGTTATGAAAAGTGTTGCATGCTTAATCTTAAGTACAAGTACAAGCAACAAATACTTAAAGTGTACTTATTGGCATATAAATAGGGGTCTTCAATTAAAGGTGGAGCTCTTTTTCCTTTTAGCTGGGTAACTTAATTTAACATACATCATGATCAAAATCTGAATGTTTAAAGTAACTAAAGCGATAAAAACAATTATTGTAAAAATTGGAGTCAAAATGCACTTAAGTACAAAGTAGCACAAAATGGAAACATTCAAGTACAGTAACTCAAATTGGCTTTTTCACTAGAGTAATTAAGTAAATAAACAAATAAATCGGTACCACTTTACAATAAGACTACCCTTATAAAGGATTCATAAAGGGTTTATAATTAGGTTATGAATTAGGTTGTAAACACTTTATTAATCATTAAGAACCATTTATAAACCAGTTCTAACATAGTTTTCATACAACAACACAGGCTCACTATTTGGCAAGATGACTAAGCCTTATATTGGCTACTTAGTGAGAATCAACTCAGTGAGCTACAGATACCAAGGATGCTGGCTGATGAAGAGGACGAAGTAAGCTAGGTAGCCACTAAGGCTTAGCAGTACAGATGAATGTGGGCTCACTATTTGGCAAGCAACCGGTCACAGTTGCCCTGTGTATCTCATGTCTTATAAAAGCTTATTAATGATTTATAAAGTGTTCACAAACTTATTAATAAATGAATTACAAACTATTCGTAAACCCTTTATAAGGGTAGTCTTATTGTAAAGTGGTACCAATAAATCTATATTTAAGTGTGTTTAGATTTTTTTTTAAAAAGGATATACAAACAGTAAAAACGGTTAACAGCAGTGTATAAGTGGAGGCAAATCAAAGTGTTGGAGCAGTTTCATGGAAGACTGTAATATCAGGGTTTAAATCAGAGTTTATCAAACTGCTGCTGCCATTGGTGTAAATATCAGGCTGGCTGGAACTCCCCTTTAAACCTAGACAAATACGTGACGTTAGTTACGCTTGTGTCATGGCCTGGCTCTTGGCCATAACAACAAGCGTGGAAAGGACAAGAATATATAGGAAAATATATTTATTTAACAATAACTCAACGTAACCAAAACCTAACAAAAAGGCAAGGCAAAAGTATAAGCGACGTGGCTGCTCTCCCAGAACAGGTCCTCTGCGGGGAGAGAGATCGAGACTCTGGCTCAGGCCTTTCAATCCTCCGGTGCCAGCAGCCAGGTGTCCTCAATCAGCGCTGACACAAACAGAGGGAGAACATTAAAGGGCCATCCACACAACACAGGAGACAGTAAAGCAGGGGTCGTCACACTTGAGGAGAGTCACACATAGAGAGTTGTTGCAGCAGGTTGACGTCTAACTCACACATGGATACTTCTATATCTATATTTAGATACATCTAACCTGTTATTCTGCTTGGATGTTTTATTAGTAATTGCTAATAAATGCTGAGCAGCTATCTCAGACTATTTTGCAGGTATTGTAAACAAAATAACTTGAGGTGAATTGTTGACCTGATTATGGAGCTAGATGGGCAATCAGAGAAAGATTTACAATTTACATTTAAGGGCAGTGTCTGCAGTAGAATATATTTATAACAGAAAATATACAATAAACTTTACAATAAACAATAAAGGGGCCCTATTATACCTTTTGGGGGTTTCCCTTTCCTGGAGTTTGTTATAGGTTTTTGTGCATGTAAATGGTCTGCAAAGGCTAAAATCCCTGTGTTCCCTCCAGAGGGAGTTTCTCTCCCACAACTACATCACTGAACTATTTCATCAACCAAATCTCACAATAAAGCCTTTTTTGTGATATTTAAACAAATGTAATATTTCCTCACTTCTATTCACCAAGCCTCCTCTGAAACAGTTTTAAAAAACTCTCATTTACAGTGTTTTGACCTACATTTCAATCTTTTTTCACAGGATTTAAACAGGCACCATGTACCGAGTATGAAAACCATTTGGTTCAGAATACCTTGAACATCCACAAAGAACAACGCCTGCAGAGTGAGGAACAGATCACACCTGAGAAACTCGCTGGACTTCTTCAGGTGCCGCTTGAGGATGGATCTTGTTGCTCAACACACCGTCAGCTCAATGCAGAGCAGCAGCATCTCTGCCTCGTACAAAGATCTGTGGACCAACACTTCCCAAAGCTGCCTCCAGATGTGGACCAGAACCTCCATCAGTACCTGGAGAACGTGCAGAAGATGGTTATTACCGAGTTTGTGAGGCTCGGCCCCCCTTTGACACGTATGGGGCTGATGGGAAGTCTGATTGATTGCTACCATCGTGAGACATTTACTCGCCTCGATGATCTGCTGCAGAACGTCCGATCCTCCAAGAACTCCTTTGGGTTGATGAAATGGGTCCTACATACGTATCTGAGGTATCTTTCTCTACATTTTAAGCCTTTGGATATCTATTTGTTTTGTGGCAATGAGATGGACCCATCCTTGCAAATTGAAGAGACCCTTGATGAAAAAACAATCTTTCCGAAATGTTTGACTTAAATCACAGAATATTTCATCTGGTACATTTGTGATTTTTTTCTTGTTAATTACCCTTTCCAGTCTCAGAACATTTTCAGAATATAACTTCAATTCCCTGGCTCTTTTAAACCTATCCTATCAAGACCCTGAAACATTATGAATACCTCAACTTGAATGCGTACCGGGCCTTTACTTGAGGGCTTATAGAGACAAGCCTTCAATTGAACAAATATTTTTTTTAACCTAACCAAATACATTTGATGCTTAAACCCATAGACACTGATCCACGTGTTCATGACATTGACCACATGCCATGATTAATGTCTGTTTTGATCCAAATGCATCGCATAAGCAACCCTACCCTTAATGACCCTTAATGAAATGCAAGGTCAGAGACACTTTGCAGATTTTAAGAATTGTTCTCGTATTTCTTTTCTTAAGTACCCTAAAAATATTTTCTGAATCATAGATGAATTGATACTGAAATTAAATATTTGTGTGCTCAGTTCTGATGTCATTGTTTTACTTTCCCAGCCCGGAGATGCTCTGTCATCCTGAACTTCAAGAATTGGATCCCATTAAAAAGGTCGACCTCCTGCTGTTCACCGACTTGGTGGGACAAGCAAAGGACAAACTGCTTGAAAATGTGGAGGTAAGAATACTTAATGATGTAAATGTCCATGTTTGGCTATAGTTTGTTCCCAAATGCAGTTAAAAAGACTGAGGCAGGTATAAACAAAAACTGAGCTTTTAAATAAAGGAAGCTGATAACAAAAACAAACAGGGGGCCTCGGCAAGGTCAAACAAAACTATACAAAACAAAGAAAACTGAACGAGTAGATACCAGAGAGGCACGAGGAACAAGGATAACACAGGGAAATCAGGCAGGACTGAAAGAAGGAAGACGGGAACAAAGCCGCGTTCACACCGGAGTACTTTTCCCACAATAGTTCATCAGAACTACGATATATTTGCGTTCACACCAAAAAGCCCCAGGAACTAAAGTAGTTCAAATTAGTTCATCTGACCCACTTTTCAGTCCCTGCAAGAGAGCAGGGACTGTTGTGGGAGAAAATAGTTAATACGTCTGATTGGCTGTGCTGAATGCAAACAACGCCCTGTGAATCTCTAGAATCTTTTTTGAAGGCCGCCATTGTATTTGCTCGCATTAAGCTCAGCACAGCGCACCAACGAGTGGATTACTTTTGTGAAAGCAGTTATTATAGCAACACTAAATAAATCATCGGAGCGGTGGAGTGATGAGGATGTGTCGGCGCTTCTGGCGATTTACTCGGAGGATGCGACGCGCCGCACTCAGAAGCTTCTACTGAATGCAGTTTCCGTGGCTCAGCAAAGTTAGCAGACAATCTAACAATCATACATAGACAGGAAGTAAATCAAGACAAGACAGGAGAAAATACATTTCAAATTAAAACCGTAAACAAAACCAGGATCATGACAGCAAATGTATGAATTATGCATTCATTTCTCAGTTACTCAGTGTCACTACAACCACACTGCTGAACACTTCTGATGTGTATTCTGTCATCCTATTGTTGCACAGAACGAGGTCAAAGTGTTCCTGGAGAAAATCCTGCAGAATGAGAGAGACAAAGAAACGGTCAAAGATGACCTGTATGTGGACACTATCCAGGTACAAAGTCTATGGTTACTATGAGAGTTATAGAAAAGACTAGTGTGCATATATGTGTCTATTAATAAAGTATATCTTCCTATATACTCTCTTTTTCAGTACATTATTTGAAATATCTATCTAGTTGTAACTATAAAATGTGATAATTATATTGTGAATTGCATTATTTATTTTTAATTTGATTTCCAATGTATCTGTTGAAAAATATTGTTGTTTCTCTTTCAGTGCATTGATGCCATGATCGAGGCGGGGCGACAAATCAGCCAAAAACTGTCTGGCCGCGTGCAGGATGTCTGTTTCCAAGAGCTGCTGAATTTTCTGACACAGTGAGAATAATTTACTGATTTATTTACACATATTAACACCAGTACCTAAAGCATGAATAATAACAATTGCTTTTTATTTGCTTTGTAGGTACACCAATGAGCAGACTGAGATTTTTGAAAAAAAAGCAAAAGTGGACAAACCAGAAATCAAAGATGTCCTCAAGATTTTGAAGAACTGCAAAAAAATCAAGTAAGAGGGGACCTATTCTGCTCACTTTTAGGTTTCATAATTTTGTGACATGTCTCCATGCTTTAATATTCAAAAAGCTCTTTATTTCTCTCATACTGCCTGTGCTGCAGCACCTCTTTTCACCCTTTGTCTGAAACCAGAGCCCAGTCTGCTCTGATTGGTTAGCTGGTCAGCTTTTTTGTGATTGGTCAACCGCTTAGAGATGTCACGTACAATGTGTTGAAGTGCTATCCAATAGAAGCGCGAGTGTTACATAGTGATGTCACTATTTCCAGAAAGTCTATTTCCTTTTTTCCTCTGATTTTTCCTCTCAGGCAGTACATCCAGACAAAGGAGATCAAAACATCCCTTCTCAAAGAAACCCTGGCTGTACTTGACAACATGGAGACTTTTACTCTGAAAGTCCTGAAGGAAATCACAGCTGACATGACAGAGGTAGCTATTCAACTTAATCATTAATATAATGTTTTCTTACACGTTTAAAAGTGGATTATGATTTATGCATATATCGAACTAATGTTTATATTTTTCTTAAATCACAGAAGTACCTAAAGAAATACTTCAAATCGGAGAACAAGGAGTTTCTCCTCTTGATCCTGGACTTGAAGCATCTTTTCTCAGAGCTGCAGGGCTTCCAGGGCGTCCAAATGGTACGTCTTGAATCCCCCCATTCAAATATTTATTGTTGAATTTGCATTGACAATGACAAAAGCTTCCTATTTCCTCAAGAGTGTTTGTTTTTAATTAAAGAAGATGTCTTTCTTCAACAGTTATTTATCATTTCTGCCTAATTTAAAGGGGACCTATCATGCAAAATGCACTTTTGTACGTCTTTTATACATGAATATGTGTCCCCGGTGTTCCAGGGAACTAACCAAGTGTCAGAAAACACAACCCTCTATTTTCCTCCATACCCAAATCTCTAAAAACGGGGCTGCAACGGATCTGATACAGACTGATCCAGATTTGAACACTGTCCTGACGTCAGGACGGTGGCGCTATGGCTATTGGGCCAACTCTCCACCTATCAGGGGAATGTGGGGTTGGGCCACGGCCGGCCATTGCCGCTCGAAAGCGCTGGAGACGCTGTAGTACATATGCCAGGCCTGTAAGTGGCGCTGTAGTCTGCCACAAAAGCAGCGAAGAAGACTTCCCGCCCATAGTTACCATGGTTACCCTTCTGTTTATTCTCCGCTGTGGCTTTTTCTTCTCCCTCCCCGAGGCAAGCGTTTGCTCCCGCTGCTTTAATTCAATGCAACCCCTCCCCGTCGAGGCAAGCGCTGTAATTCTCTCCGGTTAGTCCACCAGCAGATGACAAACACCCACCTCTCCGCCTCTTCCAAGGAACGAGGGGACCGTGCGGCAGAGTTTTAGTTAGGTTTTTTTTCGCCGGTCAAGATGTCCGTTAAAGTTTAAATCTTCCGGACAAAATTAGAAAAGTGCCGGTCAAAGGTCTTCTTTGTTATTTATTGAGCTTTAAAACAAATGAATAACGACTCTATATAATAATATAATAAAACACGGAAGACGGAGATCTATTTTTCTCCCCCCTCTTCTGACAGCCCAGCAGCTGATCAGAGCACGCTCCCCTCTCCTGCAGGGGGGCGTGGTCAGCTGCAGCTCACAGAATCAGCCCCCTGCAAAAACAGTGCTGGAAAGAGCAAGTGGAGCGAAATGAGGCATGGCTAAAATGCAGGATCTGTTTGATATTTTGAAAAAAAAACTACATTTATATACTTTATATAGGTATGGCCCTACAATATATTGTTTAAATATAGCATGATAGGTGTCCTTTAAAGGTGCTACGTCCATTATGTGAAATATCAATATTTAGCTCATTTTTTCCCATTTCTCTTTTCTGCATTTAGTTAAAGTACTTGTGTATAATGCACAACCCTTGATATAATACCAATTAAGATTTTGGCATAAGTCTTCACTTTGGATTTAAATAGAGATATTTGCTGCTTTGAAGTTATGCAGGCTTTTGTTTCCTCATATGTGTATCTTAATGCTTTTGTTCGTCTTTGTGTTTCTCAGAGAGTGGTGCACGAGGCCTACAAGCTCGTCACCTACCTTTACCTCAAGCATTTTATCCAGAGAAGTAAGAACAAACTGTTGAGGTGCTGGAGTCCTGATGTTGGCCGAACTTTCAATCAAGATGCTGAAATGCTCCAGGAAACCTTTTCAATGATGGTAAGTGCTCTTTTCTGTCATAATGAAGTTCATTCACCAGCAGCAGGGTCACATCTGCTCTGGTTACCGCGTAGAGCCTGACCTGTGATGTTTTGTTTTAGGCTCCTGGTGTGGAACAGTGGCACCTCATGCTGCTCAGTGTCAGAGAACTGGACGAGTGTGAAAGCTTCGATGCTGTGAAGCTCACAGTGGCTTGGATGCATGACGAATATCACACGTGGAGGTAAATCTTTTAAATGTTTTTACACCTATCTTTCTTAATGCTGTCCAATAATGTGGCTTTTGAATTTGTTCTGAAATGGACCATCCATGAGTACTTTGGTATTTAAAAAATATATATTTGATGCTAAAAAAACGATTTTAATTCACAGCGAGTTCATGGAGATCCTGCCCGCCCTGCTGCGATGGAAAGGCCTTTCTAAACGGAAGATTATGGAGCTGGAGGACATCCAGAAGGATCTCCCCAACTATCAACCCAGAGCAGGATCTGTTTCCTGGTTCTTGTGTTTTAATTGGTGAAGGATGCGCTGCTCTACAAGAGGATCGACTGAAACAAGCAAAGATGACAGAGCTGAGTGTTCAAAAACGTTCCTGGACACTCCGTATAGTTGTCGCTTCTCGAAACATGTCACAGAAGGTTTTTAAAACCTAGTAGACATAAGGGGTTTACTCGGTGACCTTTCAAATTTTGCTGTAACATACAGGAAACCACGTTTTTAAAAATCTTGTTTCCTCAAAGTTTGCATTTTTTCAAACTGATCAAATCCACAATGTATCTCAATGCAAAAAACCCTGACCCTGTCCACAGGGGGCACCTAAATCACTACAAAATGAACCCTCTTTGTCGCTGCTTTAAAACTGAAGGGTTTATAGATTGTTATTATCGTTAAGCTCTGATAATGAAACTAAAAGAACAATAATTTAAAGGCAGTAGAGAACATTTTCTTGTTAAGTTACAAATATGACATCCGGACGTTTAGTTTCAAACCTTTAAATGTCGAATAAAAAAACGTTAGTCTATGTCCTTTTATTTCCATAAACCTAATGTCAAAGAAATTAAACTGCAGAAAAAAATATGCTGCCTCTCCGTCATCATGTTTAATTATTATTTATTAAATATTTAATTATTTATTTATATGAACATATTTACATTTAACAGAAACTAGAATCAATCATACAGTATAAAACGTTATTGTGAAAAATGTATTTTGCTTTAGCTACTCAAACCATTCTGATTTACACTTGAACTGTCAAATTTATTCTCAAACTTTTTGCTACTATTTTCTTTTTAATGCTTTTACAATCAGGGTACAGATGTTGGTTACTCTTATTTCTGCCTGCTACAAGTTTTAATAATGCATTCCACTTAACTATTTTTGTGTGAGTTGTACAATATTGTTTTGTTTTATTTTATTCCCTCTTTATTCCTGTATCTTATTTTCAGCTTCAATGTGAGTTGAATTGTCGCACTACAATCTTATGTACTGTAATCTTGTGGTGATGTTTTTGTTTAGAAGCTTATAGTTTGGGTTACAGGGACAATCAAACAATGTTTAATAAATAAAATACAAATCGAATCAAATGATTTAATAAAAGTCTTATTTGTATTGATTTGTGTAACGGTACCGGACGATTTTTGTGGGTATTTTTGCTGTAGAAAAAAGTCTAAGAAAAAATTGAATAAAAGGAAAATATGTTGGTTGTCTGTTCATTATATCATCACTAGATGGAGGCTAACATCAATGTACAAAAATGTGACTTCATGAGAAATTGTTCTGGGGCGGGACCCTTCAATGGGTCAAAAGATAAATGTGAGGGGTCATATGATTTATAGAGAAACAGGCATGAATCTTTTTGTTCCATTTGACTCTTTATGTCTAAAATAAATGTCTTACAGTGCTCAAAACTCTTGGCCATTACCTGCACCCTCAAATATACAAGACCAATGATTTTATTGGCTATATTGTTTTTTATATTATAATTTTTTAGGCCAAATACAATGATTGGACCAACTTTTTAAAGTCCTGCGACAGCCTTAGAAACCAAATCGTTTTCCCTTTTGTCAGAGCATTTGCTTTATTGATCGATGTAGGGATCTAATGAGTATTTAAATACATGAATGTTTTCTAAAATAAAATGTCCACTTGCGCTTCTATTGGCTAGCGCTCCAACCCATTGTGCGTCATAGGCTAAGGGGCGGGACATCTCTAAGCGGTTGACCAATCACCACAGAGCCGGCCAGCTAACCAATCAGAGCAGACTGTGGGATCTGGTTTCAGACAGAGGGTGAAAAAAGGTGCTGCAGCACAGGCATGAGAAAAATAAAGAGCTTTTGAACATTAAAGCATGGAGACATGTCGCATTAGAGGCACAACATAGACATATGGAGATACTTACAGATAGGGGAAGAAAATGTGTAATCTGAAAAGTAAAGCTGTCAGAAAAATGTAGTGGAGAAGATTAGATTAGATCTCAGTGATTGTTCGTTTTACCTTCAGATGTGGGCCGGCAGATAATGATTTAAGGATTTTTATGGTCGTCACATGTTGGTGTTGTGAATCACATCTTGCAGTCGCTGGTCTGTTGATTTTCAAACCATTGTCGAGGTTCACATTGGGATCTTTTAATGCTGGTACCATGAAGCAGAAATGTAAATAAAAGATATGGGTTACCTGAGTTCACAGTTAGCTATAAATGTCATAATGTCATGGTTGAGTTTCCACACATGAACCAACACCAATGACTTGTATGTGGGTTAAGTTTCTAGTAAATAAAACAACGTGAGTGAGCTTTCCTCCTGTTACTGATCAGGTGTGTATATTGTGCCACAGTGACACGTCCTAAAACCCGGAAGTAAGCTTCTGCCGGTTCCCTCGACAAAAAAGCAATGCAATTTCTCCATAGGATTTTGGAAAATAGCTTGAAATAAGGTCTGTGGTTGACACACATTTAAGAGACAGATCACGTTTTGTTCAGTCGGATAATCTCCACGTCTACCCTACTTTTATGATTTTCGAATCATAAATCTATCAATCATAAATCTATCGATTAGATTTATGATTCGAAAATTATAAAAGTAGGGTAGACATGTGGTAGACCACTGGGCGCTGTCTCCTGATCCCCTGCAAAAAACGCTTCATAAGCGGTTGGCTAAAGACTGGTCTGCCGCCAAATCCCTCATGACAGGACGAGATGGCTGCTGCCTACACCTTGACTGTGGCATGAGCAAGCTCCTTGTCGACCAGTAGCTGTAGATAGGATAGAATAGAGCCCAATGTACCGGACAGAGGCTCTAGACTCCTTTCCTCGCACCAACGTTCAGTCTGCCTGAAGCAGGGACGTCTGTCTGTTCTCTGAAAGAGTGGCACGTAGCCTGCCCTCCTTCTCGATGGGGCATACACCTCTCCCTCGATGGGGGCGTACACCTCGCTCTCGATGGGGGCTGCTGGTGAGGTAGGGGACTGCTCTTCTTCCAATTGACCGCAAACCCCCAACTTGGTTAGGTGTGTCTCCCTTGAAAAAGAGATCTATGATCTCAATGGGACCATCTGGTTAAATAAAGGTTTGAAATGAATTGGGCTGTGTGGAACATCTGCCCATTCCCCAGACCTGGCCATGACTATGAGGTCGTTGAGATAAAATAAAACCCTCATGCCATGGTCGCGAAGCGGCTGAAGCGCTGTGGCCACACATTTGCTGAACGTGCGCGGGGACAGGGAGTAGCCGAACAGTAGTCTGTTGTACTCGTAGGCTATCCCCTGGAAGGCAAAACGCAAATACTTCCTGTGTTTTGGCTTTCTAGCAATTTCGACATGAAAGTAAGCGTCCTTCAGGTCGATGGTTGTGAACCAATCGCCCGGCTGCACCAGTTCCAGTAACTGTAGGAATCCCAACCACTTCGTCCTGTAACAGGCTGTGGTGGATCCCGCTCTTGCTGCCTGGATAGTCTGAATAACCTTGTCAGACAGTCCACCCCTTCTCAGCCCGTCCCCCTCAGGAGCCAAGCCTGGAGAGGTTGGCCCAGAGTGGGCAACGCCCCTATTGCACCCGCCTACTGAGACAGCGCCCCCAGAACTGAGGAACTGTCCAGGGCTGGCCCACCATCATTTGTGTCACTTCTGTGTTCCACGGCGCCGAGCGGCGACCTGGGGCTACCAGGATGACTGATAATCGTTCTCGTCTCACGCTCTCCAGGAGGGGGGGAATGAGACGCAGCGGTGGAAAGGCGTATAGCAGCTTTCCTGGCCATGGCTCGTGTGCAAACGCGCCCAGCCCCAAGGGTGGACTGTCCTCCCGAGCCAGGGAAAACCATAGAGTACAGTGGCTGTTGCGCCGGTTGGCGAACAGGTCCGCCTCCGCTTTCCCGAACTGGGCCCAGATCTGCTTCACCACCTCCGGGTGAAGCATCCATTCGTCTGGCAGGGGCCCGCCTCTCGATGCTTTGGGGACCCCCAGTATCGGAGGTTGCCCTCCACTGAGGGGGGGATGGTCACCAGACGTCGTTTGTGCCTCTTGGGATCTAAACGAATGCCGGCAAACCACCTCTGCAGGCGACACATATGCAGTAACCTCAGCGGTACCACGAGGTGAGCAGCCGCCATGAGACCCAGAGTCTGCATGATGGTCAAAGCTGTCACCGTTGCCCCCTGTCGCAGTCTGCAAACTGCCTGAAGCAGGGATGCCTGTCTGCTCTCTGACAGGGTGGCACATAGTCTGCCTGCATCGAGCAAAATCCCCAGATACTCCACCAGCTGGTGTGGTATGGGACTGCTCCTCCTCCAATTGACCGCAATCCCCACTTGGATCAATTGGGCTGTGTTTGCCCATTCCCTGGACCTGGCCATGACTATGAGATTGTAAAAGAAAACCCTCATGCCATGGTCGCGAAGCGGCTATAGCGCTGTGGCCACACATTTGCTGAACGTGCGTGGGGATAGGGAGTAGCCGAACGGTAGTCTGTTGTACTCGTAGGCTACCCCCTGGAAGGCAAAACGCAAATACTTTCTGTGCTTTGGAGAATGACAGCGGCGTTACTTGCAGCTGCCCTGTCACGCGGCAGCGGGGCAGAGGTTCTCCGCCCAGCCTGCTGCCTGTGGGAGCAGATGTGTTGCCCGGCTCTCATCGAGGGGACACACACCGGGATATGAGGTCTCCGTGTGGCCCCGCACCCTCAGAATACCTACCTTTCCTGCCACCGGAGCTCTCGCTCTCAGTGGCTGTTGCCACGACGCCTCCACACACTGCCAGATATCTGGCAACGGGGGTGAGACGAAAGCCGGTACCGCCGAGCTGGCCGGACCGTAAACGGCTTACCGGCTTCGGCGGCAGTGGTGGGGGGAGCGGTAGTCCGACACGTTCCGCCGCCATGGCCATCACCAGGGGGGAGTCCTGGCGGGCAGACATGTGCGGTGGACTCCGACACCCGGAAGTGTCAGACACCGATTAGGCGAAGTCATCTTCTTCCTCCTCTGCAAACCGAGCCATAACCCGCACGGCTGGGATGGCGAACGTTGGTGAGGTCGCCTCGGCCATATCCTGGTCTCCCACGTCCACCACCTCGAGCTCGTCTCCGGCGTGGTCTGGTCCCAGGCACTCGACACCGTGCTGGTGGGGATCGGCGCCCACTATTAAGCCGGGCATGAGGGACAGGACCGGATTTCCTGCAGTGGCGACTCCATTCGCTTGCCTGGAGGTAAGATACTTTTTTTACTTGTTTCGAATGCTTTTCTCAGGTGTTATCCCGCTCGCTGAAGAGAAAAGGATGACAGTCAGGAGGTGTAGCTGCCTTATATACTGTGAGCCTGCGCGCGCATTCAGGTAGGCTCGCCCTGATTGGCCGGCTACGTTTATACAACTTCAGTGTGTGAACGCTCGCGTATCATTTGTTAAGATCACTGTTACAGATTGTGGAAAAGGTAGGACCCAAAATGCAGACTACATAAAGGTAAAGATCTATAAGCAAAAGCAAGCTTTATTTAACAAGCCGATCAACATAACACCAAGATCGTGACATCATTGATGAGAGTAGTATCCAGTGGCGTCGCCTGGCCTGGGCATCCGGGGCTTTAGCCCCGAATGTTTTTTCTGTAGCCCCGGACAATTCTCCCTCAATAATATAATGCATTAACCGTGCTTTACGTGAACCTCATCATGACACAAGAGAGGACGGCAGCACTGTAATTTCCCGTGTTCAGTGAATGCAACAGAGGCATGACACCAGACCAATCAGAGAGTTGCATGGAAATAAACGTGTGCTTGTGTCATTCAAGCTCGGCTCTGTGTGTGTGTGTGGCAATAGCGCATTTAGTGTGATAGAGAGAGAGAGAGGGAGAGAGGGGGAGAGAGGGGGAGGGAGGGACCGGTGACTGTCAGCATGGACCGTGTTGTTAGCATCTGGTTAGCTCGCTGCACTAACGGACATAAGGAGCTGTTTGTTCCACAAGAAGCTGGAGGAGAGTCCTCTCCTCTCAGACTGAGAGACTCAGGTGAGCTAAAGGACTCTCTGAGTGTTTAGATACATAACTTTAGTCTAAGTTATCTCAGTGGGTCTCAAACGGTTTGGTCACAAATTATTCAAAAGATTATTTCCGCGGGACACCTTCATATGATAATTATAGTTATTAAAAAAAAGAGAATAAAGGAAAAACAGTTATGAAATACTATATGGCAGTAAAACAAGAATAGAGTTTAAAAGGGGAGTGATTAGTAAAATATCCATAAAGAAAAAGTACATCTGTTTACAGTTCTGCTTCATATGGGTGTTGAGAGAGAGGTATCCATAGATCTCTTCATTTTGCTCTCAAAGTGCACCAGATTGATGCATTTAACTTCAATATTTAAAAAAAAATCTTCCCGGGGGAGCATCCCCCCGGATCACTCATAAAAAATACCACTTTACCCCTGCCTATATGCCGTGAGCTGATTATCGAGCCTTCATTGTAACAGTCGCGGGTGTACTGTGTGTGTGCGTGTGGGGGGTGTACTGTGTGTGTGCGTGTGGGGAGTGTTGCAGTAAAAAATGCCACTGTAGTGCCACCGCCACTGTGGGCTAAGCCCCGAATGTTTTCGGTCCAGGCGACGCCCCTGGTAGTATCCATAGAGTCCAGTAGAGGGTGGAGCCTGTGTGAGATAGAACCAGCTCTCCTGATCTTGGATAATGGATTTGCTCTCTGTGCTCTGTCTGTGTGTGTGAGAGAGATATTGGAAATAATCCCAGATAATTCATCTTTAACGGCTTTCTCTCAAGGGGGAATTTTGTGAAAATTGTATTTAGGCACACCCACCCACACCCACAGACTCACACACACACACACACACACACACACACACACACACACACACACACACACACACACACACACACACACACACACACACACACACACACATTGATTTTACTTTGGATGCCTTTCATTTTCAGAACAATGTGCTCGTTTGAGAAAGCTATCTACAAGTGAAGTTGCAAATATCTTTATGACTCAGCACGATGCACGTCATGCACATTTGATATTTCATCTTTTGTACGCGGGTTAACAATTACTTCTGTTTCCGCCTTTCATTTTCCATTGAAGTGTTGCATCATGCTTAAATGTAACTGTAAACACATGTTTGGTATGTTGTTGTTCAAGTTGGTGTGTACTGTACAAGACAAAGCTGACCTTATTTACACCTTTAAAAATGTGTTTTATGTAACATTTTCAAAACTACAGTAAATGTTTAGGTACGAGCATCAATGATAAATATTTTGTTGAGTTGATTACTTTCAAATGTTTCCAAAAAAAATTAAAACCAGAGAATGCTGTTTTGTAAACGATTGTTTTTAAGGTCAACAATCAACATATTTAACATATATATTATAATCACAATATAATAAATCATTATATCATTATAACAAAAACGATATAAATGTGGTTATTATTATTATTATTATAAAATGTATGCACTTTTATACATAAATGATAACTAAATAATAATACAATAATTATAAAGTATTAATAGTTAACTAATAATAATAATAATGTATATATAATAAAACCACTACAACTTATATAAATAATACAACAATATATTTATATTAACACTAATAATAATAATAATAAAACCAGCCCTACAAATAAAAAAGATGTCCATTATTATTATTATTATTATTATTAACGATAATGATTAAAATAATAATGGATTTTTTTGTAGGAGTGTTTTTATTATTATTTATTTATTATTATTATTATTATTATTATTATTATTATTATTATTATTATTATTATTATTATTATTATTATTATTATTATTATTATTATTATTATTATTATAATTATTATTATTAGTGTTAATAAACAGTCGTAGTAGCTGTAGTAGTAGTATTAATATCTCATTTCTAACGTTCACCCATCCGACTGGAACCAGTTACAGTTAAGGGGAAACTGAAAGTGAAAGTGCTGGAGGATGAGGTGAGGGAAAACCCAACTCCTTTCTCTCCTCTATAAAAATAACCCAGGAGCTGCAGACTGAGAAAAAGGCTCGGCCCTGAGGAGGAACGTGATTCACTTCAAGTCACAGCGCGGAGGCACAACCTGTGCAAACTCATTGAAACTGGAGATGAATAAATTCAAGGCATTCGTTGTGAAGAAAAAACAGAGAGAAAGCACGCAGCCTCTAATAGAGAATAACAACGACATACAAGATGGTAAGACTCTTTTTGGATCATCAAGTGATCTTCTTTTATATGTAGACTATAAATAACATCTTCTACTGTTGTCTGTCTTCGTAGTATATTTGTTTTGCTACAGCTTGAAAAAAAGGCCTTGATTTAGTATTATTTTAAGTAATATTTTCTTAAGTGTGACAACTGAGAACTGAGTTATGAAAAGTGTTGCATGCTTAATCTTAAGTACAAGTACAAGCAACAAATACTTAAAGTGTTAAAAGTACAAGTACTTATTGGCATATAAATAGGGATCTTCAATTAAAGGTGGAGCTCTTTTTCCTTTTAAACAGCTGGGTAACTTAATTTAACATACATCATGATCAAAATCTGAATGTTTAAAGCAGGGGTGCCCAACCTTTTTTGAACCGAGAGCTACTTTTAAAGTTGCCAGTCTGCCGAGATCTACCAGTCCAAATAGAGAGGCGTAGTCATTACTGACAGCCTACTACCAGGTAAATACACACTTCTACTTGTATAAAACTGACCTTTGTACCATTAATACTTCATAAAATACTGCAGATCCTTTATCTTACCTCTTTCTAATCTACACACATACAAGTATTTAACTGAAGTTACACAACAGTGTTGTTGATACAGAGTTGGAGTTTATTCACACGTCACATACTACAGTGGGTAATGTTTTAAGAAGCATTGAACAGTGCTGCCACATATGACACAGGAAAAAAAGAAAAGACTCTGAACCCTTTCTTTGCCATTATATAAAAATAGTGTTGCTACAAAAGTATAAATTAGGCTTACTAATAAGACAACTCAGATCTGAAGCTACACAGGAATCTGCTGCCAAAGTGCAATAAAAAAGACTTAATAGATTAATAGAATCAAACCCTTTTTTTGTTGCATTTTAGTAGAGTATAAAAAGAAATGCCTTTAAAATAGGATGCAAGCAACACTAGTTTCTTAACCTGAATTGATAATAGACTATAATCAATTTAAGTTTGCATTCTTATACCATTTTGTACAATAATTATAATGAATAAGTTCAAACAAACTAAAACTTACAGCTGATTAATAACGGTATCTAACTTGAGTTTTTATTATATCAAAAACCTGTTGAAATGCTACTGTTATTTTTACTGTCCCCAAAAAGCGCGTCGGCAGCCTCCAGGAATGCTTCTTTCACAACTTCGCCGCCTTTGAAAGACTTCAACTTCATGTGTTTCGCAAGAACGTGACTGACACGATAAGATGCTATGGTAGCAGCCTTGCTCTCGTTGTTGAGCCTGGTGAAAATGGACTGCTGTGCATTTAGCTGTCCTTTCAGGTCCCTCAACTTTTGGGAGCGTAGGGCAGAATTAGGAGGGAATTCCGTGTCGTAGCGTTTGTGCACTGTTTTGAAATGCCGCTCCTAAATTTCCCTTCTTCGATAAAGCCACGCTCGCATTGCAGATGAGACAGATGAACTTTGAATTGGAATAGATACAAAAATAATCATCCTCCCACTCGGAGTGAAAATGATATATTTTGGGCTTTTTTGCTTCTGCCATAACTGGAGAATTGCGGTCTTGTGTGTGTGCGGACTGTCACTCCTGTGTGTTGACACTAGAGATGGGCGAGTCCTGATTCATCCGGATCATTAACCCGGATCCTAGAAATGAGCTGGTCGTGACGAGTCTCCCCTCTCCATTAACCCGAGTCCTTGAGTCCCACACTTGGTGTGACGTACAAATTAAAACTATAAATTGCGTCACTCGCTACTCTCTTTATAACATGTAAAATCACATTACAACGTACCCCAGTCCATCTGCCTACCCTTTAGCAAGTATACAGTATAGCTGCCTGCCAGAAGTTATCGTTTGGCTCAGGGGAGGGGACGCGGATCAGTGAAACTTCCTGCAGACTCGTGGGGACTCAGAGGAGCCGACGGCTCCTAACCGTAATAGCATAGCAGATCCAGAGATCCATACTCGTCATGTGCACGAGCATAGCCCCTCCTCCAGCACCCGGCTCCCGCGCTATCAACAGTAGACTCGCAGACTCGCAGACAGTTGAGTAAAGTTAGAACGATATTGGCAGATTCGGATTTCACGGATCAATAACGCATGAACAAGACGTTGTTCAAACACAAATTACGTCTCCTAAGTACCGTGGTAAGGTTGACAACGAACTACAATCACATGTTGATAAAAAAAAGCCAATATGCGCCGTCCTCCGAGCTGGACACATTAAATTGGTCTCTTTCCGCAGCCGGAGAAGAAACGAGTGCTCAGGGACCGTCTGCAAAGTGCAACTCCGAAAAAAGAGAATACAATAATATTCAATAACTGTACTATTATACAGTATATTTCTACCAAACTCACTAAACACATCAATAGTCTCCTGTTGGTCATACTACAGCAGAGAATTTGTAAGAATATGGTTTTAAATAATTTTGGTGAATATTTATAATGTAAAATCATCAATAAATATGGCATCATCTTCAATAACTGTAGTAGTGTACAGTATATTTCTACCAAACTCACTACACACATCAATAGTCTCCTGTTGGTCATACTACAGCAGAGAGTTTGGAAGAATATGGTTTTGAATAATTTTGGTGAATATTTGTAAAAATCTTCAATAAATATGGCATCATCTTCAATAACTGTACTATTATACAGTATATTTCTACCAAACTCAATAAACACATCAATAGTCTCCTGTTGCTCATACTACAGCAGAGAGTTTGGAAGAATATGGTTTTGAATAATTTTGGTGAATATTTATAATGTAAAATCATCAATAAATATGGCATCATCTTCAATAATGTTACTATTATACAGTATATTTCTACCAAACTCACTAAACACATCAATAGTCTTCTGGTGGTCATACTACAGCAGAGAATTTGGAAGAATATGGTTTTAAATAATTTTGGTGAATATTTATAATGTAAAATCTTCAATAAATATAATATAATCTTCAATATCTTCACTATTATACAGTGGAGTGCTACCAAACTCACCTCAGACATTAATGGTCCTCTAACTTGCTACACTACAAAAGTGTATTTGAAAACTTATTTTAATGATCGTTATGTTATTTTAAAATAAAGTGTATTGGTAAGTATAAGTTACTGTCAAACAGGAGACCCCTTAATTTTAACCAGAAGCGATTGAAATTTAACTCAAAAGAAGATCTCCTATTTATTCATAAACCATAACACTGTTTTATTGTTCTTTCATTAATTAACTTACAGACTGAATATAGACATGGTATCACCTACATCAAAGCAAGATCCATCAAAAGTAGAACAGTCTTTTAATCATCAATAAACTAGACATCACACACATTGATATATACATATATATGTTACACATTGTATATACAGTATGTTATATATACATTAAGACATTAAACAACTTTTTCATTAGCTATGAAACAGTAAAATAAAGTTAAAATTGAAAAATAAAACATTTCAGGCTTTTCACCTATCTTACTGTACAATATTAATGAACAAATCTACAATGTAATGTCTGACATGGAAAACATCATGAACATCTGTGACTAATTTAATCTGTAAGGGAAAATATATTTAACATCTTAATTAAGTTTTATAATAATTTAAAACTATGGACAGGTGATTATTAATCATTACTTCAGTTGCCCAAAATCTTTAGCAAAGCTTTTTTCTGGATTTTTGTTTGTTTTGTACAAAATTCAGCTTTCATTTTGCCGATTTCAAATCACTGGCTGGGCTGGATTTTCCCCCACATGCCGTTTATAAGCGCACTAGTTCTATTGTGGTAGTAGTTCTAACAAGCCTTACCTCCCCAAATCCTGGTACCTCTGGTAAAAGTTACACAAACTCTTACATAGCCTCTTTAGTTAGGGATGATACACAACACACAATACCACAGGGTATCTTTTGTTGGTATTAGTGCAGCAGTCATTCCGAGGCACTGCGTGTGAAACCATCTTCCACAAGTTTCACACTGAATCTACATGGGGATAAATACAACAAAGATATTAAGAAAATGTCAAGTGTAGGACATTTGTAAAGCAGGCATATTCATTTATATTTTATAGAGATTATACTTTTTTTTTTTATATAAATACTTGTTGTTATTCAGGTTTATCTGTACTGTGCTAAAACTTTAACAAATTATAAGAAAAACAAAAGGAAACCTGTCATGCATAAAAATATACAAAATGTCATTACTTTTATGTTATTACTGAAATCTAACTCCAGATGATCTATATAGTATGTATTATTCAGATTATCTTCTGGAGTTTCAAAACAACTCATCATTTAGTCTCACCCAAACAGCATCAACAGCAGTTGTGGGCAGGTCCTCAATTCCACAGAAGGAACAGAAGTCATCCTTTGAAACTGAAAAAATAACAGGTGTATTACTGTTCAATTTACAGGAAGCGATCCATATATTCATTTCATATTTTTGGCTAATACCTGATCCTTTGAGAATTTCTTCTGCCATGTCTCTTCGTAGATTTTGAAGAGATTGTTTTGATGAGTTGATGTGAAACGTCTGTGGTATTTTCGGAAATTCCTTCACTGTCATCTTGGCCATCTGGACAGATGGTAAAATAACATGACGTTATGACGTGTTTTTGAATTTCCCTTTAAAATAAAATGCTTTATTATTAATGAACACAACATGTTGCATTGAATCACCTGCATGACAAAGGCTCCACAACTGGTGGCATCTTTCTGGAAGGTGTGGGTTATCTTTCCTGGCTGCCATTTAATGTTAACCCAGTCCTCTTTTCCCAGTCTGTTCCGGCGCATCTTGAAATACTCTCTATAGAACAATCGGAACATTTTTTAAATGTGCGCTTACTCTTTGCCTTTACCAAATGTGCGTTTAACCAATGTATTTTCCTGTAATATATTTTATATTACCCAAATTTGTAACCAGCCTTTCTGGAGTCCTCAACTTCATTTGACCCTTGCAGAGGATCAACCACATAAATGTGGTTTGAAAGGGCATGGAGGTACTGTTTTAAAAAGTAGCATACCATATAATTAAACCAAACCTTTTTCAATATGTCAGCAGCAACAATAATGTATCAGCTTTTCTTCAAAAATGAAAACCACAGTTAACTAATAGATTCACAAAAGCTATTAAAAGTAATACTAAAATAATAACTACCCATTTTAAATGGGTATATTTAAGACTTAAAAGTATTGAAATAATTAAAGATGTCAGATCAGATGAAAGAAAGTTGCACAATTTGGGGTCAGAAGACTCAAATCTTTAGTGGAGCAGTAGTGACCACCAATGAGAAATGGTTGAATGAGTACTTATTTTGGACTACATTTTATATTGTTTCCCTATGATATAGATGAAGAACATGAAGACATTAAAACTAAAAGAAGCATTTTTAAACCAATCCTGAGGCAAAGATGCATTTACAAAATGGGGCTGCATGAGATACACATTTTAGTCTTAACTCTGTCACAGTATATGAGTAATGTATTACAATATTTTTTAATAGCAATGTATATTTAGTTGTATGCATTTGAATAAATGTAATCATACATCTTCAAAGTAATATTTGATTAACTTGAAATGTGCAAACCCTGAGCAAAACATGCTGTAAAAGCAGCTACAGTATTACTACACGAGTAGCTGTATACTCACCACAAACTTCCAGTGCACATTTCTTATATTGACAAATCCAATGGCTCCATCATATAGATCAAATGTGACCTGAAAAAATTAGGGAATATGTAAACATAAGTGTTATTTTCTATAATATACAGGTGCAAAACAATAATTTAATTTACACAGTATTCATTATTTATTTTTCTCAACAGGAACAAGAAAAAAAGGGAAGCTTATATTCTAAATGTATTGGTTAAAAACAACACAAATGTCTCCAAAAACTACATACATGATTATAATATTGCTGGAAGTTGCCTGTAGACACAGTTCAGTCTCCTTTCTCAAGCCTACAATACTAAAAGGGATGAAAATACTTTGAATAATCAGTTTTACTCACCTTTTTTAGCTCTTGCCTGGCCATCTGCTCTCGTGTGCCGTGTAGGATTACACCCATGGTGTAGTGATCCAGGAGGTATAGACGGCCAGCATTATCCTTCAGGTTGAGGATGCCTCTAATGTAACATTCTATTACCTTTTGGATAAATTGTAGGGGAAATAATCATACAAAATGCCAGCTAATATAGAGGCCAAAGTCGGTTTTAATCACATCATTGTCAGATCATTTTAGAATGGATCAATTATGCAAAACCTTTGCTAAAACTGGTCTATCTAAAGTCACACTCCAGATGGACTGGCCTAACAATTTACTTGGATATCATTTTGTGTAGCACAAATTACATACTTTTTGTCAACAATTGAATCATTAACATATGACTTATGTGAGATGAGCAGACCGGTACAGCATAAGTTTTAATAAATACTTGCCTCGCCTATGATGAGTTCATCAGGTCTCAAACTCTGAAATTCTCTGTGCCTCAGGGTGAAATGATGCTTCTCTTCAGCATGTCTTACAACAGCCACAACAACTTCAGTTGGTTTGCATGTCCAAAGGGCATCAACCTAAAATGAAATGAACAATGGTATCATAATAACTTCATACAGCATTTGCCATTAATTCAATTTTAAATACTTTTAATGCACTATACATTTTGTACGTTTTCTATGAAAGATTGGCTCATGCTAAAACGTTTTTAATGCTTTCTTAACATTGTTTTTATAGCTCGAAGAATTGCTTACTTTTGTTACTCTGTTTAAAGCATACATTTTAATATAGCAAAACAATACCTCTGTTGCAGGCTTGGACCCTTTACTTGTGGGGTCATTGCTACTGTTCTTCACATCTGTGCTGCTCTGAATATCTTCGCCAGTGTTCAGAGTTAACTTTGCTCTTTTTGGAACTGGAAGAATGTCTGGAGTGGTGTAATATTTGGAGCTGGCAGTGCGAGGCTTTGCTCCATCTCTCTTTGCCCAACCTTCCTTAGATTGACTGATGTCTTTTGGTAGCAATGTTTTGAGGAGTAACTGCTCAGATAAGTGATGTGCCATTATGTGTTCTCTGTACCTCCCCTGTAGAGAGCCATACATTGTTCTGATGAATGCCGCTGGCCTCAGTCGTCTCTGCTTTTTTAGAATAGAATGTTTGACTATTCCAAACCATCTCTCCACATGGCAGTTTGTGTCCCTTGTTTTACTTTGGCCAAATGTGTCTTCCTCTGTGTCAGTTGCATATCTTTTCAAATTCCCCAACAGCAGCCCACTCCAAAGGGGAAAAATCCCTAGATAGTTGTCAAAAAGGACATCAACAATGCCAGGGCAAAAGTATGGATTTTCATCCTGTGGGGTTTCGACCTCCTCTTTTTCAAGCTCTCCCTGTACCTCCTCCATGACCTTCCTAAACTCATATGTGAAGGGAGATCTGCCAACAATTGTGTGGGCATTTCTTCTTTCTTCATCATCTTCCTCCTGAGTTAAGGGGCTGTCTCCTAACTTGTCCCCCTCTTCCATGTCGGGAATCCTGCATTCTTTTATGAAGTCCTTCACGGCCTTCAGATGGATCAGGACAGTATTGGAATTGTGCTTTCCAATTAACACAGTGCACAGCGAGCGGAAGATTTTTAGTGCTGTGGTCATTGAAGTAGCATTTTGCAACCTGGTAAATGCAAATGTTGCAAATTCCTTCAAACCCTTGTCTGCAGTTCTTCTCCCAATTGACTGTGCTACAGCTTTCAGCACGTGTGCAGAGCAAATGTGTAGCACTGTCAACATTCGGATTTCCTTCCATGACTTCAGCGTTGAACAGATAGCAAAAGCCCTGTCCAAGTAACTGACAATGCTCTCCTTGTTAAAAGAAAGGAGAACACTTTGGAGCAGGGCCCAGCTGTAGTCTGTTTCTACCTGATGTACTTTTATTTTAGTGTACTGTGACAGTTTGCGGAGGAACTGCATTAGCCAGAATGTGATTGGTGTATGGAGTGTTCATTTGTCAGCATTTCACAGACTGGGAGGGGAGGTACTTTGCTGACCACCTCCAGGAAGAGTGAGGCAGTAATAAAGCACTCTTTTGGTCTGACCTGGAACTTTGGATGCAACATTACCTGTTAGCATCTAGATATAGGGTCAGCGGTGTCTTCTTTCTCAGGTGTTGCACAACTATGTTTACTCCGGTTTCAGAATACATATGTACTCCAAATGGGTCAACTTGAAAATGCTGTATGTACCCCAGGCATCCTGCGATAATTTGAGTCACATTCCTTAATGATCATTTGTGTGAGGTACATCTCCATGAAAACATCCTCATGGATTCTTTTACCTCTTCTTCCTTCTGAACGTATCACTTTGAGAACATTTTTGTTCAGACTGCGGGTTATGTTTCCTGAAATCAGTTCAGCAACAGGTGTTTTTTTAAGTTTACTGTAAAATACTTGACTCACTCCTTTATGCAGGGCTCTTGCAATTCTGCCTCTTCTTCTGTTTGCTGCTGGTCAGAATTTTTTCTCATTTGCTTTGTGTGCCATTTTCCCTCTTTGCAGCACAGATATTTTAACAAGGGTGTCTCCCACTGGCTCATTTTGGATTTTAAAGAAGAATTTGGCCCTGCAGGAAGGGAATGTACAAACTGCACAGATGTTTAAGTACGGACTTTTAATTTTCCTGCTGTTAGGAGTTTTTATGTGGTGACTCTTGAAGGCAAGTGTACAACAGGGATTTTTATCTCGAAAACTCTTGTACAACACGTCGGTCCACGGTTGCCTCAGTTTGTTTGAACCCGTCAATGGAACAATCTTTTGCCATTTCTTTCGATTTACTGTTATTCTGAACCTTTTAGATACTACTGGCAACTTCCGCCAATGTGTTTTGGGGCCTGTGTTTTTATTGTCATCTTGTGCTCCTCTTTGCAAATTCTGTTCTTCAGTTTCTGCCTCATTGATTTCTATGTCCTCATCTGATAACTGGTCATCTACTTCTCGTCCACTCTGAGAAGACATCCTTTCTTGTTTGTCTTCTGCCTCATTGATTTCTATGTCCTCATCTGATAACTGGTCATCTACTTCTCGTCCACTCTGAGAAGACATCCTTTCTTGTTTGTCTTCTGCCTCATTGATTTCTATGTCCTCATCTGATAACTGGTCATCTACTTCTCGTCCACTCTGAGAAGACATCCTTTCTTGTTTGTCTTCTCCTTCTTTATTTTCTGTGTCCTCATCTGATACCTTATTCTGAATCATGCTCAGAGGTAAGTCCTTTGTAAGACAGTCTTCAGAACATGCCCCTCCAACATCTCTCTCGTTTTGATTTTCCTCCATTACCTGAACTTCCTTCTGCTCTAATGATTTTTGGCGTTTATAGATCAAATCCCTCAATCCTTTTCGATTGTTGGTCCATACAACCCACAGCCAATGACGGTTTTTCTTATCATCATGACCAAAAAGGATTAGAGCGAGTTCCGACCAAATATATGAAGAATGTCCTGTATCTCTTTTGGTAATGTGAACACTCTTCATTGCTCGGACCAAAGCTTCCATTCCACCAGCCATTGCCCATAAGTCCTTCCTCTGGGCCCTGTTTCCTTTTTTAACTCTTCCCATTATTTTCAAATTGCATCTAACCTAGGAAAAGGAGGACAGGCAAAGCTAAATATTTGTTTTCAATATAAAAAGAGTTTGAAGTAAACTTTTTAGAAGTACATATAAGAAAAAAACTGTGGCCAAATATGTAACACTAAGTTGGGTTTTTGTTTTGGTTTGCAAAACTAGTCATTTGTCATTTTAATATGTGTAATATTACATAACAGGAACAAATAACATTTGTTTGTAGTTTAAATTCAGTAACATTTCAGTTGATCAAATACTAACAAGATGAGCTCAAACGTAATTGTCTAAACAGGTATATAAGCATAGCTTAAATGACTGTTAGTAACTTCAATGAAAAGACAATAAAATAAAATAATACTTACATATAACCTTGGAACAGGAGTGGAGGCATGTTTTCAAAGAAGTCCCAGCGCATTAATGTACTGAAAGTGTTATATTTAGGCAAAATGTGTCCTCTGTGTCAGTAGCATACATTTTAAAAAATGTCTATCCTCATAGTTTGCTGTAAGCACTGAAAAACGGCATGATCCATGCATGCTTTATTGAAGGCAAGTGATTGGCTGGAGGCTTGATTGCTCTAAATACTTCATTTGATTGGTTTAAACTCTTCACCCTTTTGCCATGGACCAATTTTTTTTCTTTTAAGGTGTGGCAGCTGATCTTTAGAGGTGAAATAAAAAGTAAAGTATATTATCGTGTACATCATCTGCACCTGAAGATGTTTTCACGATTCGGCTTCATTTCTAGTCCTAAATCCTAGTCCTAATTTATTGCACTAAGAAGTACTTGCACTAATGTCCAACTCATGTTTCTTGTTGATTGTGTTTTTTATATGTATTACTTACTTTTATACCCTTGTTTAGCTAGAACTTTCTTAAGTTGTTTATATATATATGTTGTTTTTGTTCACGCTGTGGGACTGTAAGAAACGGCATTTCAATGTTTCTGTATAACACATGTGGAAAATGTGACACTAAAGTTGACTTTAACTTCAACTTTGGCTAAATCTGTAATATTTAGTTTTGTTCACAAAAATATTTATACAAATGTATCGGTGGAGTATAACAAACAGGAGACTATACCGATTGTAAGTCGCTTTGGATGAAAACGTCAGCTAAATGTAATATTAATGTGTAGTGAGTTTGGTAGTAATAAACTGTATAATAGTAACGTTATTGAAGATGATGCCATATTTATTGATGATTTTACATTATAAATATTCACCAAAATTATTCTAAACCATATTCTTCCAAACTCTCTGCTGTAGTATGACCAACAGGAGACTATTGATGTGTGTAGTGAGTTTGGTAGAAATATACTGTACACTACTACAGTTATTGAAGATGATGCCATATTTATTGATGATTTTACATTATAAATATTCACCAAAATTATTCTAAACCATATTCTTCCAAACTCTCTGCTGTAGTATGACCAACAGGACACTATTGATGTGTGTAGTGAGTTTGGTAGAAATATACTGTATAATAGTAACATTATTGAAGATGATGCCATATTTATTGATGATTTTACATTATAAATATTCACCAAAATTATTCAAAACCATATTCTTCCAAACTCTCTGCTGTAGTATGACCAACAGGACACCATTGATGTGTGTAGTGAGTTTGGTAGAAATATACTGTGCACTACTACAGTTATTGAAGATGATGCCATATTTATTGATGATTTTACATTATAAATATTCACCAAAATTATTCAAAACCATATTCTTCCAAACTCTCTACTGTAGTATGACCAACAGGACACTATTGATGTGTGTAGTGAGTTTGGTAGAAATATACTGTACACTACTACAGTTATTGAAGATGATGCCATATTTATTGATGATTTTACATTATAAATATTCACCAAAATTATTTAAAACCATATTCTTCCAAATTCTCTGCTGTAGTATGACCACCAGAAGACTATTGATGTGTTTAGTGAGTTTGGTAGAAATATACTGTATAATAGTAACATTATTGAAGATGATGCCATATTTATTGATGATTTTACATTATAAATATTCACCAAAATTATTCAAAACCATATTCTTCCAAACTCTCTGCTGTAGTATGACCAACAGGACACTATTGATGTGTGTAGTGAGTTTGGTAGAAATATACTGTATAATAGTAACATTATTGAAGATGATGCCATATTTATTGATGATTTTACATTATAAATATTCACCAAAATTATTCAAAACCATTATTCTTCCAAACTCTCTGCTGTAGTATGACCACCAGGAGACTATTGATGTGTGTAGTGAGTTTGGTAGAAATATACTGTACAATAGTGAAGTGATTGAATATTATTGTATTCTCTTTTTTCGGAGTTGCACTTTGCAGACGGTCCCTGAGCACTCGTTTGTTCTCCGGCTGCAGATAGAGACCAATGTAATGTGCCCAGTTTGGAGGACAACATGTATTGGCTTTTTTTTATCAAAATGTGATTGTAGTTCGTTTTCAACCTTACCACGGTACTTAGGAGACGTAATTTGTGTTTGAACAACGTCTTGTTCATGAGTTATTGATCCGTGAAATCCGAATCTGCCAATATCGTTCTAACTTTACTCAACTCTCGCAGACTCGCAGACTCGCAGACTCGCAGATTCGCAGATTCGCAGATTCGCAAATCCTGACTCGCTGCAACACACAGCGGATCAGACTCGTGCGGACTCGGAGCTGTAACCATATAGCAGCAGATCCAGAGATCCAGCAGACTCGTCCTCAGGTACGAGTCAACAGCAGACTCAGATTCGCAAATCCTGACTCACTGTTCTGCAACACACAGCAGAGCAGACTCGTGCGGACTCGGAGCCGTATATAGCAGCAGATCCAGAGATCCAGCAGACTCGTCCTCATGCACGAGTCCACAGCAGACTCAGATTCGCCAAATCGCAAAATAACCCTTTTTTTTGTGATCAACATTTTTTATTAAAGCAAAAATACACTGTGTAGCGGAGGTTAATATAACGTCAGTTTAATAGATAGATAGATAGATAGATAGTACTTTATTGATCCCAAATTGGGAAATTGTTGTTGTTACAGCAGCATAAGGCATTTTACAATAAAACAAAACTACAAAATATACAAGAATAGAAAGAAAAATAAAATAAAATATAAAATATACATGTCGAAATAGAAAATATACATGCAGATATTACATATATATATATATATATATATATATATACAAATATATATATATTCAAAATATATGGAATAATAATATGCTCGTGAAATGCAACAACTTTTCGGTTTCACCGATAGGATTTCTACGGTCTTGGTGATGCTGACTCATATGACTCAAATGACTCGTATGATCCGGATCTCTTCAATGACTGACTCAGAAGACCCTGAGTCCGTAAAAGGATCCGGATTTGCCATCTCTAGTTGACACGGAAAACGTCAGCTAACTAGTGCCCACTACCCACCAGCCACGCCCCGACACATGAAGATTATGTTATAGGACATTAACGATAAAACAGAATATTGTTGTTCTATTTTTAGACACATCTCGCGATCGACCGGTCGATCGCGATTGACTGGTTGGGCACCCCTGGTTTAAAGCAACTAAAGCGATAATAAAGATTATTGTAAAATGTGGAGTCAAAATGCACTTAAGTATAAAGTAGCACAAAATGGAAACATTCAAGTACAGTAACTCAAATTGGCTTTTTCCCTAGAGTAATTAAGTAAATAAACAAATACATCTATATTTAAGTGTGTTTAGATTTTAAAAAAAAAGGATATACAAACAGTAAAAACGGTTAACAGCAGTGTACAAACTGCTGCTGCCATTGGTGTAAATATCAGGTTGGCTGGAATTCCCCTGTAAACCTCGACAAATATCTGACATTAGTTACGCTTGAGGAGAGTCCCACAGAGAGTTGTTGCAGCAGGTTGACGTCTAACTCACACATGGATACTTCTATATCTATATTTAGATATAGCTAACCTGTTATTCTGCTTCGATGTTTTATTACGTTTTAATAAGTGCAGAAAAATGCTGAGCAGCTATCTCAGACTATTTTGCAGGTATTATAAACAAAATAACTTGAGGTGAATGGTGATATGGACAATCAGAGAAAGATTTACAATTTCAATTTAAGGGCAGTGTCTGCAGTTAAATATATTTATAACAGAAAATAGCAGCTCAATGTGCTTTACAATAAACAATAAAGGGGCCCTATTATACCTTTTGGGGTTTCCCCTTTCCTGGAGTTTGTTATAGGTTTTTGTGCATGTAAATGGTCTGCAAAGGCTACAATCCCTGTGTTCCCTCCAGAGGGAGTTTCTCTCCCACAACTGCATCACTGAACAATTTCATCAACCAAATCACACCATTTTTTGTGATATTTAAACAAATGTATCAACATCTCTCATTTACAGTGTTTTGACTTACATTTCACTCTTTTTTTCACAGGATTTGAACAGGCACCATGTACCGAGTATGAAAACCCTTTGGTTCAGAATACCTTGAACATCCACAAAGAACAACGCCTGCAGAGTGAGGAACAGATCACACCTGAGAAACTCGCTGGACTTCTTCAGGTGCCGCTTGAGGATGGATCTTGTTGCTCAACACACCGTCAGCTCAATGCAGAGAAGCAGCATCTCTGCCTCGTACAAAGATCTGTGGACCAACACTTCCCAAAGCTGCCTCCAGATGTGGACCAGAACCTCCATCAGTACCTGGAGAACGTGCAGAAGATGGTTATTACCGAGTTTGTGAGGCTCGGCCCCCCTTTGACACGTATGGGGCTGATGGGAAGTCTGATTGATTGCTACCATCGTGAGACGTTTACTCGCCTCGATGATCTGCTGCAGATCGTCCGATCCTCCAAGAACTCCTTTGGGTTGATGAAATGGGTCCTACATACGTATCTGAGGTATCTTTCTCTACATTTTAAGCCTTTGGATATCTATTTGTTTTGTGGCAATGAGATGGACCCATCCTTGCAAATGGAAGAGACTCTTGATTAAAAAACAATCTTTCCGAAATGGTTGACTTAAATTACAGAATATTTTATCTGGTAAATTTGTGATTTTTTTCTTGTTAATTACCCTTTCCAATCTCAGAACATTTTCAGAATATAACTTCACTTCCCTGGCTCTTTTAAACCTATCCTATCAAGACCCTGAAACATTATGAATACCTCAACTTGAAGGCGTAACGGGCCTTTACTTTTTTTTTTACCTAACCAAATACATTTGATGCTTAAACCCATAGACACTGATCCACGTGTTCATGACATTGACCACATGCCATGAATGATGTCTGTTTTGATCCAAATGCATCGCACAAGCAACCATACCCTTAATGACCCTTAATGAAATGCAAGGTCATAGAGACACTTTGCAGATTTTAAGAATTACCCTAAAAATATTTTCTGAATCATAGATTAATTGATATTGAAATTAAATATTTGTGTGCTCAGTTCTGATGTCATTGTTTTTCTTTCCCAGCCCGGAGATGCTCTGTCATCCTGAACTTCAAGAAATGGATCCCATTAAAAAGGTCGACCTCCTGCTGTTCACCGAGTGGGTGGGAAAAGCAAAGGACAAACTGCTTGAAAATGTGGAGGTAAGAATACTGAATTATGTAAATGTCCATGTTTGGCTATAGTTTGCTCCCAAATGCAGTTAAAAAGATTGAGGTAGGTATGAACAAAACGTGAGCTTTTAAATAAAGGAAGCTGATAACACAAACAGTTTAACACAAAAACAGGGGGCCTAGGCAAGGTAAAACAAAACTATAAAAAACAAAGAAAAACTGAACGAGTAGATACCAGAGAGGCACGAGGAACAAGGATAACACAGGGAAATCAGGCAGGACTGATAGAAGGAAGACGGGAACAAAGCCGCGTTCACACCGGAGTACTTTTCCCCGTACTTTTCGCGTTTAGTTCCGTTAGTACCCCTTATGTCACGTTCACACCAAAAAGAGTACTGAGTGCCGGGAACTTTTACCCCCATTTTTAGTGCCTGCTGAGAGATGGTACTTTCCTGGGGGAAAAAAGTGCCCCAGTTCTGATTGGCTGGGCGAATTGCAAACCACGCCCCGTAAAACTCTGAAATGTTTTGTAGAGCCGCCATTTTATTATCCTCGCATTAGCATTATTAGCATTAGCATTCGCCCAGTGCACAAACGCAGAGAGACTAACTTATGGCAACACAAAATCAAGCATGGGAGCGGTGGAGATGAGGAGGTGTTGGCGTTCTGGCGATTTACTCGGAAGGCTTCAGTAGAAGCTGCTGGGAGTCTCAGCAGCTTCTACTGAAGTCAGTCCCCAACTCCGGGGACTTCCGGCCGGGGACTTCGGGTGGCAGTATACGCCGTGAAGTGGTTTGCGGCCTGCCAGTAAACCCAAAGCAGAAGAAGACGAAGTGACGTCAGCGGCTCATTTACGTAATCTTCCCTCAGGGAACTTATTCCGGTGTGAACGCGATCTGTACTAAGTGCCCTGGGGTAATAAGTGCCAGGGCACTAAGTGCCGGCACTAAGTACAGCAAAGTACTTGGTGTGAACGCGGCTAAAGAGAGCGAACCACCAGAGATCACAGGGGAAGATGCTTATATACCCATAGGACTAATCACTGACACAACACACAGCTGGGGGGAGGGGGCATGCAAAAACACAAAGGGTAGCAGGTGAATAGAATCTGACAATCAAACAGGCGGGAAAATACATAGACAGGAAGTAAATCAAGACAAGACAGGAGGAAATATATTTCAAAATAAAACCGTAAACAAAACCAGGATCATGACAGCAAATGTATGAATTATGCATTCATTTCTCAGTTACCCAGTGTCACTACAACCACAATGCTGAAAACTTCTGATGTGTATTCTGTCATCCTATTGTTGCACAGAACGAGGTCAAAGTGTTCCTGAAGAAAATCCTGCAGAATGAGAGAGACAAAGAAACTGTCAAAGATGACCTGTATGTGGACACTATCCAGGTACAAAGTCTATGGTTACTATGAGAGTTATGGCGCATTTCCACCATGGCGCGGAGCGCGGTTTAAGCGTGCCGTGTCGTGCCGTGCCCGTTTTTGGTTGCGCTTCCACTAGGCCTAGTTACGGCCCGGCCCGGCCCGGGGCCACTTTTTCACCTCTTTTCTGGCCCGACAAAATTGTGGTTCTATCGGGGCCAACAAACAGGGCTGAGTCGGGTTGAGTATGCTAAACTAGAGAGAGCATCGCTGGCAAGGGGGCTACAACTACAACAAGATGGACATATTTGACCGTGATTTAATTGTAATACACGTTTCAAAATGATGCCGAAGTAACAACATACTGATACCGGTTAGTAAAAACCATGAATTAATGCTTTGTCAAGTCTGCAGACAGACGGCAGGCGAAAAACCTTTTCAAATGCGTGTTTTCTAGATGGAGATTGGCTAAGCTAACGCAGTATATGCTCCGACCGTCCACACTCACAACAACGGCCTATACAGACATAAATAAAGCAGCGACTGTACTCGTCATGACACAGGCAGTCTGTGGTGTGTACTTGTTTAACTTTTGTCGAGTTTCTGAACATATATAAGGAGCTGTGAGCTCTGAGTGCTGACAGCTAAAGGCTGTGTTGTTTTTCTGGGGTTCTCATTGAAGATGACGTCACGGCTCCGCCTACACTGCGTTACTATAGTAACTACCCCAGTTCATAAACTGTAATGGAAGCGCAGCATGAAGTGAGCCGGCCCTGTTAAGGCCCAACGCGGCCAAGCAGTACCGAGCGTGGCCGAGGCCGACCGTGTGGTGGAAATGCGCCATTATAGAAAGGACTAGTGTGCATATATGTGTCTATTAATAAAGTATATCTTCCTATATACTCTCTTTTTCAGTACATTATTTGAAATATCTATCTAGTTGTAACTATAAAATGTGATAATTAAATAGTGAATTGCATTATTTATTTTTTTATTTGATTTCCAATGTATCTGTTGAAAAATGTTGTTGTTGTTATTTCTCTTTCAGTGCATTGATGCCATGATCGAGGCGGGGCGACAAATCAGCCAAAAACTGTCTGGCCGCGTGCAGGATGTCTGTTTTCAAGAGCTGCTGAATTTTCTGACACAGTGAGAATAATTTACTGATTTATTTACACATATTAACACCAGTACCTAAAGCATGAATAATCACAATTGCTTTTTATTTGCTTTGTAGGTACACCAATGAGCAGACTGAGATTCTTGAAAAAAAAGCAAAAGTGGACCAACCAGAAATCAAAGATTTCTTCAAGACTTTGAAGAACTGCAAAGAAATCAAGTAAGAAGGGACCTATTCTGCTCATTTTTAGGTTTCATAATTTTGTGACATATCTCCATGCGGTCCGGCAGTGGCTCAGTCAGTAGGGGCTTGGAAAAAAGGACATATTTTGTGAGGATTTTGTAAATGGCAGCAAATTAATTGAGATGGATGAGGAGGGAGCTTTGTGCTTCAACTTTGAAAAGTGACATAAGACACACTACTTTTCAGTGAGATAATGACAGTATATGTCATTTTTTGTATGCGTTTCATACAAATTATGAAGCTATATGACATATTAAATGTGTGTCTTTGTTATATGCAGTAAGTACTTTATGTAATTGTGATGAACTGTTAAATGTCTATTTTTGATAATAAAAGATAAAAAAAAAAAAAAAAAGTAGGGGCTTGGACTGGGAGCTGTAGGGTCGCCTGTTCAAGTCCCCGACCAGCCCTAACATGTGGAGTATGGACTGCTACTTGGAGAGGTCCCAGTTCACCTCCTGCTCTGCCGTGGTGCCCTTGAGCAAGGCACCGGACACCTCCCTTCCCCCCTCACTCCCATTGGTCTCTGGGCGCTGTACAATAGCTGCCCACTGCTCCTAGTACTAGACTCCTGGTACTAGGATGGGTTAAATGTAGAGGCCAAATTTCACTGTGTGTGCTGTGTGCTCTGCATGTGTGACCATTAAAAGAGGGTTTCATCCCTCCCAATTCTATCTATCTATCTATCTATCTATCTATCTATCTATTCTATTCTATTCTATTCTATATTCTATATTCTATCCATCTATCTATCTATCTATTCTATTTAATGTTCTGAAAACTCTTTATTTTTCTCATACTGCCTGTGCTGCAGCACCTCTTTTCACCCTCTGTCTGAAACCAGAGCCCAGTCTGCTCTGATTGGTTAGCTGGTCAGCTTTTTATTGGTCAACCGCTCAGAGATATCACGTACAATGTGTTGAAGTGCTATCCAATAGAAGCGTGAGTGTTACATAGTATTTTCAGGAAGTTAACTTATTTTTCCCCCTGATTTGTCCTCTCAGGCAGTACATCCAGACAAAGGAGATCAAAACATCCCTTCTCAAAGAAACCCTGGCTGTACTTGACAACATGGAGACTTTTACTTTGAAAGTCCTGAAGGAAATCACAGCTGACATGACAGAGGTAGCTATTCAACTTAATCACTGATATAATGTTTTCTTACATGTTTAAAAGTGGATTATGATTTATGCATATATCGAACTAATGTTTATATTTTTGTTAAATCACAGAGGTACCTAAAGAAATACTTCAAATCGGAGAACAAGGAGTTTCTCCTCTTGATCCAGGACTTGAAGCATCTTTTCTCAGAGCTGCAGGGCTTCCAGGGCATCCAAATGGTACGCCTTGAATCCCCCCATTCAAATCTTTATTGTTGAATTTGCATTGACAATGACAAAAGCTTCCTATTTCCTTAAGAGTGTTTGTTTTTCATTTCTGCATAATTTAAAGGTGCTACATCCATTATGTGAAATATCAATATTTAGCTCATTTTTTCCCATTTCTCTTTTCTGCATTTAGTTAAAGTACTTGTGTATAATGCACAACCCTTGATATAATACCAATTAAGACTTTGGCATAAGTCTTCACTTTGGATTTAAATAGAGATATTTGCTGAGGAAAATGTGTAAAACCTATTGTCGTTGATCTATGAATGAATCATAAAGAACATGAAGTTATGCAGGCTTTTGTTTCCTCATATGTGTATCTTAATGCTTTTGTTCTTCTTTGTGTTTCTCAGAGAGTGGTGCACGAGGCCTACAAGCTCGTCACCTACCTTTACCTCAAGCATTTTATCCAGAGAAGTAAGAAAAAACTGTTGAGATGCTGGGGTCCTGATGTTGGCCGAACAGTCAATCAAGATGCTGAAATGCTCCAGGAAACCTTTTCAATGCTGGTAAGTGCTCTTTTCTGTCATAATGAAATTCATTCACCAGCAGCAGGATCACATCTGCTCTGGTTACCGCGTAGAGCCTGACCTGTGATGTTTTGTTTTAGGCTCCTGGTGTGGAACAGTGGCACCTCATGCTGCTCAGTGTCAGAGAACTGGACGAGTGTGAAAGCTTCGATGCTGTGAAGCTCACAGTGGCTAGGATGCATGACGAATATCACACGTGGAGGTAAATCTTTCAAATGTTTTTACACCTATCTTTCTTAATGCTGTCCAATAATGTAGCTTTTGAATTTATTCTGAAATGGGCCATCCAGGAGTACTTTGGTATTTAAAAAATATATATTTGATGCTAAAAAAAGATTTTAATTCACAGCGAGTTCATGGAGATCCTGCCCGCCCTGCTGCGATGGAAAGGCCTTTCTAAACGGAAGATTATGGAGCTGGAGGACATCCTGAAGGACCTCCCCAACTATCAACCCAGAGCAGGATCTGTTTCCTGGTTCTTGTGTTTTTATTGGTGAAGGATGCGCTGCTCTCCAAGAGGATCGACCGAAACAAGCAAAGATGACAGAGCTGAGTGTTCAGAAACCTTCCTGGACACCCTTCTCGAAACATGTCACCTTTGGCAGTGAGTTGTAAGAAAGTTAGGTGAGAGTTTTAGTGATTTTGTTACACTATATGATGCAATTATGGCTGATGATGAGGCCGAATGAGGAAGGACAAGAAGGGAAGAATTGACCAACGATCCATAAAATAAATATAGGGACAGTTGTTTGTTCACGAAATACATTGCAAGACGTTATTTGACATCATTACAAAAAAGAAAATGCATCGGCTTGCCAGAATAAAAATCACGCGAGGGAGGTGCTCATGGGTGAAAACACTACCGCTTCTGTCCACAGGGGGCACCTAAATCACTACAAAATGAACCTTCTTATAGCTGCTTTAAAACTGAAGGGTTTATAGATTGTTATTATTGTTTACGATTTAAGATATTTCGAATATTTATGTGGAACAGTTAAATTGTGTTTCATACTTTATATGCTTCCTCTCCGTTATCATGTTCATATTTTATTATTATTTATTAAATATTAAATTATGTATTTATATGAACATATTTATATTTAACAGAAACTAGAATCAACCATACAGTATAAAACGTTATTGTTAAAAATGTATTTTTTTTTAGCTACTCAAACCATTCTGATTTACACTTGAACTGTCAAATTTGTTCTCAAACGTTTTTGCTACTATTTTCTTTTTTAATGCTTTTACAATCAGGGTACAGATGTTGGTTACTCTTATTTCTGCCTGCTAAATATTTTAATAATGCATTCCACTTAACTATTTTTGTGTGAGTTGTACAATATTGTTTTGTTTTATTTTATTCCCTCTTTATTCCTGTATCTTATTTTCAGCTTCAATGTGAGTTGAATTGCTGCACTACAATCTTATGTACTGTATTCTCGTGGTGATGTTTTTGTTTAGGAGCTTATAGTTTGGGTTACAGGGACAATCAAACAATGTTTAATAAATAAAATACAAATCTAATAGAAGGATTTATTAAAAAGTACGATTTCTGTTGATTTGTGTAATGGTACCGGACGCTTTTTGTAGGTATTTTTGCTGTAGAAAAAATAGAAAAAATAATTAAATAAAAATAAAAGGAAAATATGTTGGTTGTGTGTTCATTCTATCATCACGAGATGGAGACTAACATCAATGTACAAACATTTGACTTTATGAGAAATTGTTCTGGGGCCGGGACCCTTCAATGGGACACAAGATAAATGTGAGGGGTCATATTTGAGATTTATAGAGAAACAGGCATGAATCTTTTTGTTCCATTTGACTCTTCACATCTAAAATAAATTCCTTAAACTGCTGAAAACTCTTACCTGCACCCTCAAATACACAAGACCAATGATTTTATTGGCTATATTATTTTTTATTTTATATTAATATTTTGTAGGCCAAATAAAATGATTGGACCAACTTTTTGAAGTCCTGCGACAGCCTTAGAAACCAAATAGTTTTCCCTTTTGTCAGATGTATTGATCGATGTAGGGATCTAAAGAGTATTTAAACACATGAATGTTTTCTAAAATAAAATGTCCACGCGTTGTTTCTTTTTTAGCATTGCCCCACTATCTAATCTTTCTAATTGATTAAATTCTTGAACTTTAAGGGCCCCAATGCGCTGTCCTTATCAAAATGAATCTCCAAAAACGTATTATCAAGGCTGATGAGACACTTTGGCAGTGGTCCTGGTTACTGAACACAAAAACAGTGTCCATGTTTGACTTAGTGTCTAAAACTGTCAGTAAAAAAACATTTTCCAGGTGATCCTAGACCGGGAACTACGGTTTCATTTTCTTTTAATTCTATGCAGTTATTTAGTTCCACATAGCTTTTCTAGTTTAGTGACTTTCTCTACAGGACTTTATGTTTTGAAACAAATAAAAATGTTTTGCATTGAATTCAGTTTAGTTTTATTTGAAGTTATCATGTTTGTGTATCTTTATCTAAACTGGGTGAGATCTGAAGTTATTTTTATTGTTGTTGCATTTTGACCTTCAGGGCCACCATACTTAGGCTTTTGTACTCTTACCACATATTTATGTTATCATTTATATTGTATTTTTGATAGAACAGCAGAAAAGCAATGGAGTATTCCATTATACAGCATCCAGTTAAATGTCAGCCTCATAATTTCCTGGTTTTAATGATCATATTTTTACGACCGTCTTCCTGCACACACCCGATACATAAACACAGTCCAACTTTCAGGGAAAAACGACATGCTGATAGTAATTTGCAGCAAAGGCACATCCTTCCTCTGCCTTAAAGAGGTGCAGATATTACTCAGAAATAGTAAACAGGAAACACCTCTGCCCAGCGGCTATTTCCACACAAAATCTCAATGATTTCCTGGGATTGTTCAGCTTAGCTTTAGCCGCTTGTGATGTTGTGGTCACGTTTTCCTCACAGGCAAACAGGACATATTATGCTCATTTACAGGTTCATATTTGTATTTTGTGTCTCTACTGGGACATGTTTACTTTATTTATGCTATTTGCACCCAGGTGACTATAGTCAACAATGCTATATGCACCCAGGTAACTATATTGAACAATGCTATGCAACCGGGTAACTATATTGAACAATGCTATGCAACTGGGTAACTATATTGAACAATGCTATGCAACCGGGTGACTATAGTCAACAATGCTATATGCACCCGGGTAACTATATTGAACAATGCTATGCAACCGGGTAACTATATTGAACAATGCTATGCAACCGGGTGACTATAGTCAACAATGCTATATGCACCCGGGTAACTATATTGAAAAATGCTATGCAACCGGGTAACTATATTGAACAATGCTATGCAACCGGGTTACTATATTGAACAATGCTATGCAACCGGGTGACTATAGTCAACAATGATATGCACCCGGGTGACTATATTGAACAATGCTATGCAACCGGGTAATTATATTGAACAATGATATGCACCCGGGTAACTATATTGAACAATGCTATGCAACCGGGTGACTATAGTCAACAATGCTATATGCACCCGGGTAACTATATTGAACAATGCTATGCAACCGGGTAACTATATTGAACAATACTATGCAACCGGGTAACAATATTGAACAATGCTATGAAACCGGGTGACTATAGTTAACAATGATATGCACCTGGGTGACTATATTGAACAATGCTATGCAACCGGGTAACTGTATTGAACAATGATATGCACTCGGGTAACTATATTGAACAATGCTATGCAACCGGGTGACTATAGTCAACAATGCTATATGCACCCGGGTAACTATATTGAACAATGCTATGCAACCGGGTAACTATATTGAATAATGCTATGCAACCGGGTAACTATATTGAACAATGCTATGCAACCGGGTGACTATAGTCAACAATGCTATATGCACCCGGGTAACTATATTGAACAATGCTATGCACCGGGTAACTATATGAACAATGCTATGCAAACCGGGTTACTATATTGAACAATGCTATGCAAACCGGGTGACTATAGTCAACAATGATATGCACCCGGGTGACTATATTGAACAATGCTATGCAACCGGGTAACTATATTGAACAATGATATGCACCCGGGTAACTATATTGAACAATGCTATGCAACCGGGTGACTATAGTCAACAATGCTATATGCACCCGGGTAACTATATTGAACAATGCTATGCAACCGGGTAACTATATTGAACAATGCTATGCAACTGGGTGACTATAGTCAACAATGCTATATGCACCCGGGTAACTGTATTGAACAATGCTATGCACCCGGGTAACTATATTGAACAATGCTATGCAACCGGGTGACTATAGTCAACAATGCTATATGCACCCGGGTAACTATATTGAACAATGCTATGCAACCGGGTAACTATATTGAACAATGCTATAGAACCGGGTAACTATATTGAACAATGCTATGCAACCGGGTAACTATATTGAACAATGCTATGCAACCGGGTAACTATATTGAACAATGCTATGCAACCGGGTGACTATAGTCAACAATGCTATATGCACCCGGGTAACTATATTGAACAATGCTATGCAACCGGGTAACTATATTGAACAATGCTATGCAACCGGGTTACTATATTGAACAATGCTATGCAACCGGGGGACTATAGTCAACAATGATATGCACCCGGGTAACTATATTGAACAATGCTATGCAACCGGGTGACTATAGTCAACAATGCTATATGCACCCGGGTAACTATATTGAACAATGCTATGCAACCGGGTAACTATATTGAACAATGCTATGCAACCGGGTTACTATATTGAACAATGCTATGCAACCGGGTGACTATAGTCAACAATGATATGCACCCGGGTGACTATATTGAACAATGATATGCACCCGGGTAACTATATTGAACAATGCTATGCAACCGGGTAACTATATTGAACAATGCTATGCAACCGGGTGACTATAGTCAACAATGATATGCACCCGGGTAACTATATTGAACAATGCTATGCAACCGGGTAACTATATTGAACAATGCTATGCAACCGGGTAACTATATTGAACAATGCTATGCAACCGGGTAACTATATTGAACAATGCTATGCAACCGGGTTACTATATTGAACAATGCTATGCAACCGGGTGACTATAGTCAACAATGATATGCACCCGGGTAACTATATTGAACAATGCTATGCAACCGGGTGACTATAGTCAACAATGCTATATGCACCCGGGTAACTATATTGAACAATGCTATGCAACCGGGTAACTATATTGAACAATGCTATGCAACCGTGTTACTATATTGAACAATGCTATGCAACCGGGTGACTATAGTCAACAATGGTATGCACCCGGGTGACTATATTGAACAATGATATGCACCCGGGTAACTATATTGAACAATGCTATGCAACCGGGTAACTATATTGAACAATGCTATGCAACCGGGTGACTATAGTCAACAATGATATGCACCCGGGTAACTATATTGAACAATGCTATGCAACCGGGTGACTATAGTCAACAATGCTATATGCACCCGGGTAACTATATTGAACAATGCTATGCAACCGGGTAACTATATTGAACAATGCTATGCAACCGGGTGACTATAGTCAACAATGCTATATGCACCCGGGTAACTGTATTGAACAATGCTATGCACCCGGGTGACTATATTGAACAATGCTATGCAACCGGGTAACTATATTGAACAATGTTATGCACCCGGGTAACTATATTAAACAATGCTATGCAACTGGGTGACTATAGTCAACAATGCTATATGCACCCGGGTAACTATATTGAACAATGCTATGCAACCGGGTAACTATATTGAACAATGCTATGCAACCGGGTGACTATAGTCAACAATGCTATGCACCCGGGTAACTATATTGACCAATGCTATGCAACCGGGTAACTATATTGAACAATGCTATGCAACCGGGTAACTATATTGAACAATGCTATGCAACCGGGTAACTATATTGAACAATGCTATGCAACTGGGTAACTATATTGAACAATGCTATGCAACCGGGTGACTATAGTCAACAATGCTATATGCACCCGGGTAACTATATTGAACAATGCTATGCAACCGGCTAACTATATTGAACAATGCTATGCAACCGGGTAACTATATTGAACAATGCTATGCAACCGGGTGACTATAGTCAACAATGATATGCACCCGGGTAACTATATTGAAAAATGCTATGCAACCGGGTAACTATATTGAACAATGCTATGCAACCGGGTGACTATAGTCAACAATGATATGCACCCGGGTGACTATATTGAACAATGATATGCACCCGGGTAACTATATTGAACAATGCTATGCAACCGGGTAACTATATTGAACAATGCTATGCAACCGGGTGACTATAGTCAACAATGCTATATGCACCCGGGTAACTGTATTGAACAATGCTATGCACCCGGGTGACTATATTGAACAATGCTATGCAACCGGGTAACTATATTGAACAATGATATGCACCCGGGTAACTATATTGAACAATGCTATGCAACTGGGTGACTATAGTCAACAATGCTATATGCACCCGGGTAACTATATTGAACAATGCTATGCAACCGGGTAACTATATTGAACAATGCTATGCAACCGGGTGACTATAGTCAACAATGCTATGCACCCGGGTAACTATATTGAACAATGCTATGCAACCGGGTAACTACATTGAACAATGCTATGCAACCGGGTACCTATATTGAACAATGCTATGCAACCGGGTAACTATATTGAACAATGCTATGCAACTGGGTAACTATATTGAACAATGCTATGCACCGGGTAACTATATTGAACAATGCTATGCAACCGGGTGACTATAGTCAACAATGATATGCACCCGGGTAACTATATTGAACAATGCTATGCAACCGGGTAACTATATTGAACAATGCTATGCAACCGGGTGACTATAGTCAACAATGATATGCACCCGGGTAACTATATTGAAAAATGCTATGCAACCGGGTAACTATATTGAACAATGGTATGCAACCGGGTGACTATAGTCAACAATACTATATGCACCCGGGTAACTATATTGAACAATGCTATGCAACCGGGTAACTATATTGAACAAAGCTATGCAACCGGCTAACTATATTGAACAATGCTATGCAACCGGGTGACTATAGTTAACAATGATATGCACCCGGGTGACTATATTGAACAATGCCAAGCAACCGGGTAACTATATTGAACAATGATATGCACCCGGGTAATTATATTGAACAATGCTATGCAACCGGGTGACTATAGTCAACAATGCTATATGCACCCGGGTAACTATATTGAACAAGGCTATGCAACCGGGTAACTATATTGAACATTGCTATGCAACCGGGTTACTATATTGAACAATGCTATGCAACCGGGTGACTATAGTCAACAATGATATGCACCCGGGTGACTATATTGAACAATGATATGCACCCGGGTAACTATATTGAACAATGCTATGCAACCGGGTAACTATATTGAACAATGCTATGCAACCGGGTGACTATAGTCAACAATGATATGCACCCGGGTAACTATATTGAACAATGCTATGCAACCGGGTGACTATAGTCAACAATGCTATATGCACCCGGGTAACTATATTGAACAATGCTATGCAACCGGGTAACTATATTGAACAATGCTATGCAACCGGGTGACTATAGTCAACAATGTTATATGCACCCGGGTAACTATATTGAACAATGATATGCACCCGGGTAACTATATTGAACAATGCTATGCAACCGGGTGACTATAGTCAACAATGCTATATGCACCCGGGTAACTATATTGAACAATGCTATGCAACCGGGTAACTATATTGAACAATGCTATGCAACCGGGTGACTATAGTCAACAATGATATGCACCCGGGTAACTATATTGAAAAATGCTATGCAACTGGGTAACTATATTGAACAATGCTATGCAACCGGGTGACTATAGTCAACAATGCTATATGCACCCGGGTAACTATATTGAACAATGCTATGCAACCGGGTAACTATATTGAAAAATGCTATGCAACCGGGTAACTATATTGAACAATGCTATGCAACCGGGTAACTATAGTCAACAATGCTATGCAACCGGGTAACTATATTGAACAATGCTATGCAACCGGGTGACTAGTCAACAAAATTGAGTTAAACATATTTAAAAATGTACGGCTTAAGATTTTTTAGAAAATCACCATCGAATCACACACAAATTTATTTAAAAAACATACCTTGCATTCAACACTCTCTTTTACAATACAACAGATGACGTGAAATCTGTTTTATTGCACATGGGAAGCAAAATATACACATCAATAATAAAATACTATAACACTGATTCTTAAAACAAGTACTTGTTTCCCAAACATATACATTCATGTTACCCATTAGTAAAAAGCGCAAGATCTGTACCGAATGTAATGTTTTGAACATTCAAAGATGTGGTTGAGGTTTTTTTACTTTTGGACATTGCTCTGGAGTAATCGGAAACACCACTGAAATGATTACAAAAATAGTTTAATACTATTCATTTTGTAGTTAATCTTTAACGGCAGAAATATTCGGTTTAAACAGAATGATTACCCCTCACCCAAAAACAAAAGAACAATGCAAAACATTTTGTATGATAACGTTCAGCACAGCCTGATGAAGCACCATATTTACCAGCAACAATAATGTGAACTGTAGCTTATTCAAACACAGTACTCATTTTATATTATTATTTTCAGCATAAGTAACATTTCGACCGAGCCTTGTCACACCGAGAGAGCAGTGCAGACTCGTTATAATCAGAAACATGATACAGTAAACGATATGTACAACCCGCCTTTCAGCCAACTTTGAAATGAGGATAACTGAATGATTTATGGCTCATTTGACTTGAACGAGGGAGAAAAAGGAACGAGGCTGGGTGTTGCTTCCTATTTCCATTTTCAAAGTGTGCAGAATGTCTGTGGCGGATTTCCTGTCCGCTTTAGTGAGGTCGGTCTTGAGCTTCAGCAGAGCCAAAACATGTTTTTCACTGTGGATGAAAGAGGAACAAAATCACCCCAAATGCATTATTTGTTATTACGATCTCAGAGAAACCTGAACATGGTGCGAAACTGAAGGTTATTTAAATTAGATGTTGATCAATTAAGGTCGGGAAGTACTTTTTTCATTGTTTTTTTTGCTCCGTCTTTTTTGTATGAGCCATAAATGCGTCCTATATTATTTGAACAAACAAGGAAGCAATGGTGGCAGCTATAAGGAGCTGATAACCTAACTGTTTTTAAAGTCAATCAAACACATTATCTGTAATGTTCCTCCACTGGAGGTCTGTCAATCAAAACAATATCAAAAGTTAGAGGTTGGTGGCATGAAGGAGTTGTAGAGGTCGTATCCAGACATCTGATAACTAAATCCTTCGTGACAGTGAAACATGCTCAAAGGGGATACAACTCTGTCACAGGAAACTTTATTAAACGGGCCGTTACCTTGATTAAAAGTAATATAGTTCAATACATAAAGCATAGGTCTTGTTGTGTTTAGACATTTGAAGGCAACAAATGTCCTAAGTCGTTCCTTTAGTGGTTCTGGCACAAGACATTTTTTAATTCAATTATTAATCTTGCATTCAACGCTCCCATTGGCACCTATCAACCAATAGTTTTGAGGTACTTGTACTTTCATGTATTAGCATTTTGTGCTACTTATACTCCACTTTTGGAGAGATAACGGTGTGCTTTCGATTTGCCTCGCTATATTTAGGGTGTCTGCAGATACACACACTGACACACTTCTAGTGGGTCAGAAGTGATGATAGGGATTATTTGTATAAAAGTCTATAAATTGTGCCTTTAAAATAACAATTTTAAGGTCAACATGTTGCTTCACTTTTAACCAAGTCTGGAAATATTTGACTCTGACTGGAATCATTAGCTGTAGCCTCCTTATTTCACTGCAGTTCTGTGATAGCACACCACAGCACTTCCACTGACACGTGACTACTTTTAGCTCTCAGTGCTGTCCTGCTGCCAGGAAATATCTGAACATATTTTCACTTCCTGGTCCTTTGCCCTTCAGGGGGTTTGTTTATCCTCCACTAATATAAACCACTCACAGCATGATACTGCCCTTATGAGGTCAGATACATTGCTGTGTATATATTGTTTGATTGCAAAGGTTACCTGACGTCAGGGTAATGAGTTCCAAGTAAGGCGACTTCCATTTGTATGGCGGGGAGATCCTGGAGTTTCAGCACTTCTGCAATCTTGAACAGGATTTCCTTCAACCAATCCTCCTCTGATCCCTGTGATGACAGAGCGCTTACATCATTCAGAGGGATCTACACGCCGATTGTTTATGGAAACATTTGATCTGTTTTGGTTTTGTGGAGTTTCCCTGAATAACTTATTTATCACACACTGTGGTCAGCTCAAGGCTAAACCCAATTACCTTTTTTTTTACAATCAAATCTCGAATTGAGGTTTTCCAATGAACACTTAAAAAAAACACGCAGATATCAAAAACCAACAAAAAATCCAAAGAACTAAATCCTCAATTTGATTTAAATGATCAATTGGATAACATTAGTCCGTCATTTGTTTATTAAATGAACTTTCTTTAATGGATTTAAATCGTCAGTGTGTGCAGCAAGCTTGAGATTTTTACTTCTCGACTTGACAGTGCTCTGGAGTTATTGGAAATATTTTGATCACACAAGCTGGAAACAATGAACAATGCGCTGCCTGAACTGGAATGTAAAACCAAAAAAAGTATTATACTAAGAATACTAGTGCATCCTTATCTTTATCTGCAACTGTGCAGAAATACCAGGTTTAAACAGACAAAAAAACTGCTGAGCAAATTAAACTTCAAACTTTTCGCTACAGCCCTAGTCAGTACAGGTATTTCTTATGTTGAACTACAACCAAAAATGAGTTTGGGGTAAAATATAATACTTGTGTTAAGCGATTTTGTGCTCCATTCTCACCATTTGGACGAATAAATGATGCAAATTCTCTGCGTTGTCCTTCACAGTCAGGTAGGCCTTCAGCTGTTGCTTCTTGTCCTTTAGTTTTACTTTTCCTTTCAGGAGCCTACTCACATATTCTACTGTAACCTCCTGCTCCAGCTGGCCCATCAGCTCCTGAAATGAATACAATAATTGAATCAAATCAGAGCAAGAAATGAATAGTTTCAGCCTAAATTGTAATTACATTTACCTTGATAAAGAACCAAGCAGTTCATTTTGGGTGAGTTTTAAGAACCATACCATTGATTTTACAGAATTCTGTCCATGTAAAACTTTATTCCTGGCAATTTTATAAACAATGTAACACAGTTGTTCAGAGTTTCGATAGCATTTTTTACATTTCCAGACAACTAATGGCTTTAATTCATTTATTTACAGCTTGAAAATCAGTGTGTTGACTTTGAAAACGTGTTTCAGTAGTTTCATCCATGGCTGTAAACACAACTGATTTCCATCTAAACTATAGCATACTTTGCACAATGTTTATAAATCTAAAGTCTACATGAATTGAAGTGTGTGTTTCATGCTTTCTTCAGTCTACCTTGTGACAGGATTCAGTTGAACCCTGAAGATCTTGACCCTCTTTGTTGATGCCGTCCAGCAGCTCATTAAACTCACTCTGGTGCAGCCAGTCGCTGGTTCCCAGTTTGCGGTACTGCGGCTGTGTGGGAACCATGACGCATTAGAAAGGAAACACTTCCATGCACAGTGGCAGAGAATACAGTTACAGGAGGATAGGATTTCACCTCCTATGTTTGGTGCAAATTTGCATATGTTGGTTCCCTTTGTCAAACTAAACTATGACATGTGTGTTTGGGTAATGAACAAAATATGTTGTTAATGGATGTGGCATTGTCACCGTGCTTTTAATGGTTTTTGACCAACATTATGGCTCTATAGGAAGGATGATAATTCAGGCTTTAGTACACAGGCCATATGTGTACGTTGAACATGCATTGTTGATTTGTTTTTTTTCCACAGTATTTGTTGACAATAATAAAGAATCTCACCTTGAGGCGCTTGTGCAAAGGTTGTAATAAGTATGTGTGGGCAGATTGTTTCATGTCAGTCAGAACACGCAAACAGTTCTTCCTCACATCTTCTGTGAACAGATGTCTCTCCTTATTGAGGACTTCACTGCAGAGAGAGCAAATAAGTCACATTAGCTTACATTTCTATTGTGATAGCATGAAGGCTACGCTACAATGCGTGAATGTCAGAAACGTACCTGAACTGTTTGATACAGTCGAGGTTGGCCTTGATGAACGACCTGCTGTTTGCCTTGTTTTGCTTTATGACGTCACTTTGGAAGCTCTTGTAACTGCACAGGTTATAAAAAAACATTTTACTTTCACTTCGTTATTGTTGTGCTTATCAAACACAAGATAAAAAAGCTTTTGTAAACAAAATGTTTTGAAGATAATCATCAGTCTTGTTACCTGTCCATTAAATCTTTTGATATATGGCACGTTATTCTCTGGGCCTTGTGCGGATCTCCCAAAACTTTTGTAGATGAAGTCACCTTACCGTTGATGAGCTAAACACAGATGGAGGATTCAGGTTAATGACAGACTTTAAAAAACAACAACAGCCTGATTCTCCCAAACAGTCAAACCAAATAAAAACTGGACTGAGTGGACTTTCTATAAATAACTTAGACCCTGACTCACTGTTAATCTTTTTCTAAAACCGTTTGGTTTTCTCCAGTTTGGTTAATATGTAAAACTGCCTGGGAAAACATTGTGTTGTAAAATACTCTGACAAGCTACAGCTTATGCAACTTCTTCCAGGTCTAAACGGCAGAACAGAGGACATGGTTAAATATTGTATTTTTACATTTTGTTCTCTTATACTCAAAAGAAGCGTATGACATGATGAATAGCAAACACCCATTTCAAACTTCTTGTCAAATCCACATACAGTAACAGAAGATAGAAGCTTTTTATATTGATACCATTATAACAATGTATTGTTTTCAGCCACCAGAGAGCAGCCAAATCAATCTGCTAGCTCATATTTTACACATTATCAACTATATAAGTTGATACACTTGTTAGCATTCCAATTTCAACATCGACAGATTCAGAGCAACATGATCCCTCATTAAGATAAAACATTTTTTTAGGAGTTTGTGTCCAATATTCACTCTGTTTGTTGATCTGATTTTGGACTCCACCTACTACTACGGGACTATTTGGCTCTTTAGCTCCTAAATGCTCCCATATGTTTACCACCTGGTCATTAATAGCTGTACAAATGCAGCGTTTTTACCGCCTCAAAGACGCAGCTTGTTCTCTAAAAAGCTGTTTAATTGTACCTGAATGATGTCGTATGCCACAGGACTAAAGAAGCAGCCGTCCTCTGTTTCCGGCTCCTCTCCTTTATTCCACTTTTCCCTTTCTTCACCCAGCACCCGACGGATTATTGTAGTCAGCTCACCCTGAACACACAACACCATGAAGCTGAAACAGTCTTTTCTACACAGTAAAAGAAAGGTAACACTTTAATAAAACTAACCAAACTACAACTAAAAACAGCAGCTCAGGTCACCTGTTGGTTGCTCAGGTATTCATCCTCCAGCGATTTCAGTAACTTTTCAGGCAGCAGCTTTCCCAACGGCCCACTATCGATCTCGCTGTGTAGCTGTGGCTTTGCAAGGATTCTGAAACAGACACCAAACATCACAACTTTCATTACATGTCACTTGTTAGACGCTTTTATCCAAAGTGACTTACATACTCAATACTGTGGGCAATCCCCACAGGAGCAATTTTGGGTGAAGTGTCTTGCCCAGGGACTCAACGACATGCTGACTGCAGTGGGGTTTGAACCTGTTTTTTTCAAGATGTCTCGAGGGGTTAATGAAGGCATGTTTTAACCCCTCGTTTTGTCCCTGATCCGAACACCAACACACAACCCACTGCACCACATGCCTTCATTAACCCCTCGAGACATCTTGAGCATCAAGGTTTGGATTTCTGTGCATTTTCAACAGTTTTTTCTCATAATATTGACTTCATTTTCTTAATTTCAAAACAAGAACAGGCAGTGTTTTTTCAGTAAAAGACATGTGATTGTGAGTTAATAGTTTGGAAACATCAGGGTATGACTGTGTAGAAGTGACTCAAAGAAAACTGTATAACAAAACCTAATCTGAGATTTGCGCAACTCCTGCAACTGATTCATACTAAATTATATAAGAGCTCTCAATTATTTGTGGGTCTTTTCTTGGACCACTTTTAAATCAAACATTTTTTCTCTGATTATAACTACGTTCCCTTCTGACTCTGTGTTTATTACTTTTTGTACCCATTACTTTTGGGAGTCAAAACTACAAGTTTAATTCTTAAATACCCTTAAAATGAAAATACTCAAACTTGGTAACCATGGATCAGCGTGTTGGACAAAGGATAAACTGGTGGACCTTTACCGTGACACTACTAACACAAAAACACAATAACATGGAGTTTTATTCAAACAATTGAAGCCATGACTTACTCTGGATAATACTCGTTCACCCAGCGCAGGAGGAAAATGCGATCCTTGTCCACCAGACCAAAGTCTGCGATGTTCACAAGACTGGCGCTTAAGGTTTGGTGGTATAACTTGGAGTAAAAATTGCAAATGTCCATCTCTTGTGGGTAGCATCTCTTCACACCGCCCACCACAGACAGCAGATCCTTTTTCAGCTGCCTGCCCATGTTGGTGATGTCCGTCTGGATAGTAGTCGGTTTGATCTGGCAAGCAGAGGGCGTTGAAGGGTTTTCCATACGTTCTTTCACCAAGCTGAGGAGCGTGGAGTCGTGCAGCTTCCTCCATCCACTGGGCCTCCAAGACGGAGGTGTCTGATCCCTTTGTTTCCATAGCAAGTCCTGGTCCTCCTCCTGCATCACGGCCTTCACGGCAGACGTCAGACCCGCCAAGCTGTCCTCTTCCAGACAAAGAGATTGTCCCAGAGTCTGCAGTACAAGGTCTTGCAGGGCCTTGCGGTCTGCCTTCAGCTGGTTTACTTGTTCCTCATGATGTGTAAGAGCGTCTGACTGCTTTAATTCTCTAAACAGACGCTCCTCTTTTTCTATCAGCAGCTGGCCGGCTTCAGACAATCGTTTTTCCTGGAGCCTCTGCTCATATGTGATCACTGAGGGGAAGAAAAGTCGCAGTAAATAATACCATCCTACTACCGTCGCAGTAAAACATTCTCCAGTAAAAGTCCTGTATTTATAATTACTTAAGTTAAAGTATGTGAGACTTATCAGAAACATGTAACTAAAGTATGAGAAAGTCTTTTTGTGTTTTACTATTATATATAATTTTTTTGTTTAATATTACTGCTGTATAAATGTGCATGATGAATGGTTCCTCTATGGATCATTCAAGTTGTGCTATTATTCTGGTATTTCAACTCGTGCAAAACTTTCATATCTTTTTTTTAGTTTTTATGAGAAAACATGAAAGCAGCCCTGTTTTCAGTTCTGTGACTATGCATTTTCCAGCCTATCCAAATACTTAATCCTTCAGTTTATCATAATAATAAAAAAATCACCACAACTAAACTAAATATACAATGTTTTGCTTGGTATGCAAATGATAGAGGAGAGGTGAGTCCCACCACCCAAAAATGTTAAGTTAATAACAAAATTATGATTATTGTCACATTAGCTTGTGCTGTTTTATGTATCTTAACTGACCGGGTTGGGGCTCCTCCTGTTGGGGTAAAGAGGATCCATCCGTCAGGCTGGAGGTGTTGTTGTTGACAGCCGGGGGTTGTGGTTGATCTCTGGGGCCGAACCCGAACCACTTTTTACGGGGGAGGAAGTTCCTAATGCCGCGTGTGTCGGTCCTCATCGTTTTCCTGGAACAGATACTGTGCCAGCAGCCAGAAAAACGCTCTGAAAACATACATGGAGACAAAAAGTATTGTTAATATAAAAAATAACGGTCGAACCAAACTAGTTAAAAAGCTAACAACAATTTTAGCAGTTTTTTGCTACATTAGCAAGCTATTTTGTAGTGTGTTAGTCATTTCCTTCAACAGACGCTACTCACCCTTATCTTACAGTTGCTTCTCAGCTGCTGTGAGTCTTTTAAAAGCTACAGCAGCAGGCTCCTCCTGCTTGATCGAGCTATGGAAAGTCCACCCCCCCCCCCCCCCCCCCCCCAGAAACGCACACACACAGCTGGTCTTTTTTTTAAACACATGATGAAGGAAATGCTGGCCACTTTTGTTTGGTTAAGAGTGAGATTCCCCGACGATTTAAAGGACTTAACATTATTAAATGTTCTAGAGACATTCATGGTCCAGTGGATGAACCCACTCTGGTGATGTCCTTACTTTTCCCTCTGGCAACAAGTTAAGAAACAAGACGAAGGGTCTCGACTGATGTAAACACACTTCCAGGCAAAGAAAAAGCACATTATTCATTCATCTAACAACATTTGTTTTGTTTTAGGTCTAATTCAATTAGTGTTGTGTTAGATGGATTAGAGATAACTCTCCCTGGATGGAATTATGTGCAATATACTGTATGGTGTCATGTGCACAGACCAACATAATACAATAACAACATCACTAGTACTGTTACTCCAGTACTGTAATTGGTAATGGACAACAAGACAACACCCTCATTGACCAGATTTCAAAATACTATAAGACTTTCTATGTAAGGAAATTACACATCATACAGTGTTTGTGGTGAAGAAATATGAAGATAAACATTCAAAGCTTTATTCGAAAACCTCAACAAAAGCTACTTATGTGAAATAAATAACATCTTATGCTAGATTTGCACATTACACAACCGACTTTTGCATTACCCTCATTCATACTAAACCAAAGTCTTTTTATATGCATTTAAGGATTTGCATTTAAATGTAACTATGTGTGTTGTAGTTCATTTCCTTTTGTTCTGCTCATAGCAGACCCATCTCCGAACTCCCCTTGACTTTGATCTTGACTACACATCTGGAACGTTTTGTGACTGGATCTTTCACCGTTGTGACGCTTTTGCATTGACAAAATCGCATAACTAAAACCTTATCTGTACTTTAGTTCTTGTTACAACGAATGTTTCGAGGGTTATCTTTTCATGATGACACACACAGACTCACAGGCTGAAACCAAACCAAGTGCCGCAGCTGGTAAACATTACAGATCACAGTATACATCTACCAAAATAAGACTCTGGTCTTTTGCACCTTCCTCTGGCTAGCCCTTTTCTCCATTTTAGGTTGAACATTTTAAACAGAAAGCAATAGTAAGTCTTATGAATATTTTACAGAGGAAGCTTACAGTTATACAAACAGACAAACATACATTCAAGCACATTTATCAGTACAACTTTACAATTATTTGTAAAGAGTGGAAGTGTGTACTGCACTACACAGCTTCACTTACCTCGGGATCCAGGTGACCGATACATTTAAAGATCTTTATAAATCTAATTTTGCCCCCCTTTTGTCCCGCGTACAGGAAGACTTCGACCGCTGGTCAGTGTTGAATCTGTCTCTGGTTGCCCGAATTAATTCTATCAAGATGAATATACTCCCCAAATTTCTATATTTATTTCAATGTGTGCCCATTTTCCTCCCTCAAACATTTTTTCGTAAAACTGACACTATTATTTCGAACTTTATTTGGAACAAGAAAACCCCAAGGATACGCAAGCAATTTTTACAGAGACCAAAGGCGCTGGGTGGACTTGCTCTGCCGAATTTGAGGTTCTATTATTGGGCTACAAATGGAGAATAATACAGTCCTGGCTGCAGTCTGACTCACAGCACTCTCCGCCTGTTTGGCTTGAAATGGAGGCTGCTTCCTGTAGTCCAGTATCTCTTTCAGCATTGGCTCACTCTCACATTAAGACCCCCTCCTCTGCTTACACTAAAAATGTAATTGTCAAAGCATCCTTGAACATTTGGAATCAGTTCAGACGTTTCTTTGGTCTCCAAACATACTCTACATTAGCCCCTTTAACTGCAAACCATGTTTTTCCTCCATCCTTAGTAGATGGCGCATTTACTATTTGGTTTAACCAAGGCATTAAAACATTCAAAGACCTTTATATTCACAACACATTTGCTTATTTCCAACAGCTATCTAATACATTTGCACTACCTAGGCAACATTTCTTCAGGTATCTACAGATTCGCAGTTTTGTTAATAATAGATTTCCTCAGTTTCCTAATCACCCAACTGATTCACCACTAGACACACTCCTTAGGCCGTTACCTACTCTGAAGGGAATGATGATTTATTCTCTTCGTTTGGTTACCCTGAACTCCATTAAATCTCTTTGGGAAATAGATCTTGGGGAGGAGATTTCTGAGGAACTCTGGGAAAAGCCCTTGCTAATGTACATATATCTTCTATTTGTGCTAGACATGGACTGATTCAGTGCAAAGTAGTGCATCGCACACACTTTACTAAGCTCAGGCTCTCTAAAATATATAAGGAGGTGGACCCAACTTGTGACAGATGTAGCCAAGCACCGGCGAGTCATGCACACATGTTCTGGTCTTGTGCGGTCATACACTCTTATTGGACTGAAATCTTTAGATCACTGTCAGAAATTACTGGAAAACCGATCGCTCCTAATGCTATGACCGCACTGTTTGGTGTAACCCCACCCACATGGCCACTCTCTTCTCTGGAGACAGCCTACATAGCCTTTGTTACTTTAATAGCCAGACGCTTGATATTGCTCATGTGGAAGTCTCCAATATCCCCTTCACACACCTTGTGGTTAAAAGAAGTCCTAAATTCAGCCAAACTCGAGAAAATAAGGTGCATAGTGAGGGGCTCCCTGGGGAAATTCCACAAGATGTGGAACCCCTTCTACAGGTATATACGGGAGCTGGACATGCCGGATGTCTCTGTACAATAGGGTGGTGGACCTGCGGTGTTAAACTGTGATTAGTGGGCGGCTGACTGATGTTTTGGAAATCTTAGACCTAGTCAATACTCAGGAGATATACAATCAGAATGATCAATCAATAAAATGGTGGAAACAGAGTTGTCTTTCTGGATCTTTATTTGAAGCTTCAAATAAGGCACAGGTCTTACGGAGTACAGAGTATTCTGAAAGAGTGCGCACAGAGAGAGAATTGCGCATAGGTTTTATATCATCTTTGTCAGTCCACAGTTCAACAATAACTCGTGACCTGTCACTCTGGGGGGGCTGGATGGGCAGATAAGCTAAAGCCCACATTCCAGAGGAACAGAAGCCACATATGGGCAATGTAGTAAATCAGGAACTTAGTAAAACAGGAACTGGGTAAAGACAGATGGAAGTGTTGAAACTTTAACCCCCAATGTGTTAAAGCCAGGTGAAATGAGGACAGCAGGAAGTCATAGAGAGGTCAAAACAGATATAAACAAGGAATGAGGAATTCATTGCAAGACAGGGGAAACAAACACAGGAACTCGTTTGAGACACTTCTTCACTTTTGCTTACGACCCTGTTTCGCCCCCAGACATCCTTAAGGCTAGTTATATGTTGAACAGAGGGCATGGATTAAAATACCTCCTCATGGGACAACTGCATAGCATTTTACCATATTAGGTAACACATAAAGTTAGTTTGCACATCATATAAAGTTTACACTACATATAGAGTTTGCCATTACATATAAAGTTTATAAGTATACACTGTTATAAAGTTTTCCACTACATTCCCTCCTTTTGATCATACTATGATCAATCATGAAAATAAACAAAATGACAGGATCGACTGATAGTTTGATGATAACACATCAATGAATATATCCCATCGCTGGTTTAAGTAAACACGTCACAAATATATCATGGAAAATAGCTGTTTTTGTGGAGGACAGACTCCAGTATAATGTAAGCATAAGAGAAGGGTAAACTTAATTCGCATCTATATTACGGTCTCATATGTCTCATAGTCAGACTCTGATTCTGACTCGATTACACTCGGATTTGGACGCCGGTATGTTTGGGGCAAAAGGTTTTCGTAGGCCCTGTCGGATCTCGGATTGGGACAGCAGCATACTGAACAAAAGCTGTGGATATCATGCTAGATACACATTTCTTCAGTAGGGGAATAATAAAACATGTGCAACAGACAATGTCAATGAGGCCCCACACAATGACAGCACAAACGAGGAACCAGAGGCATATGAAACAGCTCAACTGGCACTCACTCATGCCACCGTGTGTGTAGTGTGTAGTGTGAGAGTCAGGTGTATGTGGTGCAATGTAGTGCTGGTGGTGACTTGGCACGTCACTTGTCGTCGTCTGTTTCTCCCGTTTCTCCTGGCCTGTGACTACGACCTTGCAGTGGCTGGCGTGGACCCACGTGGCTCTCTCGGCGACCTTGACCGCCGTCTGGGTGACGAGAAGCACCTGGTAGGGACCTTGCCAACGGTTGGATTTCCAGCTCTTTCTCCGGAAGTCCTTGACCAATACGTAGTCGCCGGGCTGGAGACGATGAAGTGGACCAGTAGCAGGAGTAGGTAGAGCTGCTGCTACCTGACGTCTGATATCTGCTAAAGCGGATGACAGGTTAACACAATATGACAACATAGCATCCTCGCACAAGGTTGTGGAAGGGAGAGGATATCCTGGAGCCTTGATTCCAATCTGTGGAGGAGCACCAAAAAGGATTTCAAATGGGCTGAGTTGGCTTCGTGTTCGTTTCCGCATCCTCATGTACATCAGCACAATGGGCAGAGCCTGTGTCCACGACAGACCTGTGTCTGCGCAGCATTTTGCTAGCTTGTTTTTAATTGTGCCGTTCTCTCTTTCCACCGCCCCCCCACTCTGTGGATGGTAAGCACAATGCTTTCTGATGTCCATGCCCAGGTATTCTCCTATCTGTGCAATGGCCTTATTAGCAAAATGTGAACCATTGTCGCTAGAGATCTTATCTGGTATTCCCCATCTAGGAATGATTTCCCTCAGTAATGCCTTTGCCACAGCATTTGCTGTCTGTGCCTTTACTGGGAAAGCTTCAACCCATTTGGACCACATGTCAACCACCCCAAGACAATGTTTCTTACCCTCTGATGGACTAAGCTCAATGAAATCCAGCATTAGGTGCTCAAATGGTCTGGTGGGAGGTGGATGTGCTCCTGATCCTGTAACCTTTACCGGTCTGCCAGAATTTTTGTAATGCAAATTAAGCATGCTTCACAGTGCTTTTGAGCTGTTACTGTGAACCCCCTTGTAAACCATGCCTGATTGATAGCCTCTAACATTTTAGAGCAATTAAAGAGCTAAGGGATAAATTACAATGAAAAAGAAGAGTACAATTAAAGTGACAGACTTAGAGAAGCTGGACACTCACAGAAAGTGTTTAAAACACTGGGAGGATGAAGCAGAATGCCGTGAAAGGAGGCAATTGGCCTCGGCGATGAGGAAAATACAGGTTGAGGATGAAAGTGATAAGAAAGGGTAAACCACCACCATATAACCCACACACTGCTTCTCTGTATCTCTCTTTCACAGGCGTGAGAGACCCTCTCCTCGACCATGGTTTCCCATTTCCCCCACCTCCTCCAGCCGCTCTTCCTCACGACGCTGCTGGGCCAGAGGTCAACATACAACATTACAGCGACACCGTGTTTTATGGCGAGGAATGCGTTGCCATGGAAACGGCATACGGTGAGATCTCAAATTTCGCGTAGAGCTGTTGAGTCATGGACCAGTGATATAAAAGTGAAGATTGGGGGACGATGGGACCGTGTCCATTGGATTTACAGCGACACCGTGTTTTATGGCGAGGAATGCGTTGCCATGGAAACGGCATACGATGAGATCTCAGATTTCACCTATAGCTGTTGAGGGCCGGACCATTAACTGTCATCTGAAGTCTGGTGCCGTTTGGAAGCTTTTCCATTGAATTAAGACAACATCGTGTTTTACGGCGTGGGATGCGTTGCCATGGAAACGGCATACGGTGATATCTCAGATTTCACGTAGAGCTGTTGAGTCATGGACCAGTGATATAAAAGTGAAGATTGGGGGACGATGGGACCGTGTCCATTGGATTTACAGCGACACCGTGTTTTATGGCGAGGGATTCGTTGCCATGGCAACAGCTTTTGAGGACAACTCACTTTTGTCATATTAATGTGTTGAGGGCCGGACCATTAACTGTCATCTGAAGTCTGGTGCAGTTTGGACCATTTTCCATTGAGTTATGACAACATTGTGTTTCATGGCGAGGGATCTGTCACCATGGCAACGGCATATGATGACATCCCATAATTGGCGTAGAGCTGTTCAGGGCTAGGGTTAAGGACAAAGGAGCCTCATTCACTTTACATTGGGGTTGTTTGCGTGGTGCAGACACGTAAATGTAGCAAAGTTCGTGACTCCACCACGCACTGCGGTGTTAAGGAGTCGTGGTGGAGTCACGCATTCTGGTGAGACCAGGTTGGTCTTGCCACATGGCCTTCCCTTGCATAATCTCAAATATTTTTTATTTGTATTTAAGCTACCAACGTGTAACAGAACCATGTCTTGTTTGTTGTTCTCTGACACAAAACATCATGTTGAATCAGTCAATAACAAGATCATTGCCATTGGCATGATGACTTCTGGTTTGGAACACAAAGTTCTGTAAGTAAGTTTCACTTCTTTCGGCTGCTAAACCTTAACTTGTTTTTCACTTATCATCTTGTGTAATCTTTATCTTGTGTTATTTCAAGCTTTTAATTCAGATTGACATGTATGGTATGGGTGTTAGTGTCCCAACAATTCTGTATCTTGTGTAAGTGTATCTGATTATTGCAACACAGCAGCTGCAAGAGAACTATCGATTTTTAGCCGTGTGATTCCATGGATTGTTTATTTTGTTATAACAACGGTCAAATGTTTCTCAGCAGAAAGTTAACCATCCAGTTCAGCAGTTGATATGGGAGCACCAAAAACTGAAGTTCAGGAAAGAGCCAACGCAAAATACTTCTCCGCTCATGTCTTCTGCTTTAATTCCCCACAGCTTCCAATAAATAGTTTAAAAAGTTGTTTAGAATGAGTTTGATGCTTTAAACCAAAGTGTTAATGACTGAAAACCCTGGTTAACATTCAGTCATGTGATTTTTTTTAAAAAACAAACAGTTATCAGAATCAGAATCAGAATATAATTATCATACCAGTATATGCACTTGGCTACCAAAACATGAATAGAGTGTGGTTAAAGTATGTGTGTGATGTCATGTCAATAACAACAGAGTGAAAAGGGTCAGGGTTGGGACAAATGTAATTTCCCCTTGTGGATTTATAAAGTATTTCTTAAATCTTTAGTCTTAATCCTAAACAATTGAAAACTCTTTGCTAAGGAAAGGTAGGGAAAGCTTGTGTTCAAATATTCAAAAAGGTCAAGGAGAAAAATGAGCCATCACAATACTGCAGATAGCTGCATGTCCAAAGAAAGTTGCCATTGAACAAAAAGTAAATAAATAATTAAATTACGATGGTTTGTGTAGTTATAGTACTCAGATCCTTGACTTACTGTGATTAAAAGTATCAAACATCAATGCAAAGATACTTTTTTTAATGAGTAATATGAGCAATTATTTCCTGTGTTCAAAATCCTACTTAAGTAAAAGTACAGGAGTCTTCATAAAGTATCATATGCTGTCTTGTACCTTGGTGGTACTACAGAATATGTGTTGTGTTTCTACTTGAATCTCTTTTTATATCCAAATCTTCTATGTACATAAATGTTTTTTTCTGTCTTTGTGAAGAAGTTTGGTCCAAAACCTGTTTGTTTTTGTGTGCTGTATGCAAACATAAAAAGGGGAAACTAACATCACCCTTTTCAAAGTTAGATCTAAACATCAGAGCTAGAGATGCTATGAGATACAAGACCACAGAGATGTGATTAGCTATGATATTGTGATACAATCATGGCGCATCTGCCCCTGAGGTGTGAAAGCATTTAAAGACAATGGTGACCTGATACAGTATCTACTACAGCTGTCGAATGTGTTTGAATGGACTTCTAAGAACTCAGTTTGATTATTTTTCATTATTAACTTCTAGATGATGACCACAGTGTTATCCAATCTTGTTTATAGTGCTTTATTGAACAGGGAATGGGGGCCAAGATTGTATCAAGAGACTTTAAGCCCCCTCACTGTCCCTGTTGATCCAAAGTGGCGGGACTGCAGGGCCCATTATCTAACAAACATGATAAGCTCCACTGTGCAAGTCACCACAGTAGCTGATTGGTTGGGATATTTCATTTCATTTTTATTTGTCCCGCTCATGGTACGCATAGCCAAATGTTCAATAATTGCCAACAAAACATGTCTCTACACACCATTGAGCGAAAAGGAGCAGGGAGAAGAATAAAATCTTATATGACCTGCCCCTTTCTAAAAAAAACAAAAAAATAAATACAAATAGATGGTCTGCCCTTCATAATAAAAAAAAATGTTCACAGCCACACATAAGAGTACACCCGCATCTGAGTCCTACTGGAGAAGAAGGTGGAAAGCGGCGCCTAATAATAATAATAATAATAATAATAACAATAACAATAACAATAACAATAATAATTAAAGCTGCAAGCAGCGTTGAGCGGGTCGTGCTGTCCGCACGTCGACGTGTGTGTCTAGGTGTCTCAAGGACTCGGCCGTTGGCAAACGTGGGAAGTTTCAGGCCGATCAGACAACGTACATGGGAGTTACAGCAGTATCATAAACATTGTGTTTGATGGCGAGTGATCTGTCGCCATGGCAACGGAATTTGATGACACCCCATAATACGCCTAGATGTGTTGAGGGCTGCATCGTTATCAAACCTGTGAAGTTTTGGGCTGTTTGGAGCATGTTAACTGGAGTTATGAGAAAACCGTGTTTCACGGCGACCATTTTGTTACCATAGCAACGACATTTGACGAAATCTCAAAACTGACACATATATGTGTCGAGGGCTTGACGGTTAGCACACATGGGAAATTTGAACACTTTTTTACCATTTGCACAGGAGTTATAGCAATATCGTGCTTAACGGCGAGGGATGCGTTGCCATGGCAACAGCTTTTGAGGAAAACTCACTATTGTCATATTGAGGTGTTGAGGGCCGGACCATTAACTGTCATCTGAAGTCTGGTGCAGTTTGGACCATTTTCCATCGAGTTATGACAACACTGTGTTTCATGGCGAGGGATCTGTCACCATGGCAACGGCATATGATGACATCCCATAATTGGCGTAGAGCTGTTCAGGGCCGGACCATTAGTCATCATCTGAAGTCTGGTGCCGGTGATATAAAAGTGAAGATTGGGGGACGATGGGACCGTGTCCATTGGAGTTACAGCGACACCGTGTTTTATGGTGAGGGATGCGTTGCCATGGAAACGGCATATGATGACATCCCATAATTGGCGTAGAGCTGTTGAGGGCCGGACCATTAGCCATCATCTGAAGTGTGGTGCAGTTTGGACCATTTTCCATTGACTTAAGACAACATTGTGTTTTATGGCGAGGGATGCGTTGCCATGGAAACGGCATACGGTGAGATTTCACGTAGAGCTGTTGAGGCATGGACCGGTGATATAAAAGTGAAGATTGGGGGACGATGGGACCGTGTCCATTGGAGTTACAGCGACACCGTGTTTTATGGCGAGGGATTCGTTGCCATGGTAACGCCATATTAAGTAACATCAAATTTGACGTAGAGCTGTTCAGGGCCGCAGTGTTGACCATCATGTGAAGTTTGGTGGCGTTCTGAGTATGTCAGTTGGCGTTATGACATCATCGTGTTCCATGGCGAGGGATGGCCGAGCATCGAGCGAACGCGAACTTTGACGCCAAATCACGGCTACGCCGTGCGAAAGAAAAAGACTTCCGTGATAACTTTGAATTGCCCATGTCTCGAGACGCTACCCGACGAATTTCGAGTCGTACGGATAAAGTCCCTGGGAGAAGATAGATTTCGTGCGGAGGACGAAAAACGCGATAAATCGCGTTTTTCCGACGCCAAATTCAAAATGGCCGGCTTCCTGTACGTTATTTTATACCCCTCCAAGAGGCTTTTTGGTTTGTCTCCGCACCCTAGATATGCGTCACATGGGCGCGAAGCGCCCATGTGACTAGGTTCGCGTGGGCTACCTACTGTCATGATTTAGGCCACTTTTAATGGGCTTTTACCCGTCTTTTTCCCTGTTTTTAGTGGGTTTTGCATGGTTATCGCTCGCTTCGCGAGCGACTAAATTGATCGTAACGATATTAATTATGCGAGTTGCACTCACGTGGGCTAAGCCCACGTGACTGGGCTCGCGCGGACTATCTGCCGTTACTATTTCCGAACCTTTTCTGTGTTTTGCCGGTCGTTTTCCCTGTTTTTATGTGTTTTTCGCAGGTTTATCGGTCGCTGCGCGACCGATTTCAATAGGGTCTTCGCCGACCTATGGTCTCAGACCCTAATAAAACCAGCCCTACAAATAAAAAAGATGTCTATTATTATTATTATTATTATTAACGATAATGATTAAAATAATTATGGATTTTTTTGTAGGAGTGTTTTTATTATTATTTATTTATTATTATTATTATTATTATTATTATTATTATTATTATTATCATTATCATTATTATTATTATTATTATTATTATAATATTTATGCACTTTTATACATAAATGATAACTAAATAATAATACAATAATTATAAAGTATTAATAGTTAACTAATAATAATAATAATAATAATAATAATAATAATGTATATATAATAAAACCACTACAACTTATAGAAATAATACAACAATATATTTATATTAACACTAATAATAATAATAATAATAATAATAATAATAATAATAATAATAATAATAATAATAATAATAATAATAATAAAACCAGCCCTTCAAATAAAAAATAAAAAAGATGTCCTTTATTATTATTATTATTATTATTATTATTAGTGTTAATAAACAGTCGTAGTAGCTGTAGTATTAGTATTAATATCTCATTTCTAACGTTCACCCCTGGAAGCAGTTACAGTTAAGGGGAAAGTGAAAGTGAAAGTGCTGGAGGATGAGGTGAGGGAAAACCCAACTCCTTTCTCTCCTCTATAAAAAATACAGTCAGCTGCAGACTGAGAAAAAGGCTCGGCCCTGAGGAGGAACGTGATTCACTTCAATGTCACAGCGCGGAGGCACAACCTGTGCAAACTCATTGAAACTGGAGATGAATAAATTCAAGGCATTCGTTGTGAAGAAAAAACAGAGAGAAAGCACGCAGCCTTTAATAGAGGATAACAACGACATACAAGATGGTAAGACTCTTTTTGGATCATGAGTTTGCACAAGTGATCTTCTTTTTATATGTAAACTATAGACTATAAATAACATCTTCTACTATTGTCTGTCTTGGTAGTATATTTGTTTTGCTACAGCTTGAAAAAAAGGCCATGTTGATTTAGTATTATTTTAAGTAATATTTTCTTATGTGTGACAACTGAAAACGGAGTTATGAAGTGCTAAGTTGTGTCATCAAACGACAGATGACAAAGAAAGTACAGAAAATAGAAATGCCACAAAAAAAGAAAGAAAACTGTGACTTTGAACTCAATGACAAAAGGTTCAAGGTTCAAGGCTTTTATTGGTCATACGAACAAAGCTACAGTGTAGTTATGACCAGGGGCGTCGCCTGGACCTGAAAACATTCGGGGCTTAGCCCACAGTGGCGGCGGCACTACAGTGGCATTTTTTACTGCAACACTCCCCACACGCACACACACAGTACACCCGCGACTGTTACAATGAAGGCTCGATAATCAGCTCATGGCATATAGGCAGGGGTAAAGTGGTATTTTTTATGAGTGGGGGGCTCACCTCCTCTAGGGGGGGTCCGGGGGGATGCTCCCCCGGGAAGATTTTTTTTTAAATATTGAAGTTAAATGCATCAATCTGGTGCACTTTGAGAGCAAAATGAAGAGATCTATGGATACCTCTCTCAACACCCATATGAAGCAGAACTGTAAACAGATGTACTTTTTCTTTATGGATATTTTACTAATCACTCCCCTTTTAAACTCTATTCTTGTTCTTAAACACAAAAGTTGTGGTGACTGATGTTGCACTATCTGATCATTCCTGTGTTTTCTTTGAGAGCTCTATTTCTGTTCACAAAAATGTTCAGAAAGAGGTAACCACAAAGCGATATTTAACTGAAAATACTAGGGAAATGTTTACTCATAATTTTTCATCCACACTTGCCCCTGCTAACATCTCAGTAAATGAGCTAGTAGATCATTTTAATTCAAAAATTAAAAATGTTATAGATACCATTGCTCCAACTAAGGTAAAGGAAGTGACTGGCAAGAAAATATCTCCATGGAGAAAGGCCATGACCGTGAGAACAGAAAAAAGAGAGTGTCGAAAAGCTGAACGTAGGTGGCGAAAAACAAATCTCCAGGTTCACTTTGAAATCTATAAAGAGAGACTTGACCTTTATAATTTGGAATTGAAAAACGCACGACAGTCTTTCTTCTCTGACATCATTACCAAAAACAAAAACAACGCACGTGCCTTGTTTGCTACCGTCGACAGACTAACTAACCCCCCAGTGTCAGTAGCATCTGAATTTCTATCCACCAGGGCATGCAATGATTTTGCCTCCTTCTTCACTGACAAAATTCAGAAAATTAGACAAGCAGTCAGTGCCTCTGCATCAGGTACAGCAAATGTGTTGTCTCTGTGTCCACCTAATATCAATTCAAACACCATGACACAATTCCATCAGATTAATGATAAAAACTTAGAGGACATTATTCAACTTCTGAAATCCTCCTCCTGCTGCCTTGATATTATTCCAACAGGATTTTTCAAAGATGTTTTTCATTGCATGGCCTCAGATCTACTTGATATAGTAAACACATCTCTTCACTCAGGTATTTTTCCACAGGCACTGAAAACTGCAGTCATTAAACCGCTCTTAAAAAAGAATAATCTAGATGCTTCAGTAATGAACAATTACAGGCCAATATCAAACCTGCCATTTCTAGGTAAAATCATTGAAAAAGTTGTATTTCAACAGTTGAGTAACTTCTTGCATTTAAATAACTGTTTGGATGTGTTCCAGTCAGGATTTCGTCCAAACCACAGCACTGAGACTGCTCTTGTAAAGGTCTTCAATGACATCCACTTGACAGTGGCAGAACTTCAGTGTTAGTATTATTAGATCTCAGTGCTGCGTTTGACACTGTTGACCACAACATATTACTAGACCGACTAGAAAACTGGGTGGGACTTTCGGAAACAGTTCTAAATTGGTTTGAGTCCTACTTAAAGGACAGAAAAAACGTTGTTTCTATAGGTAAATACACATCTGAGTTGACAAATATGACATGTGGGGTACCTCAAGGCTCCATCTTGGGGCCTCTTCTCTTTAACATCTACATGCTACCACTGGCTCAGATAATGAAAAACAACAAAATAAGTTACCATAGCTATGCGGATGACACACAAATGTACGTAACAATTTCACCAGGAGACTATGCTCCAATTCAAACACTGAGTAAGTGCATTGAACAAATCAATGACTGGATGTGTCAGAACTTTCTCCAATTAAACAAAGATAAAACTGAGGTAATGGTTTTTGGAGCCAAGGCAGAACGTATAAAAGTTAGCGCTGAGCTTCAGTCTGCAATGTTCAAAACAACAGATAAAGCCAGAAATCTAGGTGTAGTCATGGACTCTGACCTGAGTTTCAACAGTCACATTAAAACAGTTACTAAATCAGCCTACTATCACCTAAAGAATATATCCAGGATTAAAAGACTAATGTCACAGCAGGATTTGGAAAAACTTGTCCATGCTTTTATCTTCAGTAGACTGGACTACTGTAATGGTGTCTTTACAGGTCTCACAAAAAAATCTATTAGAAAGCTGCAGCTAATTCAGAACGCCGCTGCTTGAGTCCTCACTAACACTAAGAAAGTGGATCACATCACTCCTGTTCTGAAGTCCTTACACTGGCTTCCTGTGTGTCAAAGAATAGATTTCAAAATATTGTTGCTGGTTTATAAAGCTTTGAATGGTTTAGGCCCAAATTACATGTCTGACCTACTGCTAAATTATGAACCATCCAGAACTCTCAGGTCTTCAGGGACTGGTCAGCTTTCTGTCCCCAGAGTCAGAACTAAACATGGAGAAGCAGCGTTCAGTTATTATGCTCCAAACATCTGGAACAAACTCCCAGAAACCTGCAGGTCCGCTGCAACTCTTACTACTTTTAAATCCAGGCTGAAGACTTTTCTTTTTGCCGCTGCTTTTAATTGAACTATTCATATCTTAAACTGCACTGTAACTTTTATCCATGTATTTTTTCTTTTAATGTTTATTTTATTATCTTTTATTTTTAATGACTGATTTTAAATGCCATTTTCTTAATGTCTTCCATTTTTGTAAAGCACTTTGAATTGCCTTGTGTTGAAAGGTGCTATATAAATAAACTTGCCTTGCCTTGCCTTGCCTTACTGCCATATAGTATTTCATAACTGTTTTTTCCTTTATTTTTTTAATAACTATAATGATCATATGAAGGTGTGCCGCGGAAATAATCTTTTGAATAATTTGTGACCAAACCGTTTGAGACCCACTGAGATAACTTAGACTAAAGTTAACTATCTAAACACTCAGAGAGTCCTTTAGCTCACCTGAGTCTCTCAGTCTGAGAGGAGAGGATCGCCTCCAGCTTCTTGTGGAACAAACAGCTCCTTATGTCCGTTAGTGCAGCTAGCTAACCAGATGCTAACAACACGGTCCATGCTGGCACCGGTCCCTCCCTCCCTCTCTCCCCCTCTCTCTCTCTATCACACTATTAAATTAAATGCGCTATTGCCACACACACACAGAGCCGAGCTTGAATGACACAAGCACACGTTTATTTCCATGCAACTCTCTGATTGGTCTGGTGTCATGCCTCTGTTGCATTCACTGAACACGGGAAATTACAGTGCTGCCGTCCTCTCTTGTCATGATGAGGTTCACGTAAAGCACGGTTAATGTATTATATTATTGAGGGAGAATTGTCCGGGGCTACAGAAAAAACATTCGGGGCTAAAGCCCCGGATGCCCAGGCCAGGCGACGCCACTGGTTATGACGATGAAAATCTTAGGTCACAGGCTCCTCCAACAGTGTAAAATAAGTACTTAAGTTAAAAAAGTGTTGCATGCTTAATCTTAAGTACAAGCAACAAATACTTAAAGTGTTAAAAGTACTTATTATTGCCATATAAATAGGGGTCTTCACTTAAAGGTGGAGCTCTTTTTCCTTTTAAACAGCTGGGTAACTTAATTTAACATACATAACAATCAAATCTGAATGTTTAAAGTAACTAAAGCGGAACAAAATAATTATTGTAAAAAAATGTTGGAGTCAAAATGCACTCAAGTATAAAGTAGCACAAAATGGAAACATTCAAGTACAGTAACTCAAATTGGCTTTTTCCCTACAGTAATTAAGTAAATAAACAAATAAATCTATATTTAAGTGTGTTTAGATTTTTTTTAAAGGATATACAAACAGTAAAAACGGTTAACAGCAGTGTATACTGTAAGTGGAGGCAAATCAAAGTGTTGGAGCAGTTTCATGGAAGACTGTAATATCAGGGTTTAAATCAGAGTTTATCAAACTGCTGCTGCCATTGGTGTAAATATCAGGCTGGCTGGAATCCCCCTGTAAACCTAGACAAATATGTGACATTAGTTACGCTTGAGGAGAGTCCCACAGAGAGTTGTTGCAGCAGGTTGACGTCTAACTCACACATGGATACTTCTATATCTATATTTAGATATAGCTAACCTGTTATTCTGCTTGGATGTTTTATTAAGTTTTAATAAGTGCAGCAAAATGCTGAGTAGCTATCTCAGACTATTTTGCAGGTATTATAAACAAAATAACTTGAGGTGAATTGTTGACCTGATTATGGATATGGACAATCAGAGAAAGATTTACAATTTCAATTTAAGGGCAGTGTCTGCAGTAGAATATATGTATAACAGAAAATAGCAGCTCAATGTGCTTTACAATAAACAATAAAGGGGCCCTATTATACCTTTTGGGGTTTCCCCTTTCCTGGAGTTTGTTATAGGTTTTTGTGCAAAAAAAACAACATCTCTCATTTACACCTACATTTTGACCTACATTTCACTCTTTTTTTCACAGGATTTAAACAGGCACCATGTACCAGGTATGAAAACCCTTTGGTTCAGAATACCTTGAACATCCACAAAGAACAACGCCTGCAGAGTGAGGAACAGATCACACTTGAGAAATTCGCTGAACTTCTTCATGTGCCACTTGAGGATGGATCTTGTTGCTCAACACACCGTCAGCTCAATGCAGAGCAGCAGCATCTCTGCCTCGTACAAAGATCTGTGGACCAACACTTCCAAGAGCTATCTCCAGATGTGGACCAGAACCTCCATCAGTACCTGGAGAACGTGCGGAAGATGGTTATTACCGAGTTTGTGAGGCTCGGCCCCCCTTTGACACGTATGGGGCTGATGGGAAGTCTGATTGATTGCTACCATCGTGAGACGTTTACTCGCCTCGATGATCTGCTGCAGATCGTCCGACCCTCCAAGAACTCCTTTGAGTTGATGAAATGGGTCCTACATACGTATCTGAGGTATCTTTCTCTACATTTTAAGCCTTTGGATATCTATTTGTTTTGTGGCAATGAGATGGACCCATCCTTGCAAATTGAAGAGACCCTTGACTAAAAAACAATCTTTCCGAAATGTTTGACTTAAATCACAGAATATTTTATCTGGTACAATTGTGATTTTCTTCTTGTTAATTACCCTGAAACATTATGAATACCTCAACTTGAAGGCGTACCGGGCCTTTACTTTCTTTTTTACCTAACCAAGTACATTTGATGCTTAAACCCATAGACACTGATCCACGTGTTCATGACATTGACCACATGCTATGAATGATGTCTGTTTTGATCCAAATGCATCACACAAGCAACCATACCCTTAATGACCCTTAATGAAATGCAAGGTCATAGAGACACTTTGCAGATTTTAAGAATTGTTCTCGTATTTCTTTTCTTATACCCTAAAAATATTTTCTGAATCATAGATTAATTAATAACTGATGTTATTGTTTTACTTTCCCAGCCCGGAGATGCTCTGTCATCCTGAACTTCAAGAAGTGGATCCCATTAAAAAGGTAGACCTCCTGCTGTTCACCGAGTGGGTGGGAAAAGCCAAGGACAAACTGCTTGAAAATGTGGAGGTAAGAATACTGAATTATGTAAATGTCCATGTTTGGCTATAGTTTGCTCCCAAATGCAGTTAAAAAGATTGAGGTAGGTATGAACAAAACGTGAGCTTTTAAATAAAGGAAGCTGATAACACAAACAGTTTAACACAAAAACAGGGGGCCTAGGCAAGGTAAAACAAAACTATAAAAAACAAAGAAAAACTGAACGAGTAGATACCAGAGAGGCACGAGGAACAAGGATAACACAGGGAAATCAGGCAGGACTGATAGAAGGAAGACGGGAACAAAGCCGCGTTCACACCGGAGTACTTTTCCCCGTACTTTTCGCGTTTAGTTCCGTTAGTACCCCTTATGTCACGTTCACACCAAAAAGAGTACTGAGTGCTGGGAACTTTTACCCCCATTTTTAGTGCCTGCTGAGAGATGGTACTTTCCTGGGGGAAAAAAGTGCCCCAGTTCTGATTGGCTGGGCGAATTGCAAACCACGCCCCGTAAAACTCTGAAATGTTTTGTAGAGCCGCCATTTTATTATCCTTGCATTAGCATTATTAGCATTAGCATTCGCCTAGCGCACAAACGCAGAGAGACTAACTTATGGCAACACAAAATAAAGCATGGGAGCGGTGGAGATGAGGAGGTGTTGGCGTTCTGGCGATTTACTCGGAAGGCTTCAGTAGAAGCTGCTGGGAGTCCCAGCAGCTTCTACTGAAGCCAGTCCCCAACTCCGGGGACTTCCGGCCGGGGACTTCGGGTGGCAGTATACACCGTGAAGTGGTTTGCGGCCTGCCAGTAAACCCAAAGCAGAAGAAGACGAAGTGACGTCAGCGGCTCATTTGCGTAATCTTCCCTCAGGGAACTTATTCCGGTGTGAACGCGATCTGTATTAAGTGCCCTGGGGTAATAAGTGCCGGGGCACTAAGTGCCGGCACTAAGTACAGCAAAGTACTTGGTGTGAACGCGGCTAAAGAGAGCGAACCACCAGAGATCACAGGGGAAGATGCTTATATACCCATAGGACTAATCACTGAGACAACACACAGCTGGGGGGAGGGGGCATGCAAAAACACAAAGGGTAGCAGGTGAATAGAAGCTGACAATCAAACAGGCGGGAAAATACATAGACAGGAAGTAAATCAAGACAAGACAGGAGGAAATATATTTCAAAAATAAAACCGTAAACAAAACCAGAATCATGACAGCAAATGTATGAATTATGCATTCATTTCTCAGTTACTCAGTGTCACTACAACCACACTGCTGAAAACTTCTGATGTGTATTTTGTCATCCTATTGTTGCACAGAACGAGGTCAAAGTGTTCCTGGAGAAAATCCTGCAGAATGAGAGAGACAAAGAAACTGTCAAAGATGACCTGTATGTGGACACTATCCAGGTACAAAGTCTATGGTTACTATGAGAGTTATAGAAAAGACTAGTGTGCATATATGTGTCTATTAATAAAGTATATCTTCCTATATACTCTCTTTTTCAGTACATTATTTGAAATATCTATCTAGTTGTAACTATAAAATGTGATAATTAAATAGTGAATTGCATTATTTAAAAAAAAAATTGATTTCCAATGTATCTGTTGAAAAATGTCGTTGTTGTTGTTTCTCTTTCAGTGCATTGATGCCATGATCGAGGCGGGGCGACAAATCAGCCAAAAACTGTCTGGCCGCGTGCAGGATGTCTGTTTCCAAGAGCTGCTGAATTTTCTGACACAGTGAGAATAATTTACTGATTTATTTACACATATTAACACCAGTACCTAAAGCATGAATAATAACAATTGCTTTTTATTTGCTTTGTAGGTACACCAATGAGCAGACTGAGATTCTTGAAAAAAAAGCAAAAGTGGACCAACCAGAAATCAAAGATTTCTTCAAGACTTTGAAGAACTGCAAAGAAATCAAGTAAGAGGGGACCTATTCTGCTCATTTTTAGGTTTCATAATTTTTTGACATATCCCCATGTGGTCCGGCAGTGGCTCAGTCAGTAGGGGCTTGGACTGGGAGCTTTAGGGGCGCCGGTTCAAGTCCCCGACCAGACCTAAAATATGGAGTGTGGACTGCTACTTGGAGAGGTCCCAGTTCACCTCCTGCCCTGCCGTGGTGCCCTTGAGCAAGGCACCGGACACCCCCCTTCCCCCCTCACTCCCATTGCTCCCGGGTGCTGTACAATAGCTGCCCACTGCTCCTAGTACTAGACTCCAGGTACTAGGATGGGTTAAATGCAGAGAACACATTTCACTGTGTGTGCTGTGTGCTCTGCATGTGTGACCATTAAAGAGGGTTTCATCCCTCCCAATTCTATCTATCTATCTATTCTATTTAATGTTCAGAAAACTCTTTATTTTTCTCATACTGCCTGTGCTGCAGCACCTCTTTTCACCCTCTGTCTGAAACCAGAGCCCAGTCTGCTCTGATTGGTTAGCTGGTCAACTTTTTATTTATTGGTCAACCGCTTAGAGATATCACGTACAATGTGTTGAAGTGCTATCCAATAGAAGCGTGAGTGTTACATAGTGATGTCACTATTTCCAGGAAGTTAACTTATTTTTCCTCTGATTTTTCCTCTCAGGCAGTACATCCAGACAAAGGAGATCAAAACATCCCTTCTCAAAGAAACCCTGGCTGTACTTGACAACATGGAGACTTTTACTTTGAAAGTCCTGAAGGAAATCACAGCTGACATGACAGAGGTAGCTATTCAACTTAATCACTAATATAATGTTTTCTTACATGTTTAAAAGTGGATTATGATTTATGCATTATATCGAACTAATGTTTATGTTTTTGTTAAATCACAGAGGTACCTTAAGAAATACTTCAAATCGGAGAACAAGGACTTTCTCCCCTTGATCCAGGACTTGAAGCATCTTTTCTCAGAGCTGCAGGGCTTCCAGGGCGTCCAAATGGTACGTCTTGAATCCCCCCATTCAAATCTTTATTGTTGAATTTGCATTGACAATGACAAAAGCTTCCTATTTCCTTAAGAGTGTTTGTTTTTAATTTCTGCCTAATTTAAAGGTGCTACGTCCATTATGTGAAATATCAATATTTAGCTCATTTTTTCCCATTTCTCTTTTCTGCATTTAGTTAAAGTACTTGTGTATAATGCACAACCCTTGATATAATACCAATTAAGACTTTGGCATAAGTCTTCACTTTGGATTTAAATAGAGATATTTGCTGAGGAAAATGTGTAAAACCTATTGTCGTTGATCTATGAATGAATCATAAAGAACATGAAGTTATGCAGGCTTTTGTTTCCTCATATGTGTATCTTAATGCTTTTGTTCTTCTTTGTGTTTCTCAGAGAGTGGTGCACGAGGCCTACAAGCTCGTCACCTACCTTTACCTCAAGCATTTTATCCAGAGAAGTAAGAAAAAACTGTTGAGGTGCTGGGGTCCTGATGTTGGCCGAACAGTCTATCAAGATGCTGAAATGCTCCAGGAAACCTTTTCAATGATGGTATGTGCTCTTTTCTGTCATAATGAAGTTCATTCACCAGCAGCAGGATCACATCTGCTCTGGTTACCGCGTAGAGCCTGACCTGTGATGTTTTGTTTTAGGCTCCTGGTGTGGAACAGTGGCACCTCATGCTGCTCAGTGTCAGAGAACTGGACGAGTGTGAAAGCTTCGATGCTGTGAAGCTCACAGTGGCTAGAATGCATGACGAATATCACACGTGGAGGTAAATCTTTCAAATGTTTTTACACCTATCTTTCTTAATGCTGTCCAATAATGTGGCTTTTGAATTTATTCTGAAATGGGCCATCCAGGAGTACTTTGGTATTTAAAAAATATATATTTGATGCTAAAAAAAGATTTTAATTCACAGCGAGTTCATGGAGATCCTGCCCGCCCTGCTGCGATGGAAAGGCCTTTCTAAACGGAAGATTATGGAGCTGGAGGACATCCTGAAGGACCTCCCCAACTATCAACCCAGAGCAGGATCTGTTTCCTGGTTCTTGTGTTTTATCTACAAGAGGATCGACCGAAACAAGCAAAGATGACAGAGCTGAGTGTTCAGAAACCTTCCTGGACACCCTTCTTGAAACATGTCACCTTTGGCAGTGAGTTGTAAGAAAGTTAGGTGAGAGTTTTAGTGATTTTGTGATGCAATTATGGCTGATGATGAGGCCGAATGAGGAAGGACAAGAAGGGAAGAATTGACCAACGATCCATAAAATAAATATAGGGACAGTTGTAGAGCGCAAGCACGATTCAAATGTTTGTTTGTTCACGAAATACATTGCAAGACGTTATTTGACATCATTATAAAAAAGAAAATGCATCGGCTTGCCAGAATAAAAATCACGCGAGGGAGGTGCTCATGGGTGAAAACACTACCGCTTCTGTCCACAGGGGGCACCTAAATCACTACAAAATGAACCTTCTTATAGCTGCTTTAAAACTGAAGGGTTTATAGATTGTTATTATTGTTTACGATTTAAGATATTTCGAATATTTATGTGGAACAGTTAAATTGTGTTTCATACTTTATATGCTGCCTCTCCGTTATCATGTTCATATTTTATTATTATTTATTAAATATTAAATTATGTATTTATATGAACATATTTATATTTAACAGAAACTAGAATCAACCATACAGTATAAAACGTTATTGTTAAAAATGTATTTTTTTTAGCTACTCAAACCATTCTGATTTACACTTGAACTGTCAAATTTGTTCTTAAACGTTTTTGCTACTATTTTCTTTTTTAATGCTTTTACAATCAGGGTACAGATGTTGGTTACTCTTATTTCTGCCTGCTAAATATTTAATAATGCATTCCACTTAACTATTTTTGTGTGAGTTGTACAATATTGTTTTGTTTTATTTTATTCCCTCTTTATTCCTGTATCTTATTTTCAGCTTCAATGTGAGTTGAATTGCTGCACTACAATCTTATGTACTGTATTCTCGTGGTGATGTTTTTGTTTAGGAGCTTATAGTTTGGGTTACAGGGACAATCAAACAATGTTTAATAAATAAAATACAAATCTAATAGAAGGATTTATTAAAAAGTACGATTTCTGTTGATTTGTGTAATGGTACCGGACGCTTTTTGTAGGTATTTTTGCTGTAGAAAAAATAGAAAAAATAATTAAATAAAAATAAAAGGAAAATATGTTGGTTGTGTGTTCATTCTATCATCACGAGATGGAGACTAACATCAATGTACAAACATTTGACTTTATGAGAAATTGTTCTGGGGGCGGGACCCTTCAATGGGACACAAGATAAATGTGAGGGGTCATATTTTAGATTTATAGAGAAACAGGCATGAATCTTTTTGTTCCATTTGACTCTTCACATCTAAAATAAATTCCTTAAACTGCTGAAAACTCTTACCTGCACCCTCAAATACACAAGACCAATGATTTTATTGGCTATATTATTTTTTATATTAATATTTTGTAGGCCAAATAAAATGATTGGACCAACTTTTTGAAGTCCTGCGACAGCCTTAGAAACCAAATAGTTTTGCCTTTTGTCAGATTTATTGATCGATTTAGGGATCTAAAGAGTATTTAAACACATGAATGTTTTCTAAAATAAAATGTCCACGCGTTGTTTCTTTTTTAGCATTGCCCCACTATCTAATCTTTCTAATTGATTAAATTCTTGAACTTTAAGGGCCCCAATGCGCTGTCCTTATCAAAATGAATCTCCAAAAACGTATTATCAAGGCTGATGAGACACTTTGGCAGTGGTCCTGGTTACTGAACACAAAAACAGTGTCCATGTTTGACTTAGTATCTAAAACTGTCAGTAAAAAAACATTTTCCAGGTGATCCTAGACCGGGAACTACGGTTTCATTTTCTTTTAATTCTATGCAGTTATTTAGTTCCACATAGCTTTTCTAGTTTAGTGACTTTCTCTACAGGACTTTATGTTTTGAAACAAATAAAAATGTTTTGCATTGAATTCAGTTTAGTTTTATTTGAAGTTATCATGTTTGTGTATCTTTATCTAAACTGGGTGAGATCTGAAGTTATTTTTATTGTTGTTGCATTTTGACCTTCAGGGCCACCATACTTAGGCTTTTGTACTCTTACCACATATTTATCATTTATATTGTATTTTTGATAGAACAGCAGAAAAGCAATGGAGTATTCCATTATACAGCATCCAGTTAAATGTCAGCCTCATAATTTCCCGGTTTTAATGATCATATTTTTACGACCGTCTTCCTGCACACACCCGATACATAAACACAGTCCAACTTTCAGGGAAAAACGACATGCTGATAGTAATTTGCAGCAAAGGCACATCCTTCCTCTGCCTTAAAGAGGTGCAGATATTACTCAGAAATAGTAAACAGGAAACACCTCTGCCCAGCGGGTATTTCCACACAAAATCTCAATGATTTCCTGGGATTGTTCAGCTTAGCTTTAGCCGCTTGTGATGTTGTGGTCACGTTTTCCTCACAGGCAAACAGGACATATTATGCTCATTTACAGGTTCATATTTGTATTTTGTGTCTCTACTGGGACATGTTTACTTTATTTATGCTATTTGCACCCAGGTGACTATAGTCAACAATGCTATATGCACCCGGGTAACTATATTGAACAATGCTATGCAACCGGGTAACTATATTGAACAATGCTATGCACCCGGGTAACTATATTGAACAATGCTATGCAACCGGGTGACTATAGTCAACAATGCTATATGCACCCGGGTAACTATATTGAACAATGCTATGCAACCGGGTAACTATATTGAACAATGCTATGCAACCGGGTAACAATATTGAACAATGCTATGAAACCGGGTGACTATAGTTAACAATGATATGCACCCGGGTGACTATATTGAACAATGCTATGCAACCGGGTAACTATATTGAACAATGATATGCACCCGGGTAACTATATTGAACAATGCTATGCAACCGGGTAACTATATTGAACAATGCTATGCAACCGGGTAACAATATTGAACAATGCTATGAAACCGGGTGACTATAGTTAACAATGATATGCACCCGGGTGACTATATTGAACAATGCTATGCAACCGGGTAACTATATTGAACAATGATATGCACCCGGGTAACTATATTGAACAATGCTATGCAACCGGGTGACTATAGTCAACAATGCTATATGCACCCGGGTAACTATATTGAACAATGCTATGCAACCGGGTAACTATATTGAACAATGCTATGCAACCGGGTAACTATATTGAACAATGCTATGCAACCGGGTGACTATAGTCAACAATGCTATATGCACCCGGGTAACTATATTGAACAATGCTATGCAACCGGGTAACTATATTGAACAATGCTATGCAACCGGGTTACTATATTGAACAATGCTATGCAACCGGGTGACTATAGTCAACAATGCTATATGCACCCGGGTAACTATATTGAACAATGCTATGCAACCGGGTAACTATATTGAACAATACTATGCAACCGGGTAACAATATTGAACAATGCTATGAAACCGGGTGACTATAGTTAACAATGATATGCACCCGGGTGACTATATTGAACAATGCTATGCAACCGGGTAACTGTATTGAACAATGATATGCACTCGGGTAACTATATTGAACAATGCTATGCAACCGGGTGACTATAGTCAACAATGCTATATGCACCCGGGTAACTATATTGAACAATGCTATGCAACCGGGTAACTATATTGAATAATGCTATGCAACCGGGTAACTATATTGAACAATGCTATGCAACCGGGTGACTATAGTCAACAATGCTATATGCACCCGGGTAACTATATTGAACAATGCTATGCAACCGGATAACTATATTGAACAATGCTATGCAACCGGGTTACTATATTGAACAATGCTATGCAACCGGGTGACTATAGTCAACAATGATATGCACCCGGGTGACTATATTGAACAATGCTATGCAACCGGGTAACTATATTGAACAATGATATGCACCCGGGTAACTATATTGAACAATGCTATGCAACCGGGTGACTATAGTCAACAATGCTATATGCACCCGGGTAACTATATTGAACAATGCTATGCAACCGGGTAACTATATTGAACAATGCTATGCAAACCGGGTGACTATAGTCAACAATGCTATATGCACCCGGGTAACTGTATTGAACAATGCTATGCACCCGGGTAACTATATTGAACAATGATATGCACCCGGGTAACTATATTGAACAATGCTATGCAACTGGGTGACTATAGTCAACAATGCTATATGCACCCGGGTAACTATATTGAACAATGCTATGCAACCGGGTAACTATATTGAATAATGCTATGCAACAGGGTAACTATATTGAACAATGCTATGCAACCGGGTGACTATTGTCAACAATGCTATATGCACCCGGGTAACTATATTGAACAATGCTATGCAACCGGGTAACTATATTGAACAATGCTATGCAACCGGGTTACTATATTGAACAATGCTATGCAACCGGGTGACTATAGTCAACAATGATATGCACCCGGGTGACTATATTGAACAATGCTATGCAACCGGGTAACTATATTGAACAATGATATGCACCCGGGTAACTATATTGAACAATGCTATGCAACCGGGTGACTATAGTCAACAATGCTATATGCACCCGGGTAACTATATTGAACAATGCTATGCAACCGGGTAACTATATTGAACAATGCTATGCAACTGGGTGACTATAGTCAACAATGCTATATGCACCCGGGTAACTGTATTGAACAATGCTATGCACCCGGGTAACTATATTGAACAATGATATGCACCCGGGTAACTATATTGAACAATGCTATGCAACTGGGTGACTATAGTCAACAATGCTATATGCACCCGGGTAACTATATTGAACAATGCTATGCAACCGGGTAACTATATTGAACAATGCTATGCACCCGGGTAACTATATTGAACAATGCTATGCAACCGGGTGACTATAGTCAACAATGCTATATGCACCCGGGTAACTATATTGAACAATGCTATGCAACCGGGTAACTATATTGAACAATGCTATGCAACCGGGTAACAATATTGAACAATGCTATGAAACCGGGTGACTATAGTTAACAATGATATGCACCCGGGTGACTATATTGAACAATGCTATGCAACCGGGTAACTATATTGAACAATGATATGCACCCGGGTAACTATATTGAACAATGCTATGCAACCGGGTAACTATATTGAACAATGCTATGCAACCGGGTAACAATATTGAACAATGCTATGAAACCGGGTGACTATAGTTAACAATGATATGCACCCGGGTGACTATATTGAACAATGCTATGCAACCGGGTAACTATATTGAACAATGATATGCACCCGGGTAACTATATTGAACAATGCTATGCAACCGGGTGACTATAGTCAACAATGCTATATGCACCCGGGTAACTATATTGAACAATGCTATGCAACCGGGTAACTATATTGAACAATGCTATGCAAACCGGGTAACTATATTGAACAATGCTATGCAACCGGGTGACTATAGTCAACAATGCTATATGCACCCGGGTAACTATATTGAACAATGCTATGCAACCGGGTAACTATATTGAACAATGCTATGCAACCGGGTTACTATATTGAACAATGCTATGCAACCGGGTGACTATAGTCAACAATGCTATATGCACCCGGGTAACTATATTGAACAATGCTATGCAACCGGGTAACTATATTGAACAATACTATGCAACCGGGTAACAATATTGAACAATGCTATGAAACCGGGTGACTATAGTTAACAATGATATGCACCCGGGTGACTATATTGAACAATGCTATGCAACCGGGTAACTGTATTGAACAATGATATGCACTCGGGTAACTATATTGAACAATGCTATGCAACCGGGTGACTATAGTCAACAATGCTATATGCACCCGGGTAACTATATTGAACAATGCTATGCAACCGGGTAACTATATTGAATAATGCTATGCAACCGGGTAACTATATTGAACAATGCTATGCAACCGGGTGACTATAGTCAACAATGCTATATGCACCCGGGTAACTATATTGAACAATGCTATGCAACCGGGTAACTATATTGAACAATGCTATGCAACCGGGTTACTATATTGAACAATGCTATGCAACCGGGTGACTATAGTCAACAATGATATGCACCCGGGTGACTATATTGAACAATGCTATGCAACCGGGTAACTATATTGAACAATGATATGCACCCGGGTAACTATATTGAACAATGCTATGCAACCGGGTGACTATAGTCAACAATGCTATATGCACCCGGGTAACTATATTGAACAATGCTATGCAACCGGGTAACTATATTGAACAATGCTATGCAACCGGGTGACTATAGTCAACAATGCTATATGCACCCGGGTAACTGTATTGAACAATGCTATGCACCCGGGTAACTATATTGAACAATGATATGCAACCCGGGTAACTATATTGAACAATGCTATGCAACTGGGTGACTATAGTCAACAATGCTATATGCACCCGGGTAACTATATTGAACAATGCTATGCAACCGGGTAACTATATTGAATAATGCTATGCAACCGGGTAACTATATTGAACAATGCTATGCAACCGGGTGACTATTGTCAACAATGCTATATGCACCCGGGTAACTATATTGAACAATGCTATGCAACCGGGTAACTATATTGAACAATGCTATGCAACCGGGTTACTATATTGAACAATGCTATGCAACCGGGTGACTATAGTCAACAATGATATGCACCCGGGTGACTATATTGAACAATGCTATGCAACCGGGTAACTATATTGAACAATGATATGCACCCGGGTAACTATATTGAACAATGCTATGCAACCGGGTGACTATAGTCAACAATGCTATATGCACCCGGGTAACTATATTGAACAATGCTATGCAACCGGGTAACTATATTGAACAATGCTATGCAACTGGGTGACTATCGTCAACAATGCTATATGCACCCGGGTAACTGTATTGAACAATGCTATGCACCCGGGTAACTATATTGAACAATGATATGCACCCGGGTAACTATATTGAACAATGCTATGCAACTGGGTGACTATAGTCAACAATGCTATATGCACCCGGGTAACTATATTGAACAATGCTATGCAACCGGGTAACTATATTGAACAATGCTATGCAACCGGGTGACTATAGTCAACAATGCTATATGCACCCGGGTAACTGTATTGAACAATGCTATGCAACCGGGTAACTATATTGAACAATGCTATGCAACCGGGTAACTATATTGAACAATGCTATGCAACCGGGTGACTATAGTCAACAATGCTATATGCACCCGGGTAACTATATTGAACAATGCTATGCAACCGGGTAACTATATTGAACAATGCTATGCAACCGGGTAACTATATTGAACAATGCTATGCAACCGGGTGACTATAGTCAACAATGCTATATGCACCCGGGTAACTATATTGAACAATGCTATGCAACCGGGTAACTATATTGAACAATGCTATGCACCCGGGTAACTATATTGAACAATGCTATGCAACCGGGTGACTATAGTTAACAATGATATGCACCCGGGTGACTATATTGAACAATGCTATGCAACCGGGTAACTATATTGAACAATGATATGCACCCGGGTAACTATATTGAACAATGCTATGCAACCGGGTGACTATAGTCAACAATGCTATATGCACCCGGGTAACAATATTGAACAATGCTATGCAACCGGGTAACTATATTGAAAAATGCTATGCAACCGGGTAACTATATTGAACAATGCTATGCAACCGGGTAACTATATTGAACAATGCTATGCAACCGGGTAACTATATTGAACAATGCTATGCAACCGGGTGACTATAGTCAAAAATGCTATATGCACCCGGGTAACTATATTGAACAATGCTATGCAACCGGGTAACTATATTGAACAATGCTATGCAACCGGGTTACTATATTGAACAATGCTATGCAACCGGGTGACTATAGTCAACAATGATATGCACCCGGGTGACTATATTGAACAATGATATGCACCCGGGTAACTATATTGAACAATGCTATGCAACCGGGTAACTATATTGAACAATTCTATGCAACCGGGTGACTATAGTCAACAATGATATGCACCCGGGTAACTATATTGAACAATGCTATGCAACCGGGTGACTATAGTCAACAATGCTATATGCACCCGGGTAACTATATTGAACAATGCTATGCAACCGGGTAACTATATTGAACAATGCTATGCAACCGGGTAACTATATTGAACAATGCTATATGCACCCGGGTAACTGTATTGAACAATGCTATGCACCCGGGTGACTATATTGAACAATGCTATGCAACCGGGTGACTATAGTCAACAATGATATGCACCCGGGTGACTATATTGAACAATGATATGCACCCGGGTAACTATATTGAACAATGCTATGCAACCGGGTAACTATAGTCAACAATGCTATGCAACCGGGTAACTATATTGAACAATGCTATGCAACCGGGTGACTAGTCAACAAAATTGAGTTAAACATATTTAAAAATGTACGGCTTAAGATTTTTTAGAAAATCACCATCGAATCACACACAGGTTTCACCAAATTTATTTAAAAAACATACCTTGCATTCAACACTCTCTTTTACAATACAACAGATGACGTGAAATCTGTTTTATTGCACATGGAAAGCAAAATATACACATCAATAATAAAATACTATAACACTGATTCTTAAAACAAGTACTTGTTTCCCAAACATATACATTCATGTTACTCATTAGTAAAAAGCGCAAGATCTGTACCGAATGTAATGTTTTGAACATTCAAAGATGTGGTTGAGGTTTTTTTACTTTTGGACATTGCTCTGGAGTAATCGGAAACACCACTGAAATGATTACAAAAATAGTTTAATACTATTCATTTTGTAGTTAATCTTTAACGGCAGAAATATTCGGTTTAAACAGAATGATTACCCCTCACCCAAAAACAAAAGAACAATGCAAAACATTTTGTATGATAACGTTCAGCACAGCCTGATGAAGCACCATATTTACCAGCAACAATAATGTGAACTGTAGCTTATTCAAACACAGTACTCATTTTATATTATTATTTTCAGCATAAGTAACATTTCGACCGAGCCTTGTCACACCGAGAGAGCAGTGCAGACTCGTTATAATCAGAAACATGATACAGTAAACGATATGTACAACCCGCCTTTCAGCCAACTTTGAAATGAGGATAACTGAATGATTTATGGCTCATTTGACTTGAACGAGGGAGAAAAAGGAACGAGGCTGGGTGTTGCTTCCTATTTCCATTTTCAAAGTGTGCAGAATGTCTGTGGCGGATTTCCTGTCAGCTTTAGTGAGGTCGGTCTTGAGCTTCAGCAGAGCCAAAACATGTTTTTCACTGTGGGTGAAAAAGGAACAAAATCAACCCAAATGCATTATTTGTTATTACGATCTCAGAGAAACCTGAACATGGTGCGAAACTGAAGGTTATTTAAATTAGATGTTTATCAATTAAGGTCGGGAAGTACTTTTTTCATTGTTTTTTTTGCTCCGTCTTTTTTGTATGAGCCATAAATGCGTCCTATATTATTTGAACAAACAAGGAAGCAATGGTGGCAGCTATAAGGAGCTGATAACCTAACTGTTTTTAAAGTCAATCAAACACATTATCTGTAATGTTCCTCCACTAGAGGTCTGTCAATCAAAACAATATCAAAAGTTAGAGGTTGGTGGCATGAAGGAGTTGTAGAGGTCGTATCCAGACATCTGATAACTAAATCCTTCGTGACAGTGAAACATGCTCAAAGGGGATACAACTCTGTCACAGGAAACTTTATTAAACGGGCCGTTACCTTGATTAAAAGTAATATAGTTCAATACATAAAGCATAGGTCTTGTTGTGTTTAGACATTTGAAGGCAACAAATGTCCTAAGTCGTTCCTTTAGTGGTTCTGGCACAAGACATGTTTTAATTCAATTATTAATCTTGCATTCAACTCTCCCATTGGCGCCTATCAACCAATAGTTTTGAGGTACTTGTACTTTCATGTATTAGCATTTTGTGCTACTTATACTCCACTTTTGGAGAGATAACGGTGTGCTTTCGATTTGCCTCGCTATATTTAGGGTGTCTGCAGATACACACACTGACACACTTCTAGTGGGTCAGAAGTGATGATAGGGATTATTTGTATAAAAGTCTATAAATTGTGCCTTTAAAATAACAATTTTAAGGTCAACATGTTGCTTCACTTTTAACCAAGTCTGGAAATATTTGACTCTGACTGGAATCATTAGCTGTAGCCTCCTTATTTCACTGCAGTTCTGTGATAGCACACCACAGCACTTCCACTGACACGTGACTACTTTTAGCTCTCAGTGCTGTCCTGCTGCCAGGAAATATCTGAACATATTTTCACTTCCTGGTCCTTTGCCCTTCAGGGGGTTTGTTTATCCTCCACTAATATAAACCACTCACAGCATGATACTGCCCTTATGAGGTCAGATACATTGCTGTGTATATATTGTTTGATTGCAAAGGTTACCTGACGTCAGGGTAATCAGTTCCAAGAGAGGCGACTTCGATCTGTATGGCGGGGAGATCCTGGAGTTTCAGCACTTCTGCAATCTTGAACAGGATTTCCTTCAACCAATGATCCTCTGATCCCTGTGATGACAGAGCGCTTACATCATTCAGAGGGATCTACACGCCGATTGTTTATGGAAACATTTGATCTGTTTTGGTTTTGTGGAGTTTCCCTGAATAACTTATTTATCACACACTGTGGTCAGCTCAAGGCTAAACCCAATTACCTTTTTTTTTACAATCAAATCTCGAATTGAGGTTTTCCAATGAACACTTAAAAGAAAAACACGCAGATATCAAAAACCAACAAAAAATCCAAAGAACTAAATCCTCAATTTGAATTAAATGATCAATTGGATAACATTAGTCCGTCATTTGTTTATTAAATGAACTTTCTTTAATGGATTTAAGTCGTCAGTGTGTGCAGCAAGCTTGAGAGCAAACTCGTTTTTTTTTACCACAGTAAAAGTGTTTTTTTTGGAACGTTAACGCCAGGAAACATGGATTGAAGCAATATATTTTTACTTCTCGACTTGACAGTGCTCTGGAGTTATTGGAAATATTTTGATCACACAAGCTGGAAACAATTATGCGCTGTCTGAACTGGAATGTAAAACCAAAAAAAGTATTATACTAAGAATACTAGTGCATCCTTATCTTTATCTGCAACTGTGCAGAAATACCAGGTTTAAACAGACAAAAAAACTGCTGAGCAAATTAAACTTCAAACTTTTCGCTACAGCCCTAGTCAGTACAGGTATTTCTTATGTTGAACTACAACCAAAAATGAGTTTGGGGTAAAATATAATACTTGTGTTAAGCGATTTTGTGCTCCATTCTCACCATTTGGACGAATAAATGATGCAAATTCTCTGCGTTGTCCTTCACAGTCAGGTAGGCCTTCAGCTGTTGCTTCTTGTCCTTTAGTTTTACTTTTCCTTTCAGGAGCCTACTCACATATTCTACTGTAACCTCCTGCTCCAGCTGGCCCATCAGCTCCTGAAATGAATACAATAATTGAATCAAATCAGAGCAAGAAATGAATAGTTTCAGCCTAAATTGTAATTACATTTACCTTGATAAAGAACCAAGCAGTTCATTTTGGGTGAGTTTTAAGAACCATACCATTGATTTTACAGAATTCTGTCCATGTAAAACGTTATTCCTGGCAATTTTATAAACAATGTAACACAGTTGTTCAGAGTTTCGATAGCATTTTTTACATTTCCAGACAACTAATGGCTTTAATTCATTTATTTACAGCTTGAAAATCAGTGTGTTGACTTTGAAAACGTGTTTCAGTAGTTTCATCCATGGCTGTAAACACAACTGATTTCCATCTAAACTATAGCATACTTTGCACAATGTTTATAAATCTAAAGTCTACATGAATTGAAGTGTGTGTTTCATGCTTTCTTCAGTCTACCTTGTGACAGGATTCAGTTGAACCCTGAAGATCTTGACCCTCTTTGTTGATGCCGTCCAGCAGCTCATTAAACTCACTCTGGTGCAGCCAGTCGCTGGTTCCCAGTTTGCGGTACTGCGGCTGTGTGGGAACCATGACGCATTAGAAAGGAAACACTTCCATGCACAGTGGCAGAGAATACAGTTACAGGAGGATAGGATTTCACCTCCTATGTTTGGTGCAAATTTGCATATGTTGGTTCCCTTTGTCAAACTAAACTATGACATGTGTGTTTGGGTAATGAACAAAATATGTTGTTAATGGATGTGGCATTGTCACCGTGATTTTAATGGTTTTTGACCAACATTATGGCTCTATAGGAAGGATGATAATTCAGGCTTTAGTACACAGGCCATATGTGTACGTTGAACATGCATTGTTGATTTGTTTTTTTTCCACAGTATTTGTTGACAATAATAAAGAATCTCACCTTGAGGCGCTTGTGCAAAGGTTGTAATAAGTATGTGTGGGCAGATTGTTTCATGTCAGTCAGAACACGCAAACAGTTCTTCCTCACATCTTCTGTGAACAGATGTCTCTCCTTATTGAGGACTTCACTGCAGAGAGAGCAAATAAGTCACATTAGCTTACATTTCTATTGTGATAGCATGAAGGCTACGCTACAATGCGTGAATGTCAGAAACGTACCTGAACTGTTTGATACAGTCGAGGTTGGCCTTGATGAACGACCTGCTGTTTGCCTTGTTTTGCTTTATGACGTCACTTTGGAAGCTCTTGTAACTGCACAGGTTATAAAAAAACATTTTACTTTCACTTCGTTATTGTTGTGCTTATCAAACACAAGATAAAAAAGCTTTTGTAAACAAAATGTTTTGAAGATAATCATCAGTCTTGTTACCTGTCCATTAAATCTTTTGATATATGGCACGTTATTCTCTGGGCCTTGTGCGGATCTCCCAAAACTTTTGTAGATGAAGTCACCTTACCGTTGATGAGCTAAACACAGATGGTCAATGACAGACTTTAAAAAACAACAACAGCCTGATTCTCCCAAACAGTCAAACCAACTAAAAACTGGACTGAGTGGACTTTCTATAAATAACTTAGACCCTGACTCACTGTTAATCTTATTGGTTAATCCTTTTCTAAAACTGTTTGGTTTTCTCCGGTTTGGTTAATATGTAAAACTGCCTGGGAAAACATTGTGTTGTAAAATACTCTGACAAGCTACAGCTTATTCCAGGTCTAAACGGCAGAACAGAGGACATGGTTAAATATTGTATTTTTACATTTTGTTCTCTTATACTCAAAAGAAGCGTATGACATGATGAATAGCAAACACCCATTTCAAACTTCTTGTCAAATCCACATACAGTAACAGAAGATAGAAGCTTTTTATATTGATACCATTATAACAATGTATTGTTTTCAGCCACCAGAGAGCAGCCAAATCAATCTGCTAGCTCATATTTTACACATTATCAACTATATAAGTTGATACACTTGTTAGCATTCCAATTTCAACATCGACAGATTCAGAGCAACATGATCCCTCATTAAGATAAAACGTTTTTTTAGGAGTTTGTGTCCAATATTCACTCTGTTTGTTGATCTGATTTTGGACTCCACCTACTACTACGGGACTATTTGGCTCTTTTGCTCCTAAATGCTCCCATATGTTTACCACCTGGTCATTAATAGCTGTACAAATGCAGCGTTTTTACCGCCTCAAAGACGCAGCTTGTTCTCTAAAAAGCTGTTTAATTGTACCTGAATGATGTCGTATGCCACAGGACTAAAGAAGCAGCCGTCCTCTGTTTCCGGCTCCTCTCCTTTATTCCACTTTTCCCTTTCTTCACCCAGCACCCGACGGATTATTGTAGTCAGCTCACCCTGAACACACAACACCATGAAGCTGAAACAGTCTTTTCTACACAGTAAAAGAAAGGTAACACTTTAATAAAACTAACCAAACTACAACTAAAAACAGCAGCTCAGGTCACCTGTTGGTTGCTCAGGTATTCATCCTCCAGCGATTTCAGTAACTTTTCAGGCAGCAGCTTTCCCAACGGCCCACTATCGATCTCGCTGTGTAGCTGTGGCTTTGCAAGGATTCTGAAACAGACACCAAACATCACAACTTTCATTACATGTCACTTGTTAGACGCTTTTATCCAAAGTGACTTACATACTCAATACTGTGGGCAATCCCCACAGGAGCAATTTTGGGTGAAGTGTCTTGCCCAGGGACTCAACGACATGCTGACTGCAGTGGGGTTTGAACCTGTTTTTTTCAAGATGTCTCGAGGGGTTAATGAAGGCATGTTTTAACCCCTCGTTCTGTCCCTGATCCGAACACCAACACACAACCCACTGCACCACATGCCTTCATTAACCCCTCGAGACATCTTGAGCATCAAGGTTTGGATTTCTGTGCATTTTCAACAGTTTTTTCTCATAATATTGACTTCATTTTCTTAATTTCAAAACAAGAACAGGCAGTGTTTTTTGTGATTGTGAGTTAATAGTTTGGAAACATCAGGGTATGACTGTGTAGAAGTGACTCAAAGAAAACTATAACAAAACCTAATCTGAGATTTGCGCAACTCCTGCAACTGATTCATACTAAATTATATAAGAGCTCTCAATTATTTGTGGGTCTTTTCTTGGACCACTTTTAAATCAAACATTTTTTCTCTGATTATAACTACGCTCCCTTCTGACTCTGTGTTTATTACTTTTTGTACCCATTACTTTTGGGAGTCAAAACTACAAGTTTAATTCTTAAATACCCTTAAAATGAAAATACTCAAACTTGGTAACCATGGATCAGCGTGTTGGACAAAGGATAAACTGGTGGACCTTTACCGTGACACTACTAACACAAAAACACAATAACATGGAGTTTTATTCAAACAATTGAAGCCATGACTTACTCTGGATAATACTCGTTCACCCAGCGCAGGAGGAAAATGCGATCCTTGTCCACCAGACCAAAGTCTGCGATGTTCACAAGACTGGCGCTTAAGGTTTGGTGGTATAACTTGGAGTAAAAATTGCAAATGTCCATCTCTTGTGGGTAGCATCTCTTCACACCGCCCACCACAGACAGCAGATCCTCTTTCAGCTGCCTGCCCATGTTGGTGAGGTCCGCCTGGATAGTAGTCAGTTTGATCTGGCAAGCAGAGGGCGTTGAAGGGTTTTCCATACGTTCTTTCACCAAGCTGAGGAGCGTGGAGTCGTGCAGCTTCCTCCATCCACTGGGCCTCCAAGACGGAGGTGTCTGATCCCTTTGTTTCCACAGCAAGTCCTGTTCCTCCTCCTGCATCACGGCCTTCACGGCAGACGTCAGACCCGCCAAGCTGTCCTCTTCCAGACAAAGAGATTGTCCCAGAGTCTGCAGTACAAGGTCTTGCAGGGCCTTGCGGTCTGCCTTCAGCTGGTTTACTTGTTCCTCATGATGTGTAAGAGCGTCTGATTGCTTTAACTCTCTAAACAGACGCTCCTCTTTTTCTATCAGCAGCTGGCCGGCTTCAGACAATAGTTTTTCCTGGAGCCTCTGCTCATATGTGATCACTGAGGGGAAGAAAAGTCGCAGTAAATAATACCATCCTACTACCGTCGCAGTAAAACATTCTCCAGTAAAAGTCCTGTATTTATAATTACTTAAGTTGAAGTATGTGAGACTTATCAGAAACATGTAACTAAAGTATGAGAAAGTCTTTTTGTGTTTTACTATTATATATAATTTTTTTGTTTAATATTACTGCTGTATAAATGTGCATGATGAATGGTTCCTCTATGGATCATTCAAGTTGTGCTATTATTCTGGTATTTCAACTCGTGCAAAACGTTCATATCTTTTTTTAGTTTTTATGAGAAAACATGAAAGCAGCCCTGTTTTCAGTTCTGTGACTATGCATTTTCCAGCCTATCCAAATACTTAATCCTTCAGTTTATCATAATAATAAAAAATCACCACAACTAAACTAAATATACAATGTTTTGCTTGGTATGCAAATGATAGAGGAGAGGTGAGTCCCACCACCCAAAAATGTTAAGTTAATAACAAAATTATGATTATTGTCACATTAGCTTGTGCTGTTTTATGTATCTTAACTGACCGGGTTGGGGCTCCTCCTGTTGGGGTAAAGGGGATCCATCCGTCAGGCTGGAGGTGTTGTTGTTGACAGCCGGGGGTTGTGGTTGATCTCTGGGGCCGAACCCGAACCACTTTTTAATCCTAATGCCGCGTGTGTCGGTCCTCATCGTTTTCCTGGAACAGATACTGTGCCAGCAGCCAGAAAAACGCTCTGAAAACATACATGGAGACAAAAAGTATTGTTAATATAAAAAATAACGGTCTAACCAAACTAGTTAAAAAGCTAACAACAATTTTAGCAGTTTTTTGCTACATTAGCAAGCTATTTTGTAGTGTGTTAGTCATTTCCTTCAACAGACGCTACTCACCCTTATCTTACAATTGCTTCTCTGTTGATGCCATTCAGCTGCTGTGACTCTTTTAAAAGCTACAGCAGCAGGCTCCTCCTGCTTGATCGAGATATGGAAAGTCCACCCCCCCCCAGAAACACACACACACATCTGGTCTTTTTTTAAACACATGATGAGCTTAGGGAAATGCTGTCCACTTTTGTTTGGTTAAGAGTGAGATTCCCCGATGATTTAAAGGACTTAACATTATTAAATGTTCTAGAGACATTCATGGACCCCAGTGGATGAACCCACTCTGGTGATTTCCTTACTTTCCCCTCTGGCAACAAGTTAAGAAACAAGACGAATGGTCTCGACTGATGTATCACTGAGCAAAGAAAAAGCGTATTATTCATTCATCTAACAACATTTGTTTTGTTTTAGGTCTAACACAATTAGTGTTGTGTTAGATGGACTAGAGATAACTCTCCCTGGATGGAATTATGTGCAATATACTGTATGGTGTCATGTGCACACACCAACATAATACAATAACAACATCACTAGTACTGTTATCCCCATACTGTAGTTAGTGATGGACAACAACACCATCATTGACCAGATTTCAAAATACTATAAGACTTTCTATGTAAGGAAATTACACATCATACAGTGTTTGTGGTGAAGAAATATGAAGATAAACATTCAAAGCTTTATTCGAAAACCTCAACAAAAGCTACTTATGTGAAATAAATAACATCTTATGCTAGATTTGCACATTACACAACCGACTTTTGCATTACCCTCATTCATACTAAACCAAAGTCTTTTTATATGCATTTAAGGATTTGCATCTAAAAGTAACTATGTGTGTTGTAGTTAATTTCCTTTTGTTCTGCTCATAGCAGACCCATATCCGAACTCCCCTTCACTTTGATCTTGACTACACATCTGGAACGTTTTGTGACTAATGAAGTCACAAAACGTTCCAGATGTGTAGTCAAGATGCTTTCACCGTTGTGACGCTTTTGCATTGACAAAATCGCATAACTAAAACCTTATCTGTACTTTAGTTCTTGTTACAACGAATGTTTCGAGTGTTATTTTTTCATGATGACACACACAGACTCACAGGCTGAAACCAAGAGTGTTACTGTACAGTATGCACCTTACTCTGTCTAGCCCTTTTCCTCATTTTAGGTTGAACATTTTAAACAGAAAGCAATAGTAAGTCTTATGGATATTTTACAGAGGAAGCTTACAGTTATACAAACAGACAAACATATACATTCAAGCACATTTACCAGTACAACTTTACAATTCTTTGTAAAGAGTGGAAGTGTGTGTGTGTGTTTAGCTCAGTTGGAAGCATATTCCAGTGACTGATGGCTATAAATCGTAAAGCAGATTATAAACAAAGGCAATCCGTCTCTGTTTTAATGTTTTGTAATGTAATGTTTTTTGTAAAGCACTTTTAATTGCAAGTTGTTGAAACCGCATGTTGCCACTTGAGTAAGTGGTACCAGACAGTAAATATATCCAAAATAAAATGTAACCTTAACCCTGACTATTTTCCTTTAATAATATTTCCTAATTATGAGAAAAACCTGTCTGCTATGGCGGCAGGTTAGCTGAATTTTATCTGCCACAGCCAACATTAACATTGGCAGATGTAAATGTCCTTCCAGGTATCATCTGGCATCCATAAACCCTGTTGGTAACTTTGAATCTGAAAATGCTGTGTTGTCAAATGTGTTTCTTACCTTTTGTTCTGCGTCGTCTGCGGGGAAAACAGCCGCGAAACATTAAACACATGGCTCCTGAAGGCAGCACGGCTCAGAGATGTGTGAGGTTCATGCAGGGATTCACACTGAAGTGAGAAAAAAATGCAGAACACATTTGATGTCAGGATGTTGGTTAGGTGCTGTTTTGAGATAGTGTGGTATTTTAAGGTGTGCACCTGTGTGTTGTGAGAGTGAAAGCATCAGAAGCTTCTCACACTGTATGTAAAGGTGTGCTTTTAGAGCCTACATTGATTTACAAATACAGGAACATTATTATCATTATCAAGACAGTTAAGTTCTGTTTTTCAAATGTCATCTTCAGCATTTGAATTTAACTATCAACACTAAAACAATTACTCAATGATTATCCTCCACAAATTCACGTTTAACTCTATAATACTGCCTATCTCATCACGCCAAGGCACAAATCAACAATACTTTTATAGTTATAGAAGTGAACTTTTCAAAACATCTCACAGTATAGCACATATTACAAGCTGCCTTCAAATACTAAAAATAAACCAAGAAGGTTTCATTTCCTTAGAAAACAGAGAAGGCAGAAGCCAATTCATAAAAGAGCGGTGTGGTTTCTTGCATGTTACATACAATATAATACAAATGGATATACAAAGTACAAGTTTACTTGTTAGTATGCAAACAGATGGTAATATTATTATTCATTGAACCAATGCATCTGAAGTTGTTGATTTGTATGATGTAGTGGCACTAGGGGGAAAAGTCAAGAGGTGACCAAAGTCAGTTGGGTTCATCCTATGGGTTACATACATTTGATTGCAAATGTATATGTCAATTTATTTCAGTCAGAACCAAAGTAGTGTACTGAAACCGTGATTTGCTGTTTTACTTCCGCATGAAGAAACATTATACAAAATAAAGGAAATCATTTGTATTTAAAGACTTATGTGGATGTCTTTTGTTTCTTTTTTCATGTATTGTACATTTATAAGGAAAGATATTCAAAAAGAAGAGGAACTGTTTTGTTGCTTTCTGTCAAACGTAACTTTTTCACTTCAAAATAAACAAATCTTTCCATATTGACACAAGAACTGTCTTGGTCGAGCTGTAGTGCAACTTGGCACACTTTGCACAACATGAGCCAAGTTTCTAAACAGTTGCTGCACACACTTGCATCAGCACCAGAGTTAATAGATGTGAAAGTGAAACTGTACCAGGCTGACACCACAACAACCACATGAGAGCAATCGCATTTTATAAAGTGCAGCCTTTATGGGAAATAAGATGTTTACAGTATGGCTGAGGGAAGGTTTAGTTCTACCTACATGAATACAGTATGAGCTTCCTCGGATTCATACATACAGCAAACAGAAAAGTCTAACACCAGCAGTGAAAGTGGTCGTCTGCAGACATAAGAACCTGAGAAACATCCAGAACAACCCAAGACTTTTCTTTCAGGCATAATTTCTGGAGATGTTGACTTGAGAAATGTGTTTCTAAAGAGTTTTGTCTCGCTGCCCACGATGAAGTGTTCAGATGTTTCCTTCAGAGCAGGACACTGATGGGAAAACTTTGTTTCTTCTCCACTGTTGAAGACTGTTCTGAGTTTCTGAGTGAGACTCTGATGGAGGAAGCCTTGTCTGAGTGGAGCATTATTCAAATGTAAAAACTACATTTCAACTTAAAGGGGACCTATCATGCAAAATGCACTTTTTGATGTCTTTTATACATAAATATGTGTCCCCGGTGTGTCGGGGAACTCACGCAGCATCAGAAAATAAAACCCTTTCTCTTTTCCTCCGTACCCAAATCTTAAAAAATGGTGCTACAACGGAGCTGATCCAGATTTGCGTCCGATATGACGTAATATCGGAAATATAGGCTGGCTTTACACCCACGGCCCTATCAGAAAGTTGCTATCAGAAACAATGCCCGACTGTTTTGGACGTAATATGGTCGGTGCATGTTTACATTAGCATCGCTAACACTCAGAGCTAACCTGTACTGGAGAGCATGTGTGTGAAGAAGCAGGAAATAAAAAGGAACTCACCTTGTGGTATAACCGGCAAGAGAGAAAGCCTTTGAGCTCCATACTGTTTCAGAAATAATCATTGATAATCCATGATATGGCGTTTCATCATCGCAGTATTTAGTTTAGACAGTAGCTGCCGGGTCCCGCATGAGCTCAGCCCCCTCCTCTTTTTTTTTTAAAGCTTTATACCCCAAATCAGCTATTTTGAAACAGGAAGTGAAATAGAGGGATATGAGGCATGGCTAGAATGGGTGATCTGTTTGGTATTTTGAGTAAAACACTTCATAGACATGTTTTTTATATATTTGTATATATCTGAGACCTATGCTATTGCCTAAAAATAGCATAGGTGCACTTTAACCAGTTAAGCCCTGAGCCTGTTTTTCAGGTCTCAGGCCCGAAAATGACATTCCCAGAACAAATGACTATATCTTCACTTCTAAAAGGGGTAAATTAATAATCTTTTTTCTCAAAGCAATGATAAACCTGTGGGTTGGATGTAGAAAAGTCAGAATCAATATAGATGTTTTTTTGTTTTAAAGTAAATTCAGATTGAACATAAACAATGTAAATTATAGTGTAGTAAAAAAACATTACTTATAGTGAAAACCACCCTTGAATGATGGAATAGTAGACTAAAAGCTTTAGGAATCCAAACTATGACATATAATAAGTACCCTGTATCAAGATTGATGCAAAGCAAGTGACATTTGACCTTTTTAGAGAGATTTAGCAAAAATAAAACACTTCTGGGGTCATTTGGGTGCATTTTCCATATCTCTGGCCCCCCTCGTTCGATTTTGATGATTGACATCTTCCCCTACTTCGAGGGGAAGTTCCTAAAATCCATCTAAACATTACCCATTGGTGAATAGAGTGATGCGTAGCCAGAATGCCCCGGAACCGGAAGCTGCGATACACTCTGGTGGCCTTCGTAGCAGCTAATAGGAAAACTCCGTTATTGACATAAAAATGGAATGATGGATTATCAGTAATCATTTCAAAGTGACACAGACACATTGGATTAACTATTGGATTAACCTAATCTTGTATGTGCAGTTACGATAAGTAATAAGGGTATTTTTTACCGTGAGTTCTGTGCTAAGTGCGTAGCATTTTTTCGCTCAGGGCTCAATTAGACGCTTCTTGTGAGACTTGTGTTTTGTTTCTGTAAAAATGGTTCGTATCGTCAGGTAGCTGAGTTCCTTCCCGTTAAGTGGGTATGACACATTAATAGGTTTTTAAATGTTAAGAAGCCCTGAGACACAGTTTCGTGAAAAAAAAAACCTGCAGGCCCCGGTACCGGGGGCTCTCGGGCTTAAACGTTTCCAGAGGTGGAAAAGGATAAATGTATTGACGTGTATTTCCATTTTAAATGTACAGGTTTAATAAGTGTTGAGTGAAAAATAAACTTGATTACAATTTTAAGTGGAAATGTAGTTTTCACATTTGAATAATGCTCCACTCAGACAAGGCTTCCTCCATCAGAGTCTCACTCAGAAACTCTGAACAGTCTTCATCAGTGGAGAAGAAACAAAGTCTTCCCACCAGTGTCCTGCTCTGAAGGAAACATCTGAACCCTTCATCGCGGGCAGCGAGACAAAACTCTTTAGAAACACATTTCTCAAGTCAACAAATAAATGATCCCTGAAAGAAAAGTCTTGGTTTGTTCTGGATGTTTCTCAGGGTCTTATATCTGGAGACGACCACTTTCACTGCTGGTGAACTCCTGAGGGTCACAGAGACACTCCTACTACAATCAGGAGAAAAGGGTGGCACGTTCCTGCTAAATTTGACATGTACTGATGGATAAACTGATTTTCATATATGTGTGTCCTTAAAAGTACCTTTGATCGTCTTACTGAAAACTCATAAACGTTGAAAAGCTTCCTCATGTCAAACCAAGTTTCTTCACATGTAAATATAGTCGTAAGAGATTCATGGCATTAAACAGGTTTCATATGTTTTATTAAAAAAAGATAAAACATGGTTGATCCATTATAATTTCCTCTGTAATTCATTTTGGTTCCCTTTACACTGACTGGGAAACAATTACAGAAGTATTTCATACAGTATATACATTTATATAATTGTCAGGAATTATGAGAACTTTAGTCAATCAAAACAAAAAAAGTCACAAAAACTGAAAATACATACATATTTACAAAGACAAGAAAGCAGAATTACGATTAAATAAATACATTAAAGGTGCAAAGAAAATCACATTAAGCTCGTTTTCGCATGGGTTCCTGCTTGAGTGATCACACAGGGTCATGTGACATCAGAGATTTGACAGAAAACAAAGGAAAAACTCATATTTTACAAAAGAAAACCCTAATTTTTAAGGTTGAAGGGAGTTTGGAGCGCTTGCACACACTTTAAACGTCTCAAAGACAGTCTGCTGGGTTTTGACAGCGCTTGACACATTCACATATAAAAGGTTTCTTACAGTTTTATCAGTTTTACATTTTAAATCCAAACTAAAGTCAACAATAGGATAATCCCATTGCTGAGAAAACCTCCCCTGAAATCTGCTTTTTATTTATCAAATCTGCAGCTTCTCACAAAGTTTCACAATCTTTAATTAATTCATCCGGTCCAGTTGGCTAAATGTTTGTTCCTTAGAAATGTATCCTGCAGTTCCTCACGATACTGGATACACTCTTACTGTGTAATGGAGTTCATGCGTCACATTTATTGACTTATTTTAGTGGAAACATATGTGTTCTCTACATTTGGCTGTGAGTTGGAGGAGACATCCAATTGCTCACTCCTTTGTCAGGCTGCATTTTTTATGTTAATCTGTATAGTGGACTTATTTTCTTGATTGATTTTTAACTTCATGTCAACTTAAAGGTCACCTATTATGCAAAATCCACTTTTTCCTCTCTTTTATACATAAACATGTGTCCCCTCTGTGTAAAGAGATTCTGAAAGTTTCAAGAAAAAAGATTCTCTCACTTTTTGTCCTGATCCATTTATATAAAAACCTGTCTGAAAATGAGCTGATCAGAATTTGCCCACTTTATGATGTCATTACGATTTTTTGGCTTGAGTAACCATTAGCCAATCACCAACCAAGGTAACCCCCTTATCACCTGAATCTCCTCCTAGAGCACCATTGTGTTCTTTTTAACCAAATATCTCTCAGAGGGGCGTGGGGAGGGGCTCCTTATTTTCATCTAAAGTAACAGACAGAGAATCAGCACTTTTGAAACAGGGCTGAAACAGAGGGGATTATGGGATTCTGCAATGATCTGTTTGGTATTTGGAGCCAAACACTTCAGAGACATGTTTTGTATATATCTGAGACCTATAATATATTGATGAAAAACAGTATAATAGGGGACCTTTAAGTTAAAGGATAAGGTTGGTGAGTTTATATTTATTTTATGTCACTAAATCTAAAAAAAGACCAAAACAATCTATGTAGTCTGATGAAGATAATGGTGAACATAAGAATGAATTTGCATTGAATTTGTCTTAGATCCATATATGTTTTTGAATATGTGGGTATAACAATTGAACTTCAAATTAATTCAAATAAAAGAGTAATGATGTCAGTGGAAATGTATTTTTTTTGGGCTTTATGGGTGAAGGGAGAATGTGGATCGTACAACGTGCGAGACGTTTTAATTTGTAAGCCACGTTAAATGTTTATATGTGCTAGTTAAAAAAAATAAAAGTCAATGTGTATGAATGGTTCTTACATGAGGGCTTTTGCTTGTTTGGGTTTTAATGTGGAATTCGTTAACAATAACAAAAAAGGACGAATATCCGAGTTATATCCTGAAACCAAACAGATATTTTAGGTTCATGAATAACATTTTGAAGGTAACAAGTCTAGTTTGATAATAAATGTGACCCTGATTCTGTACAACAGTTGCTGTTTGTTACTTTAGTCGGCCGTGTTTGCGATATGTCAAAAACGTTTCTGTCAAAAGTCCTCCGTCCTTGCTGCACTAGTTGTCGGGCAGCAGGGAGCTGAGGCAGGAGAAAGGCAGATGGGAGAAGCAGTCTGTGTTGGCGGGGATCTGCATGTCACGAAATAAAACTCTCTTGTCTTCGTCTGCTCTGCCTTGTGTCTTCTTGAGCTCCGTGAATCGCTGCAGGATCAGCTGATGTTCACGGCCTCGAATCACACCTCTGAAGTACAGAACAGCAACCAGGTGCTTCTTGCTGCAGGTGGAGGAAAAGACAACACAAATATATTAGACATTGTACTCAGTGCATTGGATCCACATTTTCCCTTTTGTAGGAGTGTGACACTCCGGAGATCACCAGCAGTGAAAGTGGTCGTCTGCAGATATAAGACCCTGAGAAACACCCAGATCAAACCAAGGCTGTTCTTTCAGGGATCATTTATTTGTTGACTTGAGAAATGTGTTTCTAAAGAGTTTTGTCTCGCTGCCCGCGATGAAGGGTTCAGATGTTTCCTTCAGAGCAGGACACTGATGTGATGACTTTGTTTGTTCTCCACTGTTGAAGACTGCTCAGAGTTTCTGAGTGAGACTCTGATGGAGGAAGCATGGTCTGAATGGAGCATTATTCTGCTGTGATAAAAAAAAACTCTTGTATTGACTTCACATTTATCAACATAAACATGAAACCAATGCAATCTTTAATCATGTCATAAGGTTCAATATATTGTAATAATAATAATAATAATAAATGGAATTTATAAAGCGCCTATCACGGGACCCAAGGTCGCTGTACATGGTGGACAGACAAAACAAAACAGACAAGTAGGAGCGAACAAAACAAGAAAAAAAAAAAATAAAATAAAGGAAGCAGGGGGACCAGGAAAGGACTAGGGTCCGAAGGCCATGGTGAACAGGTGCGTTTTTAGTGAGGATTTGAAGATGTCCAGTGAGGAAGTGTTCCGGATCTCGGGAGGAAGTGCATTCCAGAGGGTGGGGGCCGCAACACTGAACGCCCTGTCACCCACAGTACGAAGGCGAGAGCGGGGGATGGAGAGCAGGCCCGTGTCTGAATAATGTGATATGACACCAGTGTTTTCAGCTCCAAAAACAAAATGTTGTGGACGAAAGGGAAAAAATGCCAACAGGTGAGTTTGTTGTTGTTTCTGGTGAAACATGTTAAAACTCCACAAGTTACTGTTTATGAGTAGGATGATATCAAGCAGACTGCAGGCCAGGGGGAGTGTTTCTCAGGTTCCTATGTCTGCAGACGACCACTTTCACTGCTGGTGAACTCCTGAGAGTCACAGACACAGACTTTGGTGCACTATCCATATACAGTATATGCTGCAAGAAATCCTTTTAGGGATCAAGCATTTCTTATTGAACACATTTTTGGAAGGGTTTAACATGTGAAAAAGTCTAAATGAAAGTTGACTATATGTTAAATTGCATCCTCATTTTACTTCCTACTTTTCAAATATGTTAGACTTAACATGACAACTTCTTTGAAGTATAATGAAATCTTGCAGATGTGTTTTGCTTGTGGGTTCTTTGCAACAAGCATCAGAGGTTTATTGTTAATGATCAGTGCTCTCTGTTTTTGGGTTAATCAGAAACAAAAGCATACTTTGCACCTCATGTTGTTCACGTTCTTTGCTCTTATTTCATCATCACTTCCTCATTTTTTTGGTTACTTTAACTCAAGTTTGCTACGTTTCAGTCTCAAATAGGGGGATTTCTGCACCGCTTTAATCTGCTGACCAGAAGCACCTTCATTTAATTCTTCCAAAATGACCAAAAGGGGAATCAGTGAAACCTTTTACGTGTTTCAAATAGAGGATATTGGTTTAATTTCTTCACTCAGGCCTTTTTTTGTGGTGACTCTGACTTGTGTAACCCAACAAAACCATATTATGCTCAGTTTCAAGTTCATATGTGTACTTTGTGTACTACTGTGACATGCTTGTTTTTTAAATGAGTTACAAAAAAACCTTACCAGAAGTCAGGGTAATGCTCCACTAAATTCTTCAGATGGTTCTTTATGTCTTTCTTGTTTTTCTGTTCGATGATGACTCTCAGCTCGTCTCCGACATCATAGAGCCACTCGTGAGCCGACTTCTACAACAGAAAAAAATAATAATAATATTTACGTTTCAATATATTTTTTAATATAAGTGTTCTGACTCATTTTACCTGGGTAACCTGAAACACACTAGGATATATTGGTGCCTTTATTTATTCAATTTAAGAATACAAAATAGTTTTTAAGATGATGCAAACCTTTCTGTGACTTCAATATCTTACTGTCCCCAGGTAACAAGTTTAAAAATATATATGTTTATTGTGATGTGTCAAAACCGTATTGACAGTACTACAAAATAAAAAGAGTAACAGTTGTAGAGAAATCAATACAAAAACCTATAAAAGCACTTTCTTACATGATAATGCAAAAAACACTTCCTTAAAACTAATTTTTTTTAAAGGGAAACTCAAACATTACACATATAAAGATCAATGTATTAGTCATGGGGAGTATGTAAACAGTTTCAAACACTAATGTATTCAGTGGCTCTGTATTAACTTTCTAAAAACTGATAATGCCTCATTATTTTTGATCCAAGCCGGGACACAACAAATGTTTGTAGAGTCGCATCATGGGAAACTGCACAGTATGACCCAGCTTTGACCCATACTAGGAAGTAAAGGCAATACCGATGTGCAATACCAATATTAGTTGGTGAAGAAGTTCTACTTTGTTCCTATTGACATGCAGAAGATGCTGTTCACGTTGATGGGGAAGTAAAGGAGTGTATCACCATAACATAAAACAATAATGTTATGATCACCATGTTCTCAAACAGAACCATCAGTTCTTCCCACTGCTTGCGGATCTTGCTCGCTGCTCCCTCGTGTTTCTGGTTCTTGCACGAGAAGTTTTTCTTCATCAGCTGGCCGATGTATTCTTGTACCACGTGGTAGTGCAGCCTGCTGGCAAAATCCTGTTGCCAGGACACACACACACACACACACACACACACACACACACACACACACACACACACACACACACACACACACACACACACACACACACACACACACACACACACACACACACACACACACACACACACACACACACACACACACACACACACACACACACACACACACACACACACACACACACAGGGAGTGATGTAACAGAATAACAGGATAGGCATACAAATGGGGAAATGAAAGTGTCTTAATGTGTCTGTCACATGACCAACTGCCATCAGATCATAAGATCTAACACTTCCACTTCCACCTATTCTTCAGTGCAAGTTTTCCAGGATTTATTCCTTGTCTCTTTAATCATTTCTGCATCCCGCTGGAAACAATGGTGCACAAACTGATTAACTGGAACTTCCAAGAGGGGCTGACCCAATAAGTAAATAAGAATTTCCTCCAAAGACCTCCTTTTAGCTGATCGTCTGCATCTTTTTTCCTCATTAGACTAACTCTTAGAGTAAAAAAAACACAAATGCGGTTGCCAAACCTTAAGATAATAAAGTGGTTGGTAAATGCTGGGAATCGACCCCTGACCTCACCTGGTTGTGTGGAGGCCTCATGAGAGCGCAGTGCTTAGAGAGCAGTTCCGTGCGTCTGGAAAGCTTTTTAAAGTCTTCATCGTCGGTGAGCCACTTCCTTGTTATCATTCTCTTCAGATACAGCTGGAAAAAAGATCAGAAAACAGGTTTGAAGCGGGAAAAATAAATCTTACTATATAATGCTTTTACTGTTTTTTTCTCCACAGGTTGAAGGGGGGACATCAGTTCTTCTTTCTGTTCATTAAGACGTCTGTTCAAAGAGACGTGGTTTTCCCTTTCTTGTATTGTGTTATATCGGCTTTTGTGCATGTAAATGCTCTGCAAATGCCAAAATCCCTGTGTTCCCTCCAGAGGGAGTTTCTCTCCTACCCGCCTGAAACGCCTCCCTTTCACTCCTTTGTCTACTTCTGTAACATAATGACATCACTATGTAACACACGCACTTCGGCTAGTGCTCCAACACATTGTACGTCATAGACTAAGAGGTGGGACATCTCTAAGCGGTTGACCAATCACAACAGAGCCGGCCAGCTAACCAATCAGAGCAGACTGGGCTCTGGTTTCAGACAGAGGGGGAAAAGACGTGCTGCAGCACAGGCAGCCATTTGATAACATGAATGTGATATAAAGTACTGTGATCGTACCTCGACGTCCTCTTTGAACTGGACCTCCAGCCCCTGCAAGAGCCTGAAGATCAGCCCATTAGTCTCTTTCTTTAAGTCCTCCACCTCTGCAGGACACGTGTCCCGGTACCCCTCCATGTGCTGCCTGCAGGAGGAAAAACATTGACTGAGTGACTGTAATGAAATAGCTGACCTTAGTTTGTCTACTGCTTTTTTACTCTCCCTTTAATCGTCATCCTTTGGAAGTGTTTGGACCATCGTGTTGGGAACCACTTGGATAAACTTTTGTACTTTTATATTAAGTTGTTGAATCGGGATCACTTAAAATGATTGTTAATATTATTTAAAACACAATAAAAACACAATGTAGTTTGACAAACATACTCTTGAAAATGATATTTCAATCCTTTCACATTGCTATCTAAAACTGTAAAATGTCAGCTTTCCACAATCCTAAACTCCACCTTGCTGTCATATTAACATTATGACGTGACAGATTTGTGTGTACTTTCCCATGTTATATTGTATGTTTTCTGTTCTGTTTTTACTGTCTTGTAAAGGGTGTAGAGACTCTTTGGCTAATGTGTACTTCATATAATCTGAAGCAGAGAAGGTTAAAAGTCACATCTACTCTGCATCTATACACACACTCTGCTCCTGACATTTAAAATTGCATTAAATAAACCACAGCGAAGCTGCATCTGCTGTCTCGAGACTGCAAATAGCTGGGTGATTTTAGAGGTTCAGCTTGCTCTACTTTCTCTTTCTACCCTCCAATACAACCACAGCGTTTCTCACTCGCAGCCCCGATTCCCCGAAATCACATGGGGCAAAACTCTTTCCAAGGCGTGCAAATCTCACAATAGCAAGCCCTTATTTTAAACGGGGGTTGGTGGCGAGCCTCTGCATGTTAAAGAGACGGTCCTCTAAACAACATCTGAATCTAAAATAGCTCAGACATGAATCATCCAAACAAAAGCTCTGATTGTCTTCCGAGTCTCTGTGCAGTTTAACCACTTGTTTGCTGTTTTAGAAGCTGCAACAAATGACTTAAAATCATTAGTTTAAAGCAAGTCAACTATCATATAATATAACCAGATATTTAGATACTTTTTTGGTCCAAATCACTATAAAATATGTTGTGGGTGACTTTCAAATTAAAGCACATACATGTTAAGTAGAGTACAGTATTGAACGTGGATCCAGTTACATGCAGAAGTGGAAGAATTATTCAGATCCTTTACTCAAGTAAAAGTATTAACACCATACTGTGAATGAACTTAGGTAATCTTGTTTTCAAACCCCTAAGTATAACTTGGGAACTTGGAAAAGGTTCCTTCCAAATCCTTTTTTTCAAATCTGCATAAGTCCTTATCACATGAGAGAGAAAATGATTACTTTACCTGCAGGGATTTCATTCATTGAAGGTGTATTATCTACTATTTAAAAAAAACGATAAACATGTTTAAATGTACCAATTTGAGCTTTTATTTTGAAGGTTAAACAGCCCAGAGGCAGTTTTTCATGTTATTCTAGTAGTTAAGCACCAATGTAAAAAACAAATACACTCCTAAACATTCATTAAGAGTACTTTTAAAACAGGAAATCATCTATTTTCCTCTGGTGGCAGGTTTGTGCTTTTGTCAAGGCATGTTGGCATGATGCCTACCGGGGGTAATGTCAGGAAGTCATGTGACTTACTGTAAAGCTGTGAAGCTGTTGATGTATGTAATCTGATACTCTGTCCAGAGAGGCTGCGGCTGCAGAGCGCTGCAGTGAAGCCTGAACCCCGCCTCAAATCTGTGGAGAGGAGAGACATGTGTTCAGCCTGCAAGACAACTACAAGGGCTTTAAACAACACACTTTAAATGGACTTTAATGTCTACATGATCTTTAGAGGCTTTTTTAAATGATTGACTGTATCAAGGTGGGGTCTCACGTATTAAACAGTCTTAGTCATACATCAGGCAGAGGAAATGTTCTCATATTGCAAAAGTGTGGTTATTGCACGAAGGGCTGGTTCCTGTTTTTGGTTTGTTTTGGATTGTTTACACACACTTCTACATTTCTTTAATCCATCATTAATGTAGAATTTACATTAAGTTTACTATAATAGCCTAGAGGTCAAAAGTGCTGTAAAAAACAAAATTTACTACAATGACTCAGTTGATCTTGTTAAAATAAAGTAATTTAAATTGAAGTGCTCATACAGTATTTGTGTGTTTCTGTGTTAACAAACCTCTTGGGAAAGTCTTTCAGCTCTTGCAGGCAGGAAGAGATCACTTTCTGTTTCAGCTGAGCATCGATCACAGCAGAGCATTCAATAAATCCCTTCAAATTCTGCAGGAAACACACAAAAGTACAGAGCTTAAGACAGATACATCAAACAAAGAAACAATGAGGTAATTATGAAGCTCTCTGCTGCCGTCAAATGGGTCAATCGCTGCAGTGCAACATGCACAGATGAGGGGGAATAAATCCAAATATTTTCATTAATACTATTATTTATTTACTTAGATAAAAATACAATAAATTATAATCTGTAACAAAAATAAACACAATAACTTTTTTTAAACAGAGAAAATCAACAATGTCACACAAAACTCTCCAAAAAAGAAACATTATCCTATTAAGCCACATATTCTGAGACCAATAATATATTTATCAAACATTAATATTTAATTTACTCTTTTTAAATATGTTTTAAATAAAAACATTTTCATGTTATGTATTCAATGTGTATATGTATTTAAATGTATGTATTTTCTCTATGTTTAAAGTATGAATTATATCGGTTACTTATTTTCTTTTTTTTTAACTATATTTTAATTAATATACATGACTTATAAGATGAGATACGTAGTTAAGAATTTGATGACCCCCCCCCCCCATGTGATATTTATAAAAACATATTGTCCTACCGTCCAGATGTCCATGGGAAAATGAGAGTGGAGGAAGCCCTCGTCCCCCTCGTCCTTCTCTGGAGTCTCTCTGTCCTTCCATAATGTCTTATTTTCTTGTTCAATGACTCTGTCCAGGGTGCATCTTGTGTCCTCCTGCAGAAACGAACACGTGGAGACAAAAGGTGGAGGAGGCGGTAAACAATCAGCAAAAAGGGGCTAGTTCCTGTTTGAAAATGACTCTATGTTACCTCATATTCTTTCACTGACTGCAAACATACTCAATTATTATTCTCTATTTACAGTATATTGCTGTGTCCACTGACTGCGCCACGATAGGAGGGTAAAGATCAGAGACATTGGTTACGTGTCTTTCCGTCTCCAAATCTTTGGGCTTTTATTTTGTAGGCTAAAGAAAAAGTGTCCAAACTGGAGGGCAGCCCACCCCTCAAAACTCAAATACAAACACTTCTGCTAGTGAGTAAAAATGAAATCCTGGATGTTGACTTTTAATGCAGTTTTTTTGTTATTTTAATTCTCTGTTTGGTTCCCAATGTATTCCTATTATGTGCCCACCAAAAAGGTTTGATAAACTTCAGAAAAACGTGACCGTCACTTGGTAAAACTCATGAACTCATCATGAGTTTACCCTGATGTAGGTCTAGGTACAAGTGATCTACGGTTTGCAGAATTGTTTTGTTGTCATGCACAGAAAATAAACATTTTACTTCTCAATATGAAGAACTGAAAGGCCTGTTTACTTGAACTCTAATGGAGTAATAATACTGATGCCTGAAAATAACAAATTCCATGTCTAAAATTACTGATATAATATATGATGCCCCAAAAATCCCAAAAGATGATAGACAACATGACCTCACCTTTAATTTACAGCAGTATTTGTCTTTCAGCTTGTTCAGGAAGTCTTCCTCCAGCTGCAGATCAGAGCTCTCCTCCTCCATCTCTGGCTGCAGGGAGACACCTCCCATGATCTTCTCACTACCCGGAGAGAACAAGACACGTTTAAAAACATGTGATGAAATCTGTTGCCACTAAAGAATGCTGAAGGCATGTTGCTTCATGTCAGGGGAAAGAAAGATACCAAGTGATAAACTCTTCAGATCTCACCAGAACTTTGTCATGTTTGGGAAAGATAACCACTAAATAATGCTTTAGAGAAAGACAAAAAGCAGTATAGAATTGTTTTTATTTCTAAGAAAATGCAGTATACTGTTGCCTATAAAAGCTGCGAGATGGAAGTGTGGTCTGCCACAAGCGGCAGTAACTGTAACTGTAAAGCTGTGAGATGCTTAGTTTCATAAAAATCCAGATTTTCACAAGAGATTTTGTATAAACGCCAATCAAATCAAATCAAATCAAATCAAGTTTTATTTATATAGCACATTTTTAAACGATTTTTGGTCGAGCCAAAGTGCTGTACATATAATAAAAATACCCTACAGTAAAGACACTTTACAGCAAATATAACAGCACAGTTTGTTCAGAATATCAGTATGAGAAAAACGACACCCTCTGTCCTTTAGACCCTCACATCGTACAAGGAAAAACTTCCAGAGAAAAACCCACATTTCCCACATTCCAATGTCCTTATAACCTATAACACACTACAGGAAAGGGAAAACCCCCAAAAGCATAATAGGGCCCCTTTAAGTGTAATAGCTCACTTACATATTCAGAATCAGATCCACACCATTGATGTTGAAAATATAAAATTCACAGATTCTATTCTACTGACCTCTTGTATCCGTTGATGATCCAGTTGAGCAGAGCGTACAGGTCCTTCACCTCCGTCACCTGCGGCTCCAGATTCTTCAGGTGCTGCCCGACGCCGCTGTGGTAACTCCTCACGTAGGTACTGAAAACCTTAAAGCTGGGCGGGTAGGACCACCGCAGATCCTTCTTCACACTCTCCAAATCCTCCAGGATGGTTTTACCCAGCAGCCCCAGGTGAACCGCCAACCAGGAGGGGTTCTTCTCTTTTTGCTCCACTTCGATACTCCCAATCTTCACCTTCACGCCCTCACCCACCGCCTCCCTCCACGCCTCCCTCCAGCTGTCCTGAAGTCCTCCAGGTTGCTCCGCTCTCTTCTCCTCCTCCTGGATGATTCGCGCCACGGGTTCCAGCAGCTCCTTGTTTCCAGAGGGAAGAGAGTTGGAGTCGCGCACGATGGTTTTTATCTTTTTCCTCAGCTCTCTGTAGAGGAGGTTCAGGTCTTTTTCCTTCTTTGCGAGCTCCACGGGGGAGTCGTCACCGCTCCGTTCCCGCTCCTGCTGGAACTCCTGCCGCAGGGCGAGCAGGTTCAGGTGTGCGTCCTGCAGCTCCTCCGACTCTATCAGCTTATTGATCTGCATCACTGAGAGGGAACAGAGAAAAGGCCCAGTCACTACAAATGGGGCTGAAGCCTGCGAGCCAGTTCAGGCAGTCAACTCGAGCGCCAATGATACATTTACACGAACGCGCGTTGCCCCTCTTATAGCCAACCAAACACATTCTCCTAAATCTGCCACTCTATTAAAGCTGCAAGATTTCTCTGCCTCTACTGCTGCTGCTACCGGTTTAGTCACACATCTATATAATCATCACTCAATGTTCTATGTAAATGTGTGGCCCGAGCCTGGAGAACAACCTCAAAATATATACTGTTTCTAATAAACATTTCCAACATTAGTTTTCTGACTGAAATGTTAAATACACCTGCAGAGCTTACTCTACTGTACTGCAAACATCTGGTCAGATAAGCCTGCACACAACCACCAAATTTCACCAATGATTTCCTTTTCTTCTGACCCTGAGGGGCCACTTTACTCTACCTGCTTGGAAACACATTTTTTGACAGCCCTAGCGACCGTACCAGAGATGTCTTATTAGGAAAGATAGCATTACAACACGCACCATTTCCATAATGAGATGTTGTCTCTTAAGTGAGCAGCCTAATATATTTATTATTTAGCATTTAACATAGACATAAGACCAAAAAACTAGAAAGCCATGATGTCAACAGTAAATGAGGGTTAAGACTCTGGTGTCTGCACACAAACTGAACCCCTGTGTTTACAGCTGGAATAAGATTCCTATCACTGTCTGCTTCTGTTGCCAAAACAGATGAAGATACGTTGAAGGTGCAAACAGCGAAAGAGACAGGAACCTGTGAGAAAATGTTGCATACATAATGTGTAGCTATGAATGTCTCACTAATACAAATATAAGCGACTGAAAAGAAAATCAGAACCTATATGGACAGTTAAAGCTTCACATTTTCAAAGCCGGTGCTCACAAAACGTCAAAATTAAACTGGTAATGTCCTTCTAACCTTAACAAAAAACTGTACCTCGCTGCTTAGTTCAAAATATTTTTAACGCTGTATGATGGCTGGTTTTCATATTAATATCAGCGTTATTTCATTTAAATGTTAAGTATAGTATATGTTGTTTCTTAAAGGTTGCAATTTGTATTGAATTCATGCAAATGCTTGCACATTGATCTTGTGTTTTATATAAAGTGTAGATCTTTAACAGTATATAGGTAGAGGCTTTATACAAGCCAAACCATTCAAACCATTGAACCATTAAAACCACAGTTAAAGCTTGACATTTCCAGAGCCAGTGATCTCAACATGTGGAATTAAACCTGTACCTGACAGTGGTGGGTGTGGTATTTCTGGCAGTGTGTACCCCTCCTCCTTTGCTTTTTCCTCCGTCTTCTCCTCCGCTGGTCCTTCAGAGACGGGGACGAGCGGTTGCTGTCGGCAGGCTTTATCTTTCTTGGTGCCGAAATTCATGCTTCGACGGATGGATTCTCCTCTTGTTAGGATAGAGTCAAACCTGTTCATGTTGGGATCTGAAGGAAGAATACACATATTTATGCAGTTTTGGCATAGGCAAAAATATACCCCAAATTATGTCTATATATTAACTTTTCAGCTAATATGTATAAGAAACCCTTAAAATAAGCCTTTGTCACTTTAAGCATATTTAATTTGGGTAACTGTTTTGTCCATGAAGTGTCCAGGAAACCAATATAAAATATGAAATGATTGCTCTACCTGTCTTTGAACATGCCAGCCCTTTGCCTTTCTGTGGAGTAGTGTCGCTGTCTTCTTTGTCTTTTTTGTTGAAAAGGCCTCCGATATTTTCTAGAGGAGACGTCACCGGAGAGCTCCGACCTGACGGAGAAACAGAACATTTCTCAGTAAACCGGTTCCATAGTATCTCTGTTTCACAATCACATCTCCTTTTGTAGCGTCAGTAAGAAAATAAATGTCAGTGCTTTAAAAAGATTTCAGTTTCTTAAGGTGTACATGTATATTTGAGAGGATGATTGGGAAGCGTTTTATCCTCACAGTGACTTAACTAATACAACTAAGGAATGCAATGATTAAGTCCTGACGAAAACTGCCAGGTCACTTTGGCCCGGCTCCAGCATTTAAAGTGAAACTGACTGGAGAGTTTTGAAAGCATCAGCTAAAGGAAATGCAATGGAAGCAGTTTGTGCTGCTCATTCCTGCTGACAGAGACAGTTATTGAGAACCTAAGAATTACTCTGAAATGAAACGTATTGGATGACTGTAACCTTACTGAATTCTGCAGAAAATCCTTGTGATAAATTAAAACACTGTGCATAATGTTTACCGTCATACTTCTGCCTTCAAAGCCTCCAAACCACTGCAGTGTAAGAACAAAAATCAATGGTAATGATGGCTGCTGAAATGCCTTGATTGGACTCCTTTGTTTACTTCAGTAACTTAGTGACATAATTATGTAACACCTACGCTTCTATTGGCAAGAGCTCCAACACATTGTCATGCGACACGTGACAGTATGAGAAAAATAAAGACCTTTTTGAACAATAAAGCATGGAAACATGTCACAGTGGAGGCACAAAATACAATTAAGAAACCTGTATATTAGCTGCCTACTGCTCCTTTTTAAATACATTTTTTTATTTAACCTTTATTTAACCAGATAAAAAACATTGAGATAAAATCTCATTTTCAATGCTGACCTGGCCAAGAAGGCAGCAACGTTACACATAACACATAACACAAACATATAAAATACAGAGAACATAACTAAGAAAACAAAAGACGAAAAAGCAGTCACTACATTGTGCACATTAGGGACAGTAAGAAAAGTACACTACTTGTTACTGCAAGAGCAGCTGGTGGTGAGGACTTCAGACAACTTCAATTTAAAACATGATAAAGAGACAAGTGCCCTCAGTTTAAGGCGTGATTGAAGGTCATTCCAAGACCAAGGACCATAATAAGAAAGACTCCTTTTTCCAGCCTCAGTAGGAACCTGGAACCGTATCCAGGCACTGGAGTCACAAACTGGGGCAAATCTGACACATATGTGGAGTGGAAGCTTACCTAAAATGGCTTTATACATTAATAAAAACCAGTGCTGCATCCTACGCATAGTAAGTGAGGACCATCCAATTAGGCTATACAGTGTGCAATGATGAGTCCTATAGGGTGCATTTGATATATAACGCAGTGCAGCATGGAAAAGTGGGTCAAGTTTGGCCAAAACAGTGGGACAGGCAAATCTATAGATTGTATCACCGTAGTCCAGCTGGGACAGGAATAAGCCAGAGACCAACCTTTTACGGGATGAAATTGAAAAACAACATTTAAGTCTGTAAAGGAAGCCAAGAGTGAATTTCAATTTCTTTGTTAAAACTTCAATATGGTGTTTAAAGTTCAGATTATTATCCTAATACTAGGACGGTTGAAAACCATATTTCACTGTGTGTTTTGCACTTTGTGTCACGATAAAAGAAAAATAATTTTAGACAGAGTAATCGAACACAAAAAAACAAACTGATCTTCTATTATATAAGCAAATATTACCAGTAAGCAGCTTGGTGAGTTAAAGGTTGAGACACAGCTTGTGGGTGACTTTTAGACAAGTCTTTACTCTTCTTCTGACTTTGAGAGACCACCTTACTCTACCTGCCTGAAAGCACATGTCATGTCAGCCATAATGACGGTACTCACTGGGTGACTGAGGCGTTAATGACCCTGACTCATTGCCAGTCGTGACCTTTGACCCCTTTCCTCCGGATGTCAGCGGGCTTTTCTCCGCCGGCCACCGGATGCTTCTTCTCAGCGTCTTGAACACGCCCAGCGACTCCTTGGTGCCTCCGTTGGTCGGCGTCTTCCCGTTGCTCTTCAGGGACACTCTGTCCTCTTCCGTGTTTTCAGTGTCCATCATTTGTGACATCTCAACTCGTTGAATAACATCCACCTGTGAGGAAACAGATGAAATGTTAAATGTCTGCCTGATATTTCTGAACTAAGGTGTATGTGTGTGTGAAACAGCAGTAGAGCTGTACTTTGGTTATTGTGGTTTCAGGAAGGAGGAACAGATTGTGTTTACAGATAACATCACAGTGCAGTTCATGTCAAGACAGAGCGAGAGTGACGTAAATCAGGTTGAGAATGTGCTGTAAAAGCAGCTACATAATGTTCATTGGCATCATTTTAACAGTAGGGATATCCCAAAATCCTCTTCTTGTCCTGCTCACTTTTATAGTTTCAGGATGATTTCCTTTTATAAAGAATCTCTAGTGTCCTCTGAATGTCAATCTCACATAATCCAGATGAAATGAAAACACCTTAATTTGAAAGATTACTTTAATTGTTTCTCAAAATTGAAGGTCTATATTCTACTTGTAAATTGCCTGATGACGGTATTGTCATTTATATTATTTCATATAATCTAGTTAGCCGTGCCAGAAATGTTGTTCTGTACTCCTGTTATTATTTGCAATGCCAAACACACTGAGTAGGAGATTAAATGCTACAGCAATCGTTTTCATTTATTTAAAAGCAAATTGCAGCAATATTTGATATAATTGTTTGCCCTAAAACATCCAAGAACCTTCTTTCATTTGTATTTATATTACTTACATAAAAATTCTTATATTGTCCACAGATTTTTGTTTCTGTTTCAAATGTCTCACTATTGTTCTTGTCTAACTTTGTATTTGCATACTGTATCCATGTTAGTGTTGGACTTTCTGCCCTGAGTAAATAAAGGTGTAATTCAGTCGGGCAACAACCGCGGCCTGCTTGAAATACTTTCTGTTTAATTTCATTTTGGAAATACCCTGCAACGACTTCACCTGAATTTCAGAGTCAAGGTGAACAGTAATGCCAACATGTGATTGGCATTTAAAGAATAATTAACTACTTGGATCTTAGTTTTGTAGTTTTGGCAATAGTTGTGTTGTGGCTTATTTATGTGTTGTGTATATGTTGTTTTTGGACAACAGGCTTTGGCTGCAGAGGCAACACTTGTATTGTATTGGGTGATATTGTTTTTTATTTTATCAAGCACTTGAATGTTTCCTTTCTGCGTATGTCAAGTGTTCTATAAATGGAATAGAATTAATGTAATATATTACAGGCCTGTCCAGTCAGGTTTTTATTCCTAAAGCAGCTCAGGATCAAACCAATAAAAAGTTATGATGTGCTGATAACAGTTTGACACTAAATAACCTGTTTTAAAACATACAGAGCGCCATTGTTTTACCTGTAAAAACTCACCTAGGAGTAAAATACCTGGATTGCAAAGACACATATTTTCACAATACAGACAAACTGTTCGCTAGGTTAAAAAGTAACTGGCTCGTAATGTATGTTGAGAGAGACAGAGAGTAAAAAGGTGTCTACTTACCTTCGTAGCTCAGGTAGAAACACGCTGCCAGCACTCCTTCCTCTCTTTTATTACTTCCACTCCTACCTGCTTTCCCTTTCTCCACCTTTACAGTAAATCCGGGACCAACAGGATTGGCAGCTAATGGAACCAAAAATAAGTCTGTAAAGAAGCAGAGCAGCCAGTTTTCTGAAGCCACATGACAAAGTTTACCCCGCTGTGATTTGTGTTTGGAAGAAAACAGAGGATGAGTTAATGATTAAACAGATATCAACTGAAGGAGGAGTGTCAGTCACAGAGAGTTTAAACTGATCTTTACCAGAGGTTTTTAGTAAATGTGATTATAGCCTACTAAACGTTTCTGTAAGATCAGTTTACAGGTAGAGTTTCTCTCTTACCTGGAATGTGGCGTTAAAGCATTCAACCATGCTCCGAAGCCTGATCAGGATGTGTGTGTACAAAACGCAACAAACTCTAACTGTTATGTGTTGGGTACAGGCTCAAGGGCGTATGGCACTCTCAACTCCAGGACATGCCGGGGCCCTGCCTGCCAGTAGCTTTGCCGATATCTGTGTTGATAGGTAATAGATTAAAGGTGGGGTAGGTAAGTTTGAGAAACCGGCTCGAGATACACTTTTTGTTATATTCCATGGAATGCTCTTAACATCCCGATAGCAATGAATATCTTAAGTGCTTTGACAAAAAATCCATACAAAAATGTAATCTGTGGAAGCCGTAGTAGGCTACTGTAAAAAGCACGACCAATCATTTTAGCCGGCCCGGCTAAAATAACTGGATGGCCTACCTGCCTGTCAGCCTTCCATCTGTGCACAAACTTATCTCGTGCCCTCATTGGTCATGTGCGCGTTCGTGTGTGTTGGAGGAGGGGCTCTGTAAGGAAGTGGCAGATTTTTTCCGGCTGTGTATTTTCAAATTCTAGCGATCTCGAGCTGGTTTCTCCAAAATTACCCCACCTTTAAGAGCGCTGAATCAGCTTAGAAACAGGAAGTGCTCAAACGTTTGTGTGAGTTTATCAAATTTAGCAGTGATTCCATGTCAGCCGCAGCTTGTCACAAATAATCTTACTGATAGTGTATTCAACAAACTTAAACTAGCTTTATTAAATGTCAGGTCTTTGGCAGGAAAAACGTTTTTAATCAATAATTTTATCACTGAGCACAATCTCGATTTTATGTTTTTAACGGAAACTTGGATTGAACAACATTCTTTTAATGTTTATTTTATTATCTTTGCTTTTTAATGACTGATTTTAAATGCCATTTTCTTAATGTCTTTTATTTTTGGTAACGCACTTTGAATTGCCTTGTGTTGAAAGGTGCTATATAAATAAACTTGCCTTGCCTTGCCTTTAAGAGCCTCCGTAAAATCCGGTTTCAAGGTCATCAGTCATAAATTAATAATGATTAAGCTGTGATGAAAGAAGTTCTCCATTACTTAAATACAAGTACATTTATGTTAAAGTACTCCATTGTAAGTTAAAGTGCTAGATTGACATGTACTTCAACAGTTTATCATGAAATGAAGTATAAAAAGTACTACTTCAGCAGAATGTATTACTGTTTATATTGCATTTTTCAGTGGTAAAAATAAGTAAGTACATTTACACTATTACTTCAAAATGTCATGGTAATTTAGTATTTTAATTGGATGTTGCTTTATACTTCTACTAATATAAGTATTGGTATAATATAAGTATTGTCAGCAAATGCAGTTCCCTCTCCATACTGCATATTATTTGATTGTCAGTAAAAGTAAAATATTTTTAATATATTTACTTTATAACTGAAATATTTCAGGGTATCTGTTTACTTTAAGTGAGTATTTCTAATTTGCTTCACTTATCATTTTATCATTTGTCCTTTTTGATGTGTTATTATGTATTATGCAATGATTTTAAGTTTTTTAATTGTTTCATTCAATTGTGGATACAGTTTTAACTATTTTACTTCAAAGTACATTTAATTTTTAAGGGGAAATCAGTCACGTAGTACCTCATTGGCATCTGAAACCCAACATAGGAGGCTGTGGCTCAGTGGGATAGTGTGCTGAACTCAGTACGCTGAACTTTGAATCAGGGGGATAGCAAGTTCGAGTCCCACTGCAGTCAGCATGTCGTTGTGTCCCTGGGCAAGACACTTCACCCCAAATTGCTCCTGTGGGGATTGTCCACACAGTATTGAGTATGTAGGTCGCTTTGGATAAAAACGTCTAACAAGTAACATGTAATGTAATGTAACATGGTGCCTCAGATAGACATTGCTTTTTTTGTAAGGGGACATAAGCCAAAAGTGTTTAGAACAACTGGTTTAATCTTTAACAATGTGATGTGGTATATATTATAAGCTTATTTTAAAGGTAGGGTAGGTAAGTTTGAGAAACCGGCTCGAGATCGCTAGAATTTGAAAATACACAACCGGAGAAAATCTGCCACTTCCTTATAGAGCCCCTCCTCCAACACACACGAACGCGCACATGACCAATGAGGGCACGAGATAAGTTTGTGCACAGATGGAAGGCTGACAGGCAGGTAGGCCATCCAGTTATTTTAGCCGGGCCGGCTAAAATGATTGGTCGTGCTTTTTACAGCTCTACGGCTTCCACAGATGAAATTTTTTTATGGATTTTTTGTCAAAGCACTTCAGATATTCATTGCTATCGGGATGTTAAGAGCATTCCATGGAATATAACAAAAAGTGTATCTCGAGCCGGTTTCTCAAACTTACCTACCCTACCTTTAAGTGAGTATGTTAAATGAATTTAGTTGAGTAAACAGCATAATATAACAATATCAAGTAAGTAGCATTACATGGAAATACTCAAGTATACAAGTACCTTTAAGTTGTAATCAACTCATTGGAAGTTGATTTTAGTATCCAAAGAAGAGAACAAAAATAAGAAAAATAAACCTGACTGTTACTTAACAAGATGGTTGTATTTATTTCTCCTTCACCCCCATTTTTCTATTATATGTAGATTCCATACAAACCCATAGTTGTAGATAATGCCTAACTAATTTGTACCTGCACTTTGCCAGATCATGTCAAAGTGTGTGAAAGTTTCAATTAAATAAAATAAAACATGATGAATGTTGTGGTGATGTCCACTGGAGGGAGCTATGTGATATATTTGTAACTAGTGATGATTCAGAATTCTTTATTTTGCAGTTGTGAAAGCACTGACCTAAACAATTCCTTTTTATAGCAGGAAATATAAATGTAATGATGTTTTTAAGTATGTAGATATAAACATTTAGCCGTGAATTCAGATTCAGTCCAAAACAGCCGGTCAGACATCTGCTGCAGCTTCACGGCCGGAGAAGATCAGCAATGTGTGTTTCCGGTCCAGATGAATGGCATTGTGACCAACTGCTCCATCTAATGGTGTGTGTGTGTGTGTGTGTGTGTGTGTGTGTGTGTGTGTGTGTGTGTGTGTGTGTGTGTGTGTGTGTGTGTGTGTGTGTGTGTGCGTGCGTGTGCGTGCGCGTGCGTGCGCGTGCGTGTGCGTGTGTGTGTGTGTGTGTGTGTGGGACATACAGTGAGAGGATTATGACTATACGGAAATGAAAGGGTTACTGAGCTGCTATCTACAGCATAGTGTCAACAACAGCTTAACACAACTCATCACATCCTGTTTTGTCCATTCAATCATCCATCAGGCCTTTTCTTCTTCATCTTATTCTTTCTCTAAACCCAATATTTTTGTCAATATATATACCCAGTATTTAATCAATCAAAACTGTATCAAAAACAGCGCTAAAAAATAAAACACAAAATGTATTTTGTTTTAAATATGCAATATTATTTTTCTAATGTAAAATGTCCATGCAGCATCTCTGTGAATCTGTATTTTTCTTTAATTGCATACATTTTGAACTTTTACCAAATGTTGGCACTACTGTATTATTAGTTTCAATGAATTACATTTTCTCTAAAATGTATTTCGGAAACACAAACATACAGTATTATCATGTTTAAGTTGTGATGGATGTAGTGGTACCATTAAACCAACCAGAAGATCATTATTTCGGTCCTGTGTGAAACCAAAAGTCAACAACTTAATTTATGTCCATAATGTACATAACTAAATGTAAATAAGTAAACCATCATCTTTTCACTAAATCTAATTTTGTTGCTTATTGTTACGTTTCAATTTACAACGTTAACCTCACGTTTGAAAAGGCTACCATAATTCGTAAGAACATTTTTATCACTCAAATTGAGTAGAAGACAGGAATATTTGACCACTTAATCTGTTTTCCCTTTCGTTTATATTGTTATTTAAGAAAGAGATCTGAGTTTATATCTTTTACCATCTTCTTCCTCCTTTTAGTTAATGATGTATGACCGAGTTGAACCCTAACAGTCCAGGGATTTCTACCACGCTGCTAAACTCAAGAGCATCTCCACCACACAATGGCTTCTTTCAGATTAGTGTTGCATAATGAAGGAAAGCTGTGGCGTGTGAATGGTGAGTGTGTCATTCCAGATGTCCATGAGCTTAGACCATGTTGAATGTTCAATTATACTGCATGGATATGAAACCCTTTTAGTCAAGCTAAAGAAATTGAACAAAGATTATTTCATAATGTATGTTGTGTTGTATGGTGTGGAGAAAAAGGAGCAAGTAAACAATATGTTAGCATCAAACCTAAATAAGATTTGGGTTCTTTTCATTCAGATGCCAGGTTTTCCATTAATAAGCATTTTGTTTCCACACAACCAACCTTGAAATGGCAGAGCCTTTTAGCTATATATAAAACAGGGTTTGAATGTCTTGTGTTGTGCTAAACTACAACAAAGAGTTTTTCTTAAGAGTCCTGTATTCTTGGTCAATTAGTTATTTTTGGTTTTAGGTGTGTGCTCAATATACAGTATGTAAAGAAAAGAAAAAAATGACAATAATAGCTGTGGCTAGCATATTTGATCCGTTTCAGCTAGCTAGATATTTAAGCTAACGTTAGCTTTAGAAGTCAGCTACTTCCAACTGAGTCACGTGATGTGCCATAGAAGATTTTTTCAATTAGAGAGACATCTGTGAATATCTACTTCCGAATTTGAACATTTAAACGTCCCTATACCAGACCGTCTTACACTAATAATAGTGTAATCCTTTATGTATCAGTAATATTTTCTTGTATCATCTGCGTGTTTCTTCAAAATATACTGCAATTCTTTTGCCATAGACTTTGAAAACTATACTACAGAAATATGTTTGGATTCAGCGGGACTTACACTTTCAGAAGATATCATTTGCTTCGATGTCCATCGAGAAAGAACGTCCACTACCTGGGTGAGAAGAAGATGCTCCTTAAAGACTTGCATGTTTCGAGGTTTTCTTCGGTTAGGAAGTATTCCAGTGATAGTTATGTAAATTCATTGGTACACTGTAAACATGTACAATAGCTAATTAATCTAAGGTAATGTAAATTATGTTTTGATAATCTCTTGTTGCTTGAGGTAAGGCTAAGTGTACTGTGGTAACTGTTGTTGTATACCCCTACACACAGACACATATTATACCAGCCATTTCACTACGATGTCCGTGTACCCATGTGCAGCCCTATACGTAAAAACGATCTTGATGCTTGTATATCTCATATTAATGATGCTGATACAGCTGATACATAGTCATATTATGTGCACTAAATATTGCATTCAACTGAAATTTACATATGGAAATTAGATCCATTCATGCCTGTCAGTCGTCCAATTTCCAGATGACCCAGACAGCTCAGAGTTCCCCCCCTTCCATGCCAATCAAATCGTAACAACGGACAGAAAATACTGTGATGCACAGTGTTGCATTGCTGATTCTTTAAAAAATAAATGCTTTTAAACTTATTATAACCTACTTTGGTTAAATGCAAAACATATTGCTGTTCCTTTTTATTTTTCGCGTATCTATTCCCTCGCATGCCTTAGTTTATTGTGTTTTTAATTCACAGTAGATATTTTTTGGCTGTCTATCATATTACCACCTACATTGTTCAGAGGGTTTCTATAATTTTTTGAAGAAAAAATAACCCCACCAACCAACCCCCGGGTTTATTTCCTTTCTATTGGGGCTGTCAATCTTTCTATCAGAATCTCTGCTGCAGGGCCTGTTTGTCCTTTCATTATCCGTCACAGGGTCTGCTAGCTTGTTATTTGTCTCAGCCATGCTAAGCCAACATGTTGTCCAGTTTTCTCTTGAGGCGCAATTTGTGAAAAATAAAAAATAAAGCACAACTGACAGCTCAAACCTGGCCCCATTAGTTGTTGTTCCTGTGCCTGTCAAGTGTTTCCATTCTCACACAGCACATATTAAGTTAAGAGTGGCATATTTACAAAGGTGGCAGATTAAGCACTCAAAAGTCTTATTTAATTATTGAAACAACTGATCATCGATTTCTGACAGTGGTAAAAAAAAGGAGCCTCATTACTTTGTGATTTTCAGCTAGCTAGCAGATGCTGCTGTCATTTAAGCTAACGTGAGCTCCATTAGTTGGTAGAAAACACGGTCTCCTGTTGACTTTTGAATGTCTCAAGCTAACTTGTTTGAAGACACCCTTTGCACTTACTGCAGGCATACATAATATTAAACATTGCCTAAACTGACAAGAAAAAGTCTGCATCAGTTATTTAATTTAAACACGTGTAAATAAGTTCAGAGATTGAGTGGTTCGAATACATACCTGTGCTGCCTAGCTTTCACATTTTCTGAATTTCTACACAATCTGTATTCCAGTTAAGTCCAACAAAGAACTGAACTACATCCAGCCATAGCCATATGTTGTTTTTGACCAAACTAACGTTAGCCAGTTAGCTACCGTTGATCAAATCTGCCAGCCAAAGTTATTTAGGATAAATAAATCAGCGGTTTCACTCCAGAAATTTGGGAGCCTGCTTTTGTCTACTTCTGTTCAGCAGTTAAGGATTCTTTGTTTAATAATTGCTAAGAATTGTGATGGTACAGTGTTGGATTTGTATCTGTTACCATGCATGTGCAGTGTTTAAGGTTGAGCAACAGTGTCCGAGTGGAAAAGAGCTAGGGAATGGTCGGTCACATTACATTTTACTTGTTAGACGCTTTTATCCAAAGACTTACATACTGTGGACAATCACCACAGGAGCAATTTGGGGTGAAGTGTCTTGCCCAGGGACACAACGACATGCTGACTGCAGTGGGGTTTGAACCTGTGACCCCCCTGATCCGTACACCAACGCACAACCCACAGCGCCACACGCCTCCCCACAAATTCACTTATGTATTATGTTCATCAACAACTTAAACACTCACCTGTGAATATATCAGGAAAAAATTATAATTGCACAGTTGTTGTATTTTACATTGTAATGTTTTAGTTGACTGAAAGCTAATGTCTGATCTCCAATTATGTCTGAAAAACATGTAAGTGTGGGATTTATGGTTTTAAACATTTGAAAAGCACTGTCAAACAATAAAATATTCAAGAACAAAAGGAAAGTCAACAGGCAGATGGCAGGAAAGTGTCAGCTTCACAAGCAAAAGAGGAAGCTGAATGAAATATATTTGTTGTCTTTATTTTTCTGGTTGGATTTCTTCTCTGTGACTCATTCTGTTTTCAGCTTTGTCTGCTCTCCCCTGAGCAGAAAAACAAGAAGAGAAAACAGGTGAGGTAGGTTTTTAAACCATCAGTCGGTTTTATGAAAATGAAATTTAAAGGGAAAGTATGAAAAGACAGACGAGCTTCAGATAAAGAGAGGCTGGCAGAGAAAAGAGATGGGGGATATAGTGGCATGACATGAAAAGAAAGTACAAGAGTGAAATGTAGGTGATGAACGTAGAGAAGACATGATTATGAATTAAATTAATATTTATGAAAATCAGGTTATAGAGAGAGAGGATTGAGAGCAAAGACAGACAACCCTTTTAGTGTACGAGTGTTCATTTACCTCTGTTATACCTACTGTATAAGGGGTGTTGTTAGGGTGTCCAGAGGAGAATGGATTTAATTGGCGACGGGAAAGTCTGATTTGGCCTTCAGTATATTACCTTTAGACATTGAAGAAGAACACTGTTTGGGCGATTAGACCAACATCCGGACAGCAGGGTAAGTAAACAGTATATATTTATGGTCACTCCTATACCTATTTGGTCTGTTTTTTAAACTAGAGTTTGGAAAAGACAAACAAATATGGTTGTGATGAGTTATATTTAGTTTCTGTCATGTAGTGTTTTACGATAAGCAAGGTACAATAAATGTGTCGTTGAAGAGAGGATAATAATTAAGATTTTTGTGAGTTCAAGTTATAATAAATATCCAAATCCAAATATATTACTTCAATACACCTTGCATAGCATCGCGCCGGTAAAGGGGTGAAAATAATGTTGACCAGGGTGACAGGTTTCCATCAGAGCTGGAACCGCTAAATATCCGTGACGACTGTAGAGTAATCGGTCCAGGGAATGAATACCCATTGTAACCGTTTCCACTAAAGACAAAATACAAATGCTAGGGTGTGTTATTGGCTGCTGGAAAAGGGGCTGTGGCAAACTCTAGAAAAACAAAGATTATTAGTATTTACAGTAGCTAGGTTTGTTGCTTTAACTTGCTGATTGGTAGAGAGCACAAAGGGAAGCAGCAGTTCATGTTCTGCTCACCCACGTTGTCAAAAGAGTTTTGCTGGAATGTGTTGAATGCAAACATACAGTAGACACACACACACACACACACACACACACACACACACACACACACACACACCACACACACACACACACACACACACACAACACACACACACACACACACACACACACACACACAGTATCCAGAGCTGTGGGCTTTCTTCACAGAGGAAGGTCACTGATTGCTTATAATGCCCCGATCACAGCAACTTCAACCTCCATCTACATCTCCCACATTACATCCTCTCTCACACACACACACACACACACACACACACACACACACACACACACACACACACACACACACACACACACACACACACACACACATACACACACACACACACACACACACACACACTCTCACACACACACACACTCACACACACACACACATACACACACACACACACACAAACACACACACACACACACACACACACACACACACACACACACACTCACACACACACATCATCGTCTGCGTTTTTCAGAGAATAAATTAACCTTAACAGGAGGCGCTTTTTAACTCTTGTCATGTGTTGCTTCCATATTGCAGCATAAAAACGCAGTTATAAGGAAGCACGAGGCAAAGAAACGTGCATTACGTAAGAAATGAACAAGTTATCAGTCACTCTTGTGTTTGATTAAGTCTGATGTGTTTACCGGATGTGAAGCAGAGGGCAAAAAGTTATAGATAAAATGTTGCTTGAAATGTATTATTATTCATGTATTATGAACTTATTTTGTGTCTTAAACAATGTTGTGTTAATCAATAGACCCAAGTTAACAATTTGAGATACATGTGTTACAGCTGTTACAGAAAATGGATAACAATTAAAAAATTATAATATTTGTGACCTGTTTTAAAAGATTTAGATTGCCAGTAGGAAGACATCAGCTCCAGAAAGCCTTAAAGGTGATTGGTTTGGATGTTTGTTTTGGTCTTTTCATGGTATTTGTACACAAAAAGAAATATGTAGGAGGTCGCCAGCTTTATGCTTTAAGGAAACTGTTATCTTTAAAGGACTTCTAGCTTCTTCAAAATCAGCATATGACAGGCTATACATAATGTAAAGCAGCTTATTTAGGCACCTTTTTCGATCAGAAATGAAACTCCTGATACTTGTCACATTCAGTAGAAAAGAGACAAACCAATCTAAGATACTGAACTTCTCAGGTAATGTCAGAAATGTCACACCATGTTCATGTTTCATCTCACCCCAATTTGCACAATCTATATGTCACAGCTGCGATAATGAAAATCTTTAAGATTTAACATGGCTTCCCGACCCTTTCATAATAGGTGAAATCAGCAGGGGACTCTGGCTTTTCCAGCCGTTAAATCTATTCCATTGAAAAAGCTTCTTATCTACAAGCAATCAGTACATTGTTGCAAAATGTAGTCCGATTACGGTTATTCGATGAAAGTGGCATTTGACATCATACGTCTGCTTTCAAAGATTCCCAGTTGAGAGGTTGAACCGCCTCCCTGCTTCGTGGTGCAAACATCAAACACACCTTCAATCTCAGATGTATTTTTAGACCCTCAGTCCTCCCCACACACACAATCCCCTTGTCTTTGGTGAATAGACCCTTTTAAAGGATTTTGTTTGACCACTTCCTTTATTTCCCCCGCTGATGGCTAATTGAGGTTGTGCAAATTAGCAGAGCGAGCTGTTAGACGGCGGGAAGCTGGGGGAGGAGGGGGTTGTTGGGGGTTGGATGGCGGCAAGAATAAGCACTTCCTCCTCTGTGGTTTTAAAAATAACCTGCGCCCCCGTTGGTTTGATCGCCCCACTCCTGAGGAACGGGTCTCCCAGCTGTGAGACGGGCTGTCAGAGTCCCTCTCTCTCTCTGACACACAAACACTGCCTCCATAACTATTATGCAGAGAAAGCAATACAATAACATGCTTCATCTTTTACTGTGGTATCCTATTAGGCTGCTAACAAACAAGTCAATGTATCTACGCTGCATATGGAAAAAACTATGACCAGGGGACGAAACTCACATATGTTAAATTACTTTCTGGGTTGTTCAAACAATTCTACGTAATTGCAGGATATGTGTATGACAAGATAAAAGGGATTAGATTTAGTTTAAGATTAGATTGAATAACATTTTTAGAGGTTGATGTCCATCATTCTGTCACTGATTTGGTCAATTTGTATTGAAATGTAAGAAGTTCTGTTAGTCAAACTTCATTGCACTTCACCACCTTCACCTACGGCCTTCACCAACAGCCAAATGCATTAAATCAAGGTAGCGTTTGATCCTCTTTCAAAGACCAATTTTCAGTTCAAAGGTTGAACTATCTTGTTGCTAGTAACACTATAATGAATTATAATTATAAATACTATAATATAATGTCTATTTTATTTATACATAATTATGTAAATTATCATAGCTTAAAAATAGGATGAGAAATGAAACTGTCTTGTTATCTGAACATGGACTTGTAGGAATTTTTTTATTATTTCTTTTTACTTAATTTTTTTATTTTCACCCTATGTATATGCGTACATGTGTACATATGTATATATAGAATATTGTTTATCTGTGTGCGTATTTAATTACGGAATTATCTTTTCTTTCTGTATCCTGCAACTGCAGACTAACGGGAGGGCTACCTCTGTATAAGATATATGCTTTTTGCCCTCCCACTTCTACAAATTGTGTTTGTTTTTTGGATGTATAAACTGTCTAATTGTTGAAATAGTAGAATAAATAAAACATTTTTTATGAAAAAAACATTAACATATGCATTACTGCACTAATCATCACAAACTGTTCAAACCAACCGACCTTCTTAAAGTCTAGCAGCCATCCCAATTTTCTGAATTTTGGGAGCGAAGACAAAAATAAAATACATGAAATGATGCAGTCATTATACTCCATCATGTATCTGTCTCTCTCTCTGTCTGTTTTATGTAAACACACAATACTCCTCCTGTCTTGCTCAGATGAAAATGGCAGCATGATTGCATGCAGAATACAAAATGAGCCGCTGAGTTCCTGTGAGAGATTTTGAGCCCCTTTGTTCAGTCACAACAAACAGAAGACGAGACAGAACATGAAAGATTTAAACCCTGTCAATTTTTGTGTCTGGATGAGACTTTGTTATTTTCCAGTTTGCAGACACCAAAGTAAAATGTAAGTGAAGCGCAAGAGTTCTACCTTTATTCTTCTTTTTTTGCAGCTTAGGATCTGATGCAATAAGGTTAAAACTGGGCTTTGATGTTAGAGGAAAGGGCGTTTGGTGAGAGCGGCGGGGAGCTGAGTCTGAGATAATCGGAGGAATTAGCTGAGCAGAAATATTGAATAAAATCAAAATGGAAAGGAGTTCAAACACGAATATCAAGTTTGCCGCAGGTTATAAAGAAAGAGTGGTTGGAGTGGATTGTAGTAGCAGATGTAGGAAAACGTGAGACAAAAATGCTTACACTTTATAAGCTGAGGTTCAGACCATCCATCAAGCAGAGCTTTTAGGTATAAGATAAGATAAGATAAGATGTACTTTATTATATGAGGTTATTTATTTATTTGATGTGGAAAATGCATGGTAATGACCATCAGTATAAAATACAAAATGTTAAAATCCATAGTCCCTAGGTAAGTATCAAAAACAGAAAGATTACAAGTCACCATGTACAAGAACAAATACAAAAAGTGAAAAGAGAAAATATGTTGTACATGTCAAGTTAAAATTGATCACACTTATGGTTTTCCTTATGCAATTGTTAGAGATAAGTCCTTATACTATAATATGCAGGGCACTCCTTTATAAACCATGGTTAGCCATTCAAATAGAGTGGTGCAGGAATGAGTCCTAAAACGGGGAATTAGTTAGCATTTTAGCACTTTTTGTTCGCTTGTCTCAAAGTCAGTGCTTTTTTTAATCGGTTTTGGTAAGTTAAAGGAAATTAGGTATTTTGTTAAAGCTCCCATGTCATGCTTTTCCGGTTATTACCCGTCCCCTTGTGTGTTATGAAGGTTTTTATGCATGTAAACGGTGTGCAGAGTCAAAACCCTCAAAGTACACCCTGTAGCGAGTAAAACTCTAACACAGAAAATACCTCCCCAAAACGCCTCGTTGGAGATACGTCACTGCCCATTTGAGTCTTCCATTTAGTTCCGGGTACCGCCTGATGTCATGCGGTACCCGGAACGAAATGGACCAATCCCGAAGAGCTATGGCCACACCAGCAGCGGCGTGTTCCTCCTCCAGAGGTTCGAAGAACCGGCATTTCACAGACGAAAGCTTCCAAAACATTGCCCAGTTTGAGGCCGGATATGCACAGCTTGTTTGGACCGTTTGGAGCAGGGGAAGATCTGGGTACACAACCTGTAAGTTTGCATTGTTATTTGTGTATTTATCAAACAAGACTGTTTAAATGTGTAAACTGTGTTGGACTGCTAAGCCATTGACACAGTGCTAACTGTGCTAACTAAGTTGCTAGAGTTTCCATATATCAACTCTAATATCAGCAGATGGCCTTGCATACATGTATCTCATAGCAGGAGAATGTCTGCATTCACACACAAAATACCTATTGACAGTATACTGCGGGTGATTTGCCGGTCAGTTGCGAAACGTAATTACATTATAGCTGGCGTAGCGATCTAACACACGGAGCTTGAGCTAGTTTTGGTCAGAAAAACATTTTTGTGATGCTACGTTGCTAGCGTTTAAATATATCAACTACAATGTCAGCAGATGGCCTTACATGTTTGTCATGGCAGGAGAATGTCTGCAGTCACACACACGGAATACTCATACAGTATACTCCGGTTTACCGTACATTGTGACCGTACATATACTGCATGTAGCTAACGAGGCTAGCTGTATGCTAGCGCAAAACAATGTATTCATGCAAGTTACATTGTATGGTAGCAGAATACCCGTATACGATTGCAATTATAAACACGTTATTGCTAGCCTAATATGAACCACTAGCTTTTGTTCATAGTAGTTTTATTACACTGCATTATAGTTGCCTTTCCTCCAAGCTAACGTTCATATCGTGTTAGCTACCAAGGTAAACAAAGCTAGGTTAGCATATTAGCAGGCAAGCTGTTCATTACACAACTACTACTAACGAATCTAAAACAACTAAGTTTCTCTAATATTTTGTGATTTGCATTTGATTTCGTCCAGCCAGATCCTGGCGGACAATCCATGACGGGGAAGGGATTCTACTGAGGGTGCTAAAAGGCACCGCACCGCACCGGCTGTGCGCAGGCAAGAGGAGGAGGAATGGATGATATACCGTGTATATATGTATATTTATGTTCATTTTGTACATTTCTAAAAATAAAGTTTAATGGAAATACTTAGTAGGCCTATCCTTTCTTCCCTGAATTCATATATAGCAAACCATGATTTGATTTCTCATCAAACAGTAGTAGTTTATAACGGGTAAAAATAACTTACTCTTTGTTATGAGAGTAGCTCGTAGGCCACAACGGAAAGACAAGGAGACATACACGAGTTTACAAAACCACGGCACATTTATTGTGGTAAATGCAAAGATAGGTGGTTGAGAGGATCGCAGAGTTAGTCTTCCTGCAGCCGCTTTGGAGAGAGACTGGGGCCGTAGTGTCCGGAGGTGTCCGTGATCGTGCTGATTACCCTCTTCAGCTCCACCCCATCGTAAGACAAAGGCCCTGGGGCCGTCACACTCTTCTATAACAACAGTTAAAAATATATATGTATATAAAATATACCGCTGTACCGACGCCATGATAAGACTGATGTTACGCTGAGAGCAGCCGGGAAAAGCACTGACATGGGCGCAGCCTCTCTGGTGGTTGACTAATCAGAACGAGTGGCCGAGCTGACCAATCGGAGCACACTAGGCTCACAGGGAGGGGGGGGGCAAGAGCTCCAACGAGTCGTTTAGTGGAGAAAGTGAATACTGCTGAATACACATGCTTGACAGAGATGCTGTATGCGAAACCAATGTGAGTTTGGAAAATTGCACAGTATAAATCTATTTTAGTATACCTCAACAATGTAATTATGATCAGTGGAAATGGCCATGACATGGGCCCTTTAACACAATCTTAAAGGTGGGGTAGGTAAGTTTGAGAAACCGGCTCGAGATACACTTTTTGTTATATTCCATGGAATGCTCTTAACATCCCGATAGCAATGAATATCTTAAGTGCTTTGACAAAAAATCCATAAAAAAATGTCATCTGTGGAAGCCGTAGTACTGTAAAAAGCACGACCAATCATTTTAGCCGGCCCGGCTAAAATAACTGGATGGCCTACCTGCCTGTCAGCCTTCCATCTGTGCACAAACTTATCTCGTGCCCTCATTGGTCATGTGCGCGTTCGTGTGTGTTGGAGGAGGGGCTCTGTAAGGAAGTGGCAGATTTGTTCCGGCTGTGTATTTTCAAATTCTAGCGCACTCGAGCTGGTTTCTCCAAAATGACCTACCCCACCTTTAAGAGATGTTGGTGTGTTGTTCTATGACATATAGTCTGCCACTGGAGAGTTTCTGAAAATAAAAATAAAACAGCGGTTGCTAACAAGTGACTAAAGGACGTTAGCTTAGTCATGCAAGCGTGACGTAGTTTATTTTGAGCCCATGTTAACATTAATTCTGGTGATTGCATTTACGCTTCAAAAAGCTATAAAAACAAGTATCATAAACGTCTGTTATTTTCTGTAATATTTCAAAAACAAATAGAGAAATCCTTTATTTTTTTTTTGGAGGGAGCCCTTGCGTTTATGGTCATTCTACAAAAATATGTCATCCCGCACCACTCTATATCCACTTCCCTTTACTGACAGCAGAGTTATAAATACATTTAAGAGCAGTGTAAAACTAAAGGTTATATGTTTGGAAAATCACCCAGAGGATGGCTGTAAGCTAAAAATATGGGAGTCAAATATAAATAAAACATCATCATCTCGTGACCCGGAGCTGTATGAACGGTGAAAGTCACGCTCGGCCTGCTGTGTTTGCTGCTGCTCCAGGTGCTGCTGCAGCTCCATGACGCGCCTGCACGACTCTGCCAGCATATGGACGCCAACAGGGGAGGAAATGTAAGCCGCTACGGGGGGTTATCACAGGTAGTAACACATGATCTCTACTGCCCTTTGTTTACACAGACTAAAGATATGAGCTAACTTTCAATAACAAGGTTTAAAAGAGCAGAGTGTGCTAAATCTCTCGTCAACATTATGGTGTTAAATTATTACCTCTGTAAATGAGGCCATGCTCTGGTTTGGTTTGTTTGTCAGCAGGATTATTCTGGCCTTATTTAACTGAAACTTGGAAGAGTATGAGCCAAGGAAAATACATTAAATATCAGAGCCAATTTGAAACACTAAGATACACAGGAAAGGCCTTGGCAGAGATTTGAAGTCTCCGGGAGTGGAGTGCACCAGCTGGGCGTAAAAAAGTAGGTCTTAACTCTAACGTCGGGCTTAGCTACGTCCGACTTAGTGATTCGAATTTACACTGAGTGCAACAAGCCTGACTAGTCACGGTCGTAGCTGCGCCTAGTCTTAAAATGCACCCTAATAGTTATGACATGATATGGTTGCAGCCTATTTTCCACCTCAAATACTCTCTCTAGATGTTGTATTACACATTTTTACATTTTGGGCGAACATAACAAATAAATAAACAGCAGCAAAGCAACAAATAAAAATAAACCATAATAATGCGAAACAGGTTTTAATCAAGTGAAAAATGCAACCAATGCTGATGAAAACAAGAATGATACTGCAGAACCTCCTTCCACTTCTTCGCTTGAATAACTGTTGCCCGAACACTGAAAATAAACAATGTTAATTTAAGGACAGCAGAGCAGGCATGCATAATTCACCACACATTTCATTACATATTTTGATCAAAGTTTCCATCCATAAATGGTTAATTACATTGTGTAAATGGAGTCTAAAGGGGACTCATTACAAAACAGTACTTCAAATAAGTTTGTCTCATCATTACATCATCACATTACATCTATATTTTCACAAAATATGTTGGAGAAATAAAAAATAAAGTGTAACTAATACATTTTACACTGTGTTTTCCACCAAATCATCTTCAGTAAAAAAAAAATCTTTACGGCATGGGCAACATCATAGTTATCTTTTGAAAAATACATGTCCATCGTGTCTCTGTCAGCACCACCAGGGAACTGTAACATGAGCCTTGCAGAAATGGGGGTTACGTGAGGCTGCAGATTAAAATGCAATGACTCTGGGAGTTGGATGGACTTTAAATAATGCATGCGGCGTCCTCAGCTCTGTGTCAGAGATGCAGAGACTCAGCCTGAGACGCCCCGAGGCCCGACGTGACCTGAACCATCTCCAAGGCTTTGAGCGGGTCAACGAGCAAAATGAGGAACAGTTCCATTTCAATCAAGTGGTATTAACTTCACAGCAAATATTATACACCGCATCAAGAGATGAGAGTTATAAATGTCTTTTACCATTTGCCTGCATCTTCTCTTTATGACTTTATGCTGTAGGTAAAAATGAACAGAGGGGTAGGTAAGTACGAGGCTAACTTCTAGGCCTAAAATTGTAGAATAGTTTACTCAGATTAAGCTGAATTTTTATTTATTTTTCAAACGTTTCCATCTCCACATTTCTGGATGAATAGCTTCTCTCAAATGTCCCTTTTTTGGGTTTTCCGTCACATTTAGTTCCTCATTGCACATCATTTTCTTCAGCAAAAACGTATTGAAGAGGAAAAAAAGCTGTCGTTAGCTTAACTCGTTAGCTAAAGGGACAATAAGTGCTCATAGCTTACTCCAAAGATTTATTTGAACCATCAACCATGACATCCTGTTACTACTGCCAAAGCGTAACATACTGTAGTTTCTGAGATTGTTGTACAGCATAATAAACATTTTTACCTTATTCATCTTAAGGGCAAAACATATGACATTTTACAATACACAAGGGCTCTTACAGTAATTAGTGTATTCCTTATACTCCGAGCTAGAAATGTCCACTTCAGTAGCCTACACCACACTTTCCCTTTTCATTATATTCTGAGGGGTTTGATCATTATCATTCATAGCCACAACTCAGCCATTGACAGTTTTTTCTGATATATGGGGTGATAAACTCTATAACTCTAACGCAGCATGTGTACAAAATGAAACAACAGGTCTGGCTTTATCATTGTTCAGATTACTGTTCTGGTAAATATATGCAAAATAGCACCTTTCCTAATAATACAATGCCCCATTTTCTTTATTTAACATTACATTTTAGAAAACTTGTAATGCAAATGCATATAGTTTTAATCATAGCAATAGGCTGGGGAGGTTTCATGGGGATATCTAGTTAAAATGATCAACCTATTCACCTGTAGTGTCTTCCTTTTATACTTGGGCATCCTCAGGCAGATCAGCAAGAAGAGAAGCTCCGTCTGCTGGAGTTTGTTTTGTTTCGTGGCTTGCTGCGACTCCCAAAAGAGGAAAATAATACAGCCTGCTTCTTGATTACACTCCCGCCTGTTGTCTGTGTTATTGTGTTTGCTGTTCATGTGAAATTGCTGGTATTGTTGCTGCTTTATTAGACTGTATAATGCAGCAGCAGACACAGACAGACAGAAAATATGGGAATATAAAGAGATGGGAAAACATGTTTTGTGAGCCTAGTTTTCACCCCTCATCACAGGCATGAGCCAACATCATCCACTGAGCCAAAAGGACAACATCCAAATGGCACATTTTAATTTTAATTCATTTGTTGAAAGACTGAGTATCAGAAGTGCTGAAAACAATTATATTATTCCAAAACCCAACAACTTTACTTATGAAGAAATGTTTCTGTTGCTACCCTTTCTCACCACGATAACCAGTACATAATAGTGTGACTCCATAGTGTTATATCCCCCCATTGGTGGAAGTGTAAATGATGAAATGTGTTAATGTGTTGCTCCCAAAACTCTGTGGGTCTCAGATTTGGGCCATCCAATCATGTAATATTGACGGGTGAATCTAGGGATCTGCAGCTGATCAGAAACTATCATGTGGTTTCGTAATTTGTATTTAGTTTCAAGTCACATTACATTACATTACATGTTACTTGTTAGACGCTTTTATCCAAAGCGACTTACATACTCAATACTGTGGCCAATCCCCACAGGAGCAATTTTGGGTGAAGTGTCTTGCCCAGGGACACAACGACATGCTGACTGCAGTGGGGTTTGAACCTGCGTTGGTGTCCTGATCCGAACACCAACGCACTACTCCACTACGCCACACGCCTCCCAAGTTAATTGGGATGCCGTTTTAAATTAATAAATTACATTTCAAATAATCTTCTTCAGATTTAAGAGAGAAGATGGCTGACTGATGACTGAGTGGAAGATGAAGGGAGGCTGTGGCTCAGTGCTTAAGTGCTGATTTTCTGATAAGGTAAGCGCTGGTTCAATCCCCACTGCAGTCAGCATGTCGTTGCGTCCTTAGGCAAGACACTTCACCCCAAATTCGTCCTGTGGGGATTGCCCACAGTATAAGTCGTTTTGGGTAAAAGCGTCTAACAAGTGACATGTAATGTAATGTAACAAATTTAGAAGTGCAGTCAATGCGGAGGATGCTAAAAACCTAAGAATCTATAGAAGTCTATGAGAAAATGAACCAACTTATCACTTGATTTATTTACACTGTAAACATTTTTCTTATGAGTTTATGATTTAAAGGTGGGGTAGGTAATTTTTGAGAAACCAGCTCGAGATCACTAGAATTTGAAAATACACAGCCGGAGAAAATCTGCCACTTCCTTACAGAGCCCCTCCTCCAACACACACGAACGCGTACATGACCAATGAGGGGACGAGATAAGTTTGTGCACAGATGGAAGGCTGACAGGCAGGTAGGCCATCCAGTTATTTTAGCCGGGCCGGCTAAAATGATTGGTCGTACTTTTTACAGTACTACGGCTTCCACAGATGACATTTTTTTATGGATTTTTTGTCAAAGCACGTAAGATATTCATTGCTATCGGGATGTTAAGAGCATTCCATTCCAGTATAAAGTAATGAATGTGAGCCCCACCTTTTTCCTTTGAAACATTTCTATTTTATTCTGAAATAAGATTTTCTGCATAATGTGTGCTTTTGGTACTTTTAATTTTAAATTGATGCTTGTACTTTTACAACATTTGGAGTGCATGACTTTTACACTTTGGTATCGCTACTCTCGTATAAATAAGTTATTCGTTCACCATGGATAAACATTAGGAAGACATATTTGGTGTGTGACATATACAAACTGTACCCATCTCTTCAGATATGTGTGCTCTTTCAGCCTCGTTTACATCACGAAGCCTTTATAAAAACCATCAACCTTTTTCCTCTCCTCCTCCTCCCAACCGGCTCCACCTGTGGAGCCGCCATCTAAAATTGATTACGGTGACATTTACTATTCATAGGAAAGGTTACTAGAGTAACCCTGTGCTGTGCCGCATGTTGGAGTGGAACATTATTCCCAAACAAATGAAGAGGCGCACTTCACTGAGCTGTGGACCAGAGCTGAATGACAAACCGGTTGTGTAATTATGAATAATATGCATATCTGACTCAGGGGTATCTGGGTGAGATCGGGATTTTATCTCCCACTCTGGAAAGAAAATACAGAGATAACAAATAGTACAGAATTATAACTAGGTTTTTTTTTAATTTACTTTAGGTTGAAGATGATCAAAGGTTTTCACACGTTTTTATGATTAAATGGAATGAGTCTCTAAAGAAAAAGGCTAATCATTTTGTAAATTAGCAATAACATTGATGCCTTTTTCTTTCCTGTGAATTATTAGTGCTGACAAGTAATTCATAGCCGTAAAAAAAGCAGAATAAATCTGTCAAATGTTCTGGAGTTATTCCATTTTAAGGTTTTTTGTTTTTTTATACTCTACTAAATGTGTTGCATGTCTTAAGTCACTTTCCAGATTCAGATCAATAATACAAAATGTAATCAATACATTATGACATTATTGGACATATATGGGAAGGAATTCACATGCAGTATAAAGTAATACAAATCAGCTCAGATTTGAGAAAGATCAAAAACAACAGGACACATCTTACTGCAAATCCTTAAGGGTCAATTGTCATTTTATCCCTTTGTAGAAAAGGTTATAGAAATAAAAATGACATAATGACAAATATTACCTCCTTAATAAGAAGATGCCACATCAATATTATGAAAGACAAAGATACTTTCTCATGATTGTGCTTCCACACAGAGCTGCATGTTCCCTGTTTGAAATCACTTCAGGTTTTTCCACTTGAAGTCACTCAGACAATTACAACAGCAGCTACAAGTTGGCGGATTAATGTTTACGTTGGCTTGAAGCTAATAGTTTCCAGTTGCAGGGGCGTGCTCAGCATCATGAGCACAACATGGAGGTGTTTTTCACATCGTGTGGGCGGCCAGCTCGAGACGAAGCTGCTCTTTATACAATCACACACACACGCTGCATCTCACTGCTCTTTAATTTAACCGTGCACGTTCGAGTGTTTCAGCAGATCCATGCTGTGTTTCAGTTTGACCTTTCAAAAAATCTCCTCTCTATTTATGATTTACGGGCAAATTATCATCATTGGCTCTATATAATTAGACCTTTGACTGGCTTTGAAACATTTCCCTTGGTTGAAGGCAACACTTAAAGTCTCAAAGCACGAGAGCCCATTTTACTTAAGTAGAATTTTATGGACTTATAGATGCACAAAGTTACTTTAAAAAAGAACTATATGAAAACCTGCAAAAACACCAAAAGCTCAAAATCTCTCTTGTTTTCGTCCCAATGTGTCATTATAGTGTGAAGTTCCTAATTTCAAGGAGAGAGCATGGACCAAATTACTATTGCTTTCTTGTTATTACGAGATAACACTGATATAACCACTGATATTCTCACAAAAAAACGTTCTTTCACAGTAGAATATAAATATTTGTTATAATATCTTAGAACAGCAAGGAAAATGGTTGAAAGTTAAAACCCTCTTGGCAATAAACCTGATTCTGATTCGTCACAGAAGGGAGAATCATATATTTATCTTAATGTTACCAAATATTTTTAGCATCTTGTTGTGTCCATGACATTACAGCCAGAGTAATAGCCTTGTGATCCAGCCTTTGGGAGGTGATGGAGGTGATGGAGGACGGCTGCTGTGCGTTACCTCGGCCACATTTCAAAGACCTGTTTGAAGCCGGCAGGAGTGGGAGATGAAAGTCCTGGCACAGCACACTTTGACATCATCTAAACACGACTACCTCACAACACTCAGTGGCTCTAATGGCTGTGTTAAAAGGTACTTTTAAATACACAGATTTACAAGTGGCCGCTGGCGTGGTGTGGTGGTCTTTGTTCTGAATCGAATGAATGAATTCTACATAATGAAACAGGAGAGCAGCCGCGGGAGGTACAGCCGGGCAAAATAAAGGTTATTTATTGAAATTTAGTTAGTTCATGTACAAGGAAAAATTTTGAGGTAGGGCTATACAGACAGTTAAATAAAAGATAAAAAACGCTCCCAACCCAAAAATTATTAGAAGAAATAAGGAAGAAATAAAGAAAATCATATTAAAAATAAGTCAATGTTTGTTATCTTCCACTTCTGATGCAGAGAGGACATGCTTAAATGCTGATCCAACCCATCAGTATTCAGCATGTTCAACAACTTAGCTTAGTGTGCTAGCATGCTAACAGCTAAGGCTGATAGAAGTTTCATAGGATTGCAGGTATTTGGTCAGTAACTACAGTATTCAATGAAATAGAACTGTACATTTTTATTTTTGATGGGGCAAGAGGTAAGAGGATCAGATGAAGTCAATAAGATATATCCTCTGGGGAACATGAATGTCTGTATCATTTGTGAACATCCATGTAGTAGATGTAGACATATTTCAGAAGATATGAGGAAAACTTGACCTTATGGTGCCGCTAGATGAGAAATCAGTCAATCAATCCATCGAATCTTATGTACACAGGCCAATATGACACAAGTGATAAAAAGTCCCAATTATTGGGTAAAGATGGAAAAAAACTCAAAGATAGCTACTGAGGAGAGATGTCTAACGTACATAAAAATCGTAATACAAATACGACCTCCAGTACACTATCCATTTGATACAGTAAACATTTATAGGGGGGCCATCAAAGTCAATGCGATTCATCCTCTGTTGTTGAGATATCTCACTCAGAAACGTTTACTCTGAATATATAATAGCTTTGTATTCAATTGCAGCATCAGTGACTCTGTATTGTGATGATGTTTCACTGAATGCAGCGCTGCAGCTACACACGTTAAATGCCTCCACCTCTGTGAGAGAAATGTGCAAAATATGAGAGCGAGACAGCGAGTTGCTCTTTAGAGAAAAGACAAGTGTGAGATCTTTCTTCCTTTGAAAAGCAGCTTGTGACATTTCAGAAATAATTGACACCCCCCTTGAAGCCTTGCTCCCTGCAGTCCTTCATTTTCCCAGCAGTGACCCGCTTGCTCCGATGAAGTGCTCTTCACAAGGTTGTCATCGCAAAAGGTCAGATTCAGAGAGCTGACGAGGCATGAAAGATATAAGATGGGAGATCCCCGCCATCCATCTCTCCGTCTGGATCAAGACTTTCAGCTGACCTTTCACAGAGCATCGGCCGCAACAAGCTAACAAAGAGTACGTGGGCCGCGCATATAGTTGACTGAGTGTCTTTATACAAGGCAGATAAACAGGGAAGAGACATCTTCATAATGTCATCCTGCAACTACTTGTCTTCTTAAAATGTTATTTCAACAAGTTGCATTTGCTCAATTCAATGGTGTACAGCAGGGGTACTCAAACTTTTTTTATTAAAGGTCCACTTGTGAATTTTATACAAGGTCACTGGTCCGGATCAATGGACCCCCCCCCGGAGCGGAGCGGAGCGGAGCAACGAAACTGAAATTAAGAAGCAGTTTCTTACGGCGCGCTATGCATGGGGCCCCCTTGAGGGGGTTTCCCGACATTTCGTTGCAGTAAATTAAAGGGTGTTTCATGTTGTCGTTGCTGTGGACCTTCTTAATCTATCTTCTTTGGGGGCCCCCTTCTGGTCCAAGCACTTGCCTGCCTTGCCTGTCGGCAAACGGCGCCCCTGTATACACACACACATTCAATACAGACATACAGTATATGGTGGTTTGAACTAGTGGGAGAAATGGCACTGTTTGTCTGTAGCCAATGCCTTGAACCTCAAAAAAAAGGCATTAGAAGCATTAGAAAGTCAAGGTAAACTTGCGGTTAACTTGCGGTCTGCAATGCGTGTCACGCACACAAGTAAATATATATGCACGTTCATTCTCACAACGCGTCAGACACAAGAAAATATACATTAATTTACATCAGAATCCGAAAGTTTTTAATTTTTTTATCTTGTATAATTTTTATAATGGGGCACAGGGTTCGGTCCGGATTGATTTGCAGTTCGGTCCAGATCCGGACCTTGGTCCGGAGTTTGAGAAGCCCTGGTGTACAGTAACTAAGTCCATTTATTTACTCAAGTGATGTTGAGGTTGCCTACTTGTACTTAACTTAAAGTGGACCTATCATGCTATATTTGAATAATATATTGTAGGGCCATACCTATATAAGGTATATTTATACGTTTTCTTTTTCAAAATACCAAACAGATCATGCATTTTAGCCATGCCTCATTTCGCTCTATTTTGCTCTCCTCCACCCTGTCTTTGCATGCGCTGCAGCGGACCACGCCCCCCCGCAAAGGAGGGGGGCGAGTTACGAGCGTCGTGTTACCATGCTGTTACCATGCCACGGCAACCTCTCATTCCCCTGATATGTCAGCTCCTCCGTCCTGACGTCATTTTCAAATCTGGATCAGTCTGTATCAGATCCGTTGCAGCCCCGTTTTTAGAGATTTGGGTATGGAGGAAAAGAGAGAGGGTTGTGTTTTCTGACACTTGGTGAGTTCCCTGGAACACCGGGGACACATATTCATGTATAAAAGACGTACAAAAGTGCATTTTGCATGATAGGTCCCCTTTAAATATTTCCATTTTTGCTACTTTATTTTCCACTACATCTCAGAAGCAACTTGATGATACAACTTTTACTTCTGTAAGATTTTGAAGGAAGGACTTTGAGTATTTCTACACGGTGGTATTGATCATTTTACATGAGTACTTTGTCATCACTGGGTAATGCATGGTAAAAACTATTTTACTTGTCCCAGTTGTCACTATATAATAATAGTTTTCGAATGTCAAATGTTCAAAAAGCAACTTTGAGCAAGTCTTGCCCTTACATGTTGTGTAGTCAACCTGTTGTCTTAATTGCAAATGAATTTCTTTCAAATGTTTTAATTTAACTGTGCAATACGTGAGTACAATAATCTTGTGAAACTAGAACTATTCAATAGTCTGACATAAACTGTGAAGTCCATTGTAGACGGACCACTTTTGGTCAAAATGTCCTCTCCATTAAATCCAGCTCACTCTGGAATAGCCTCCCAACTGAGATACGGGATTGTCCCACTCTCAGTTTTAAAGGTCAACTCAAAGAATGGTTGAGAAACAAACAGACGTGCAATCACCGCTAAATGCACTTTAACACAGGGCTATCTCCTCTTGCACTTTATGAAGCTCTTGTATCATCTCTTGCACTTTATATATCGTAGCTGCTATATTGTATTACCATGTCATGAATGCTTGTATATGCTGCTCTTGCTCTTTCTGCATATCATGTATTTATTTTTTGCCATATTTATAAATGTCATGTTCTTATATGTTGTATGTCAGGGACTACGGATGGAAATTAACTCAAAGCTAAAATCCGGCATATTTACACTTGAAGCATTTTTTGTCTTAAGTGTTCATTAATGTGCATTGTCCCGGTTCAAATAAACGATGAAATGAACAAAATGAAAAAACTGTGGCTTTTCTGTAAATTCCAGTTAATAATCTTATTTATACAATTCCTACATTTAACACACTTAATATATTCAGCATAATTATTATTTAAACTTTTCTAATAGATTGTAGTGTACATATTTAGTTCATCAGTGCGGCATCTTTGATTGTATGTGGATAGTGACTTTACAGACATCTATTTAGATACAAATCGACCAAATAAAGAAACGCAGATACACTTATTGTCCCACCCAAACTTATTTTAGCAAATTTTGCACGGATACCCGACTTAAAAACGTTATGAGTCACAAACCAATGAAACAAAGATTGTGTCCCAGCCAAGTGAATGACCTTTTTTTGTGTTTTTGACAAAGTCCTCATTGTTGTGTGGAGCTACTTGTAATACATTTCTGTATTTGGTTGTATTTTGTGTATTTGCATGTGTTTTTTTTACCTTGCTGTGTGTTGAAATCTCACTGCAGTCAGAGACTATATTTGTGTTATAGTAGACAAAAAGCCTCAACAAATCAGAGTAGAATTTGACACTTCAAACACCACAAGGACAAGAAAGGAGAGAACGGTTTAAGAATTGTTAAAAGGTTTATTACTTGTGCAATAAATTACTTCCAGTATTTTAAAAAATATCATGTCTGTGACAAGCGACACACGTCTAAAATACACCGGATATTTCTACTTCTGTTACAAAATGGACTGCCTTTAAACTCCTGTGAACATATTGCTCCAATAAGTAAAACAGAATACGATTACATTCCTTTTAAACACCCACTGTATGAAGACAACATTTTATAATATATCAAAGAATGTGTTGCGATAACATCGAATAAAGTGATGAAGGCTTTTTCTAACTCAAATACTGTTCTTTAAAACATCGTAGCTATTTTTGAAAGTGAATACAGACCAAGCATCACCAAAACTACAGCAGTCAGCACTTAACATACAGAGATGTAAATGACATCTATACTTAATGTAAAAACTGTGCAGCTACTATTATTAGTAGTAGTATTAATATGGCACACTTGAGCTAGATACTCACACAGTATTTATAAACATCTGTCCAGATCCGATGGGACTCTGGGTGGTGAAGGCTTGGAGCCAGAGAGAAATAATTGTATTTAATGTGATATAGCAAGCTGGGAATGCTGGAAAACAGTCATATTAAACAAGGAAACCCTCACTTATTGTACGTAAACTGGAAAATATAAAATAAATTCTGACATTAAAATCACTCCTGCTGCCTGAAGGTTATTCGTTCATCCACTTCTCCTGAAAAGCCAAAAGGCCAACTAGGAAAAAAAGTGTGGTGACGAGTGATATTTTCCTAACAAAAAGCAATATAGCAACTTAATCCCTTCAATCTTCTATATAACCTTACATTTTTCAAAACCACCTTCACATACGTAAACTTGAAATAAAGTGTTTAAATACTGACAAAAAAAACACCGCCTGCTGCCAAAAGATTATTTCTTCATTCACTTCTCGTAAAAAGGCAAATTAGGGAAAATATATCAACTTCCAATCTTCTTTATTTCCTTACATGTGTCAAAACCAGCTTCATCCAAGGAAGAAGCGCACCCAAAACAATAAAAACAAACACCTCTGTGAATTAATTTAAGGTGGCAGCACGACTCTGGCTCCAAGCCTGTGAGCTGGGGTTTGGGAATCTGTTTTTCTACCGTGTCTAATCTGTCTCCATGATCTTTCTATCAATGCAACGTTGACCTTTATTGGACATTTCATCAATCCAAGTCTGGACTCACTCACAGTAACAGTGCGTCACGCAGGAGGAGAGTTTGTTCAGTCCTGCATCTCCGCAGCTGAAGCCTCTTCGTCCACGTCGACATTCGACTGGTATTCATCTGGAAAACAAAAAACACATGCAGAGGCTTGATGACTCCCTCACCTTTCAAATTACAGTTTACTTTCATTTATCTACAAAAAAAGAAAGGGAATGTGCAAGAGATAATGCTGAATCGAACTCACGCAATGCTAACATCAGGATGCTTACATTCTCACTATGACAATGCTAACATGCTTAGGTACAGGTACAAATATAAGAGAGTGTGCATCTTTTTTTTAAAGAAATGTTTAAATGCCTATCGCTTTATATTGTAGATATACAGTATCTCCTAAAGGGCTTCTTCATCCTCAGGCGTAGGAGACAAAGAATGGTGAGTAATTTAGTTAATTGAGTGTGTAATTATAGAGGTCAGCACGGATGTTTACAGATTCAAATTGCACCTTGGCAGATCCCTTTGTATATGTTTATTCCCAACTGTTTTACTTGTATAAAAGGACACTACAAATCATCAAATGGGCAAAATCTAGAAGTAAAGTATCTATAATATATTAGAAATTAGTATTGAAATGCTTCCTCCTGTTTCCTTAGTGGTTGACGATCTGTTTTTACAATGACTGTTTTGGTATGTGTAAATGCACCATCATCATTGCTATTTCATTTCTGTTGTAACTCATGCATTGACAATATTTATATATCTATAAAACATCTAATGTTGCAAAAGCACAAGCCCCTGATATGGATCAAATTCAGCAGGTAAAACATGTGGGGGAAACTTCTGTAGCAATTGGAAACAGGACTCAGAGAGACACGAGGAGAGCTGGAGCTTTGATGGAAAACACTGACGGTTTATTTGAAGTTACGGCCGGAGAATTGACAAGACAGGTGGTGTGTCACGAGTTGAAGAACCAATTCTGAAGAACTCTTTCTGTAGCTCGAGGTTTTAACTAGTTTGCAGTGTAATAATCAACATTCTTTATCAGTGAGACTAAACAATTATGGACCCTGAATCTAACTAGAGCTCTCGTCCATAGGAAAGAATGTGCGCCAGGGAACCTACGTCCCTGAACAGTAAACTACCTCATGGCGGCTTGTGCTCTGTCATAGACTGGCAACAACAATGCGCCCAAGCTACTCCTCCTTAAGAGAGATAGCAGCAATACCCAAGGCCGTAGAACTATGCCATGGGAAAGGAGACAGTGAGAGGAGAAAATTATGAACTGTGTCGAAGGCAAATGATTCCCGAACAAAACAAATCTAGATAGAATTTCAACATCAATAGCAAATGCCTGAACTCAATCGGTCTAATATTCCGTTAAACCTTTATTGGGAAATAAACTAAATTCTTATATAATATGTGGTGAATGCAGCTGAATTTTACAGCGTCAAGTGGTACTCAGAGGCAGCGTGAATACTGATAAAGTCAAAGGAAAGGACCAGATGCAGATCTATAAACTGAGGTGAAAATGTGTTCCCTGTATGATCCACCCTAAATGGAGAGTAGCATTAATCCTTAGTTCTTTGACTCCTGCAGGAAGGATGAGACTGACACAAACTTAATTTTACTACTCCGTGTTACATATTACTGCGCCACAGTATGTCTCTCTACTTCAAGGTGAGAATGACTGCATGGTGCGTCATTTGCATAAAAGAAATACAGGAAGTCAAAACAGGAAATAACCTTTTATGGTCGAACAGAGACGGATGATAGTTAGTGAAGCAGCAGCTCTTCGTGTTTAGAGAGACACTCAGAGGACAGCTGTTTGTTTGACTGTGTGAACGGACTGTGGAGAGTTACTAAATATGTTTACTAAAGTACCGTACATAGATAGAATTTTTCAATACTTCAAACTTAAGTTGATGGCTAAAGTTACTAGTTACTTTACAGATAATGATTTAAAAATAAAATATCATATGATAAGCTTATACAATAAAATAAATTAGAAATATATGGACATAAAACCAGTTACTTTTTGATTCATAATGTCTGATTATTTATTGACATGTAGATATATATATATTTGTATTCTTCTTTTTCCCTGTTTTTTGACATGTATTTATTTTATTTTGCTTTGCTGTGTATTTCTTGTCATTCATATTTTTGTAGATTTTTTCAAGATTATGTTGGATTCCTCCTCCTCCTCCTCCTCCTCCTCCTCTTCCTCACCTGCAGTTTGTTCCTCTGCTCTCTTCCTCTCAGTTTTGCCGTCCGGAGAGCTGGGTTCATCCGGAGGCCAGCGCAGCTCGCCGCTCTCCACCTCGGCTCCGTCTGTCGGCTCCACCACGATGGAGGGAAGTCTCTTGGAAAGCTTCGGATACCTTTCATGGGTATCTGGGAAGATCTGTTAGAAGCTTATGTAAGGTTTAACTGGAGGGTTATCATACTTGAAGAATTACCCAGCAGCACACAGTGGAAGAACAACAATGCGGTACAAATTGGATTATGAAGACTTTGTGAAAAGATGTGTGACTAGACTTCACTGACTTGTTAATTTTATCATTCACTTGAAGTGCTTGTGATAGTATCTTCTCTTTATAACTACATTGTATCTGAAATGATCCTTGACAAGTATTTATGAAACCAGTAACTATTTTCATAATGTATTACCTGTTTGAGTATTTTTTTTATGCAAATATGGCAGAGAGTGTTGTTTTCAGGCTTTCAAGCATGACTAGTCCTCCACTTATCCTCTCATATCTCCAAAATATGAAAAGTGTTTTTATTCCTCATTCTAAGGAGAGAAAAAATTATGAATCTTGACCAATATCGTTTCTTGAGCCCCATTATTAATAGCTAAATAATAATATAATTTTCTCTAAAAAGCTGTTTTGTATAGTTTCTTATATCCATTTTCTTCAAATAATTTAAATGACTATATTCCAATGTGAAAAAAAGTAATGACTCCAAATTCAGCAACTTTGATGCATTTTTCCTTCTATAAACTGCCTGGCACCATAAAATGCGGCAAAGGTAATCAGTCTTTAAACTAAATGATGGAACAAAATACATGTTACAGTAGTAGATGATAAATCACTCAGCTGGATAAGACAGAAACCATTTACTCACACAGCAGGACAGAGTCCGACTCATGACCTCGTCTACCCACATTTTACTCATCACTCCTGTGACTCACCACTCTGTGCCTTTCTACTCAAATAAAACAGGACTGGTCTGAAGTCATCCAAACACACACACACACACACGCACGCACACACACACACACACACACACACACACACACACACACACACACACACACACACACACACACACACACACACACACACACACACACACACACACACACACACACACACCACACACACACACACACACACACACACACACACACACACACACACACACACATTTGGAAGGATACTGCGCCCTGATCTGCTGACGCTCCTCCCCCGCTGAAGTCCTCTGTGCCGGGCTCAAGAGAGTTCATCACCTCAGTCATCCTGGAGGGGATCACAAATCATATTTTCTAATTGCTCATCAATACTGGCATCAAACTACCTGTAGATCTAAAAATACTCTAAACAACAATTATACAATATTGCCTTAATTGAATACATCAACCTAAGGCTGTACCATTTAGTTCAGAGCTTTACAGATTCATTCATAACACGCATGAAGGTTGTGATTGGAAATCAGAAGAGTTATTCAACCAAATATTCATGCCTCAATTCTTCCCTAAGTTAAAACATTGGGATTGTGTTGTTGGAAAATTGATTTAAACATATTTTTTCTTCTTTGTTATTTAGACTGATTGTCATTTTCTGCACATAAATGACCTAATTTAAAAAGAAAATGTGTTTAGATTTGGGATAAATGTTGTCAGAAGTTTACAGAATAAAATGAAAAAAATGAAAATGTCAATAAGACACATATACTTATAAACAGTTAAAACAGAGAAACTGATCATTTTAGAGAGGTGTCTTGTTTTTTTCCAGAGCTGCGAAATAGGATATTGTCCCTTATTTCTTGCAGCGTACTCGCTCTATGAAGGTATCACTTCATAGTCAGCCAACAAAACTCTTTCAACGTAGGAAACGGAAAAATCTCATCAAAGGAATATAAATGACTATTGAAGGAGAGTCTCAGCTATTGATGCCAACTTCAGATACTTGATGTTACGGACACATTTTGTTCGCTATAAAAAAATAATGATATCCACCTGTTCACATATATAACATAACTGATTTTTTGGGCCACTTGGGGGCAGCAGAAACAAGTTTAACACAACACTGATATATCATCACCTTTGTATCCATCTGATAAATGTAGGTCCAATATTCTCTCCTTTTTTTGCTTTGTCTTTGGTCTCCAACAACTCCTGAGGGTAATATCTGTCTTGTTAGCTTCTAAATGCTTGACTCTCATCACCAACCCGCCTTCAACTGTGTCATGTTGCTCTTTGCTACGATGCAGGTAGTGTACAGAGGATTTTTGCAGTCAACCAGTCATGCTACTAGGATTGTGGCCTGTAGAAACTGTGTAATATTATCATATGCACAATTATAGTGGGATATTAGTTTGCATGTTAACTAAACCCCTGTGTCCTTATAAAACAGCCTTAAGCAGCAGTCTTTTGCTCACCAGACCTTTACATGTGACAAGCTGTCAAAAACACCACTTTACATACAATCAGACTGGCAGCTGCTGTTGCCATGGGGACGATGTGTGCCTCTGATTGTCTGAGTAGTGCACTTTGCCTGAGCGCACAAGCAAGGCCGACGGCTGATTTGGGGGTATTCATGTGAGCCGTTACGCAGCAATTACCTCCATCAGGACTGGGGTTCTTGTTGTTGTGAGACTTCTCCGTGAAACCTGGAATTGCTTCTGCCCTTTCATCATGAGACAATACAGCCTTTTATTCCTCATCAGAGGAGAGTATTGTTCCTCCGAATGGGAAATCTGCGTGGCCTCTCCGGTTTACTCCGGATGAGATAGAAACTGGAGAAGAGGCCTGCACATGATGCCAGTCCGACCTCTGAGGGGGGCGTTCATTGACGCGTAACAGACACGAGAATTTAGACATTGACGCTTCTGTCATGCTTTTTGTTTTTTATTCTCTCTCTTCAGCTGAATAATAATAATAATGTCTTATTTGAGCTATTAGGTCTGAACAGGGTTATCCGTGTATTAAAATATATGCAGGAAGCGGCTCTACCTCTGCCTGAACAGAGAAAATGAGATGTAAATTATTAGCACATTTGGCATCTTGCATGTTAAAGTCTGTGATGTATATTATAGGTCTAGATTTTAATCCCAGGGTGAACTTTAGGATTTTTTTGAGTCAAAGTAAATACCACCTAATTTAAGATTTTGTGCTCTTTGTCTGTGGATCAATATTTTTCTATGTGACAGCTGAAATTGATAATGAACCCAAAAAACACACAGATTTCGAGACTTGGCACTGCAATGATGTGGGTTCTTAACAAAAGCTACGATTACATTTGTTTTCCACCCAAAGTCATGGTGTTTCTTATTTGCAAAGCCTTTTAGGGAATATATTTTTAATGATTTTTGTCCAAAACTTAAAATGTGCAAGATGTTGATCCAACTTTGCAAAGTGAAGGAATCAATGACAAAGAAAAAAACACGTTTCTCCTGGTTTCTTTTCTTGTAAATATGTGACTCTAATGTCTCAGTTATTTCTCTTAAATGTGAAACTTCATAATATCAGAAAAGAGTTCAAACACCAACCAACAGAACCACTAGAGTGAAAACCTTCAGAAGGTTCCTTTAAGCATCAATTACAGTATCTCCAACCGTATCTCTTATATTTGAAATATTACTACTGATGCAAAACTGTGTATCTGAAGACACTTTGGTTTTAAGAGATTTTTTGGTTTTAAGAGATTTTTTGGTTTTAAGAGATTTTTAACCTGCAGGTTGACTGTGTTCTGATTTTATAGACCAGTTCATAATGAAAACTGTTTCTAGCTGAGAAAAAACAAAAAACGGTGAAAGCCAAAAGCCCCACAGGAGCCGATGTTCTGCAGCATCCCACTACTCTTGAGTTTGAAGCCAGGTACTTGCACAACAAAATAAAATAAAAAATAAAAACATTTCCTCTAGCAGCCACTGTCTCATTTCCATTTCACAGTTTGCTTTTCGGATGAAAGATGTGCATCTGGTGTGACCTCACAGATTAAAATGCTTTCTCTTCTTCTATCCATCACGAGATTCATCATGGTGGAAACGGTCCAGTTAAAGGAGCAGCGGGTTCACCAAATTTGCATCCTTTAATACTGTCCAACAATCACTTTTAATCCAACAATTTTTATATTTGTAGACAGGGTATTGATAAAATGACCACTACCTTCTCCTCGTAATGCCACAGCTGCACTTGTGATTTTACATTGTATTTCTACTGTTAAATCAGAGCCAGCAGCAACACCACCTCCCTGAAATACAGCTTCCTCCGATGAATCCAGTAAGTTTCATAGCCCAAGGAGATGAAATGAAAATGTAATCCATGTCCAAATATAGTGATACTCTCTTTCTCTCACCATACAGCCTCATGACATTTTCCACTGCTCTGTTTTTGTTTAATTTCTTCTGTGTTTGTTGCCCTAATTTACATTTCCTGTTCTATTAATGGCACAGAAACTTTGTGAATCGCATATATTTATACAAATATATCTGAAAAAAAGAATGTAGTACACTGTTCAGGTTTGGAAAGCACATTTACCTGCATGGTACATACAACAGGTAACCACTTTGTAGCAGGTATGAAATTCTAATTATAGATTTAAATGTAAAACACAGCTTCTGCTACACCTAGACTTATGCAATCCTACACACGCACAAGTATAAAAACTCACAAGGTGAAGCAGGTTATATACATTTCCTACACATCAAAGGTGCATTCATAATTATCAAACTCATTGGTAATTTTAGTTTAATACAAATGAATAAAAGCATTGTTTTTTAGTGTTTGCAAAGATTTTGGAATTAAAGCTCCGTACCTGTGTGCAGGCTGGTCCAGTGTCTCAGAGCAGGAAGGTCTCCGTCCTCCGCTGCTTCATCACACTGATGCTGATACTGATGATGATGAGGATGATGAAGAGGATGATGATGATGATGATGATGATGATGCTGTTGTGGGCGACAGGCGGCGGGGCTCCCGGTTAAGTTGCCTTTAGTGTCGAAGTGTTCTGAGTGTGCGCAGTGGAGCTGCACCGGTGCTGCGTTCAAGGGCTGTTTTTGAAATGTTGGGATTTAAGCTTTGGAAGAGGACTAATTAAAGTCACAGTTATCGTTGAAGTATAAGATTTACGAGGAGCATTTTAAGGCAGCACGTTATCAGAGTCTGAACTGGTTTTGACGTTTTGACCATAGACTGTATATATGGTTTTGACCGAGCAGCTGCCGGTTGATTTTGAAATGTCTAACGTTGTTAGCCGTTAGCTGAACTTGTCAGTAATTTTACAAAAATCTTTACACTAAAACCTGAACTCACAGAGAGACCTAATAACCTCTCTTCTTTCTACGAGCCTGTTTATTGATATAACATATAGCAGGTAAGTTAGTAAAACGTGCTGTCATATTAGATATCAAACGGCAACGAAGCAAATGTTAGCATTGATATGCCCTTTTGTTTTAGCTAGCATTAACGTCAATAAAACAAGCTAAGATGGAGCTAATTCCCTTTTAAGTTTATCCCAAGAAAAGAGTGCTGGTGATGGTATAGCTGTGAGGTGTGTCTCCCTCTAGTGAGCGAATATATGTGTATAAATGAATACTTCATATGAATATGCCTGTAGTCGTGACGAAACGTTGAGTAAAATCGTCATAATATTACATTATAACCTCCCCAAGACAGAATCATGTTACTTACAGCATTTGAGTAGATCCTTAGTTACCTTCCACAATTACTGTTCAAAAGTATCTGTTAGTTTTACATTTCGTTTGTGGTGTTCAGTATAACTAACATGTGACCTATTTTAGTAGATCACACGAAACAGAATAAACAGGAATATAACTAACAAGCGTCAGCCATCAGGTGTACATATAATAATATTTATTTATTGTGTATAACTTTGCAAACATGTTACATCAGAATTCATGGATTCATTAAAAGCTATTTACACTACTAATTTAAGATTCCCACGTTGTACAGTGATATTGAAAGATACCAAACTCTGGATATATTTTACTGTAGCAAATTAGGTTGTAAGCAAAATATTAATAAAAAATATAGTTTGTAGCAGTACACTTGGTGTTTTTGATCATAAGCGTTTCATTTCAGCTTTGCAATGCTATTGTCTCTTTACGTTTTAGCCACAGCAACAAGAATATCCTGCAGATACATGTACATCATTTTTTTTTGTCATATTGCCTACTGCCCTATAATATTGTAGGTGTTTTTAACTGTCAACATTACAGAGAAATTATTGTAAACATATTTTGGAATGTCAGTAACATCAATTTTGTTCAGATAAACAGTTTTTAAATCAAATGCATCGTTGATTATCATCCGATAAATAAGTGCACAAGTACTTTGGATCAGTTGTTGTACATTTAAAACTATGAAACCACAAAGATATTATACGTTTTGAGAAGCAAAACACATGGCTTACTTTAGTTTTTTACCACAATAAGCAAGGATATTTGGTGAAGTCCTTTCATAAATTGAAGTAAAAGCACTGAATTATAGAGCTTATTAACAACTAAATCTCATTGTCAGTACATTTAATTAATCCATCTCTTTATAGGTCAACAACATTCTACCAGAGATTGAAGTTAACACCTGAACACTGATCATTTCCTATGATTGGTAAGTTACATTTGCTAACAGTCTTTTGCAGTTGCCAAACCTGTTTTCTATCTCGCTTTCTGTCACAGTGATATTCAAAAGCCCACCAGCCACTGAGGCGGGATAATAAGGGTTTGTATCTTCTGACATCATTTACATAAAGTCATTTCACTCATCGGCTCCATCAAAGAACCTCATTTTGTCTGAGTGCATAGAGTCTTTCAGTCGTTGAATGGATGAAGCTGTCTCAGAAGAGTCAAACGTACGTGTGATTTGTTGAGTTACAACAATTGTTTCTTTGCTTTCACTTGATGTTTCCTTAACTAAATGCCTCTCGTATACCGTTCTCTTGCCGCTTTCTGGGTCTTCGACAGTCCAGGATGCAGCTTTGTAAGCCTCTGGTTCTAGGGGAAGGCCTCCTGCTGATTGGATTTGGAAATCAGTTAGCAGTTTGGCATACTGTGATTCTGGTGTCGCTTGTATATTTGATGTGAAGACATGTAATTTTCCTGAATCCAGTCTGAGCGTGTCCTCCGATGAAGAAGAAGCTCCAGACGACAAAATGGTGATTTTCTCAGGCAATTTCGGCTCAACCAAGATCATCTCAGTCCTTGTGGTGGAAGTAATAATGTTACCATGCATCTCACCAAGACCTGAAGCAACATTGGGATCAGAGAATTTGACTGTGACCACCTTTGTTGGAGATGATAAGGACAGGCCAAGATGCTCACTAGTCATTGCAGAGCTAATATCAGCAAAGGCGTCTGATGACTGGACTGAAGACGTGGTACTTATTTCCTCATCCAATGTTTCCCCTACTGGGCTCTTTTCATCCTTCTGCTCCTCTTTTTCAACAGTCTTGGCAGGCTCTGATGGGGAGGACAGTCCAAACCTGGGGAATTTAAACCAACCTGTCCTCTCAGGACTTTTAGTAGTATCTTGCTTTGTTTCTTTTTCCTTTGCCTCTGGCTGCTTTCCATTTGGTTCCACTGTTTCTTGAACTTCCTTTAAAGTTTCAAGTTGTTCTTCAGGTTTTGCAATATCAATTTCAACATCAAAATTCTTAATGATCTCACCAAATGATGTCAAAGTCACTTTTTGTGATTTACTCTCTCCTTTTGGATCAACTTCAATTTTCAGCTGATCTTCTTTGGATTCAGTGTCAACTGGAACATGTTCACCTTCAGCGTTGGGTCTTGAGAAGCTCAGCTTTGGCAGTTTAAATGATGGTAATTTAAATTTACTTGGAGATCCAAGCTCCACGCTGCCAGTCTCATCCGTTTTAATATCAACACTTGGACCTTTGATGATGAGAGTAATGTCCTCCTTATGTTTAGCCCCATCCGTTTCATCTACATTGTCTGAATCCGGTGCTTTTACAGTGACATCATGGGTAGCAACTTCGAATTTCGGCATTTTCAATGTTGGCATTTTAAATTTTAATGGCAATCCTCCAACACCTTTTGACTGAGCTTCAATCTCAGAATCTTTCATTTCCACACTGGCTGAATATTCTTTGGCTTCAATATCTGTAAGTGTCACTTTGGCTTTAACATCTGGCACAGTGATATCTACGTCTTTCTGTGATGCATTGATATCTTCTTCGGATCCTTTTACCTTTGGTAGAGCAATGCCGAACTTCGGTAATTGAAATGTGCTTCCTTGTCCATCATGTTCAGCTTCAAGCTCAGGAGCTTTTATTTTCATTTCAGGTTGCTTGACTATCACTTCTCCTTCCGAAAGAGAAACATCAACATGTGGTAGCTCAGCACTTACCGCGGGTTCTTTAACACTTGACCTCGAAAAAGAAAATCTGGGTAGGGAAAATTGTCTTTTTTTCAAGTTTGGATCAAGTTCTGCAGCAGGAGGCTCCTCTATTGAAATGGCCCCTGATAGTCCTCCTTGGACTTCTGCTTCTGCCTTTGGTAATGTGACATCCACTTTGGGTGTTTCAGGTTCATCGTCAGAGGCTTTACCAGCTGACCTAGAAAATGAAAATCTTGGAAATGCCCATGTTGCTTGTTTTTTGGTATCAATGTCAACTGTCCGTTCATCTGGCACTGAAATGGCACCTTCAGTGTCTTTGGCTTCAGCTTTAGTTTCAGGTAAAATGACATCTACATCTTTCTTTGACAAACTTAAATCAATGTCAGGCTGCTTGACTTGAGGCCCAGAAAAACCAAGGCTTGGTAGTTTAAACTTGCTTCCTTTTCCTTCATGTTCAGTTCCTGTAGTTTTAATATCGATTGATGGGCCTTCAGTGTCAATACTTGGTGCTGTGATGTGAACTGAAAGCACCTCTTCGGGAATGTTAATGTCTGTATTGGGCCCTTCTACTGTGGCACTTGGAGTACTAACTCCAAATTTCGGTAATTTGAATGTGGGCATCTTATATTTTGACGGTGATCCTTCAACATTACTTGTCTGGACATCAATTTTAGGAGCTTTAATTTCCACTTTAGCAGAAGATTCCTTTAGTTCAACATGAGGGAGTTTGACTTCAGCTTTGGCTCCTGGTAAAGTAACATCTCCATCATTCTTTGATAAGCTTAAATCAATGTCAGGACGTTTGTTTTGAGGCCCAGAAAAGCCGAGACTTGGTAGTTTAAACTTGCTTTCTTTTCCTTCATGTTTAGTTCCTGTAGTCTTAATATCTATTGATGGGCCTTCATTGTCAAGGCTGGCTTTTGCAATGTGAACTGCAAGATCCTCTTCAGGAATGTCAGCTCCATCAAGTTTGAAGTCAGTCTCAGGCACTTTCACGGCGGCACTTGGAGTACCAACTCCAAACTTTGGTAACTTGAATGTTGGCATTTTATATTTTGATGGCGATCCTTCTGTACCCTGTGTTGCAATCTTGATCTCAGGACCTTTCATTTCCACTGCAGTGGAAGGATCTTTCAGTCCAGCTTCAGGAAGTTTGACTTCAGCCTTGGCTCCTGGTAGAGTCACATCTACATCTTTTTTTGATAAGCTTAAATCAATGCCAGGGCGTTTGGTTTGAGGCCCAGAAAAGCCAAGACTTGGTAGTTTAAACTTGCTGCCTTTTACTTCATGTTCTATTGATTGGCCTTCAGTGTCAAGGCTGGGTGCTGTGATGTGAACTGCAAGAACCTTTTCAGGAATTGTTATGTCAGTTCCATCAATTTTGATGTCTTTGTCTGTATCGGGCACTTCAACCGAGGCACTTGGAATACCGACTCCAAATGTTGGTAAATTGAATGTAGGCATCTTAAATTTTGATGGTGATCCTTCAGTATTCATTGTTGCAGCTTTTATTTCAACTTCAGGTCCTTTGACTTCAACATTGGGCAGGTTCATTTCAGCTTTAGTTTCAGGTAATGTCACTTCGAAATCTTTCTTTGATACACTTGAATCAAATTCAGGTCCTTTTACTTTGGGCATTGAGATGCCAAACTTTGGCATTTTAAACTTGCTTTCCTGCCCCTGTAATTCTACATCCCCTTCTTGTGGCTTCACTTCAACACCAGGGTGTTTACCTTCCACATTCCCTTCTGGAAGAGAAACATCAACGTTTGGGACACTGACATCAACTTTAGACTCTTTAGAACCTTGCTTTGAAAATGAAAATCTGGGTAATGAGAACCTTGGCTTCTTCATTTTGGCATCTATGTCTGCGGAATGTGCCCCCTCCATTGAAATACCTGAGGTTTCTTTGATATCAATATCTGGAATATGTACGTCTGTTTTGACCTCTGGTAGTGTAACGTCAACCTTTGGGGCATCAGCGTTAACATCAGCCTCAGGTGCCTTAACGCTTGTCGTTGAAAAGGAAAATCTTGGCATTGTCCAACTTGACTTTTTCAGCTTGGCATCACCCTCTATTGTTTCAACATCAGGAAGTTTGACTTCAGCTTTTGATTCTTCTTTTATTTCAACTTGGGGGAGGTTGACTTCAGTTTTGGCTTCTGGTAGAGTCACATCTACGTCTTTCTTTGATAAGCTTATATCAATGTCCGGCCGTTTAATTTGAGGTCCAGAAAAACCAAGGCTTGGCATTTTAAACTTGTTTCCTTTTCCTTCAGGTTCAGTTCCTTTTGTTTTAATATCTATTGATGGGCCTTCAGTTTCAATGTTGGGTGCTGCAATGTGAACTGAAAGAACCTCTTCAGGAATTTTAACGTCAGCTCCATTGATTTTGATGTCTCTGTCTTTCACTTTTACGGTAGCACTCGGAGTACCAACTCCAAATGTTGGTAATTTGAATGTTGGCATCTTATATTTTGATGGTGATCCTTCTTTTCCCTTTGTCGCAATCTTAATCTCTGGAGCTTTAATTTCCACTTCAGCAGATGGTTCTTTCAGTTCGACTACAGGGAGTTTGACTTCAGCCTTTGATTCAGGTAGAGTTACATCTACATCTTTCTTTGATGAGCTTAAATCAATGTCAGGACGTTTGGTTTGAGGCCCAGAAAAACCAAGGCTTGGTAGTTTAAACTTGCTTTCTTTTCCTTCATGTTCACTTACTGTAGTTTTAATATCTATTGATGTGCCTTTAGTTTCAATGTTGGGTGCTGTAATGTGAACTGCAAGCACCTCTTCAGGAATTGTAATGTGGGATCCATCGATTTTGATGTCTTTTTCCGCATCAGGCAATGCCACAGTGGTACTTGGAAGACTAACTCCAAATTTTGGTAATTTGAATGATGGCATCTTGAATTTTGATGGTGACCCATCTTTACCCTTTGGCTCAACCTTAATCTCAGGACTTTTGATTTCCACTTCAGCAAGAGTTTCTTTAAGTCCAACTTTAGGAAGTTCGACTTTAGGGAGTTTGACTTCAGCTTTTGTTTCTGGTAGTGTCACATCGACTTCCTTCTTTGAAAAGCTTACATCAATGTCAGGACGTTTGATTTGAGGCCCGGAAAAACCAAAGCTTGGCATGTTAAACTTGCTTCCTTTTCCTTCATGTTCAGTTCCTGTAGTTTTAATATCGATTGCTGGGCCTTCATTGTCAATGCTGGGAGCTGTAATGTGAACTGAAAGCACCTCTTCAGGAATTGTTATGTCAGATCCATCGATTTTTATGTCTGTGTCCGTATCGGGCAATGCCACAGTGGCACTCGGAAGACCAATGCCAAATTTTGGTAATTTGAATGATGGCATCTTAAATTTTGATGGTGATCCTTCTTTACCCTTTCCAACCTTAGGGAGTTCGACTTCAGCTTTTGTTTCTGGTAGTGTCACATCGACTTCCTTCTTTGAAAAGCTTAAATCAATGTCAGGCCCTTGGATTTGAGGCCCGGAAAAACCAAGGCTCGGTAGTTTCAACTTGCTTTCTTTCACTCCATGTTCAGTTCCTGTCGTTTTCATATCTATTGATGGGCCTTCAGTGTCAATGCTTGGTGCGTGAATGTGAACTGCAAGGACCTCTTCAGGAATTGTTATGTCAGATCCATCGATTTTTATCTCTGTGTCCGTATCGGGCAATGCCACAGTGGCACTCGGAAGACCAATGCCAAATTTTGGCAATTTGAATGATGGCATCTTAAATTTTGATGGTGATCCTTCTTTACCCTTTGGCTCAACCTTAATCTCAGGACTTTTAATTTCAATGTCAGCAGTAGTTTCTTTTAATCCAAACGTATGGGGTTTGACTTCAGCTTTTGCCTCTGGTAGTGTAACATCAACATCTTTCTTTGAAAAGCTTAAATCAATGTCAGGACGTTTGATTTGAGGCCCGGAAAAACCAAGGCTCGGTAGTTTAAACTTGCTTCCTTTCTCTCCATGTTCAGTTCCTGTCGTTTTAATATCTATTGATGGGCCTTCAGTGTCAATGCTTGGTGCTTGAATGTGAACTGCAAGGACCTCTTCAGGAATTTTAATGTCAGCTCCATCGATTTTGATTTCTTTGTCTGTATTCGGCACCTCGACGGCAGCACTTGAAGTACTAACTCCAAATTTGGGAAGTTTGAATGTTGGCATCTTAAATTTTGATGTCGATCCGTCTGATCCTTTCTTTACAACTTTGATCTCAGGACCTTTGAGTTCCACCTCAGCAGAAGGGTTTGTCAGTCCAACGTCAGGGAGTTTGACATCAGCTGTTGCTTCTGGTTGAGTCACATGTATGTCTTTCTGTGATAAGCTTAAATCCATATCAGGCAGTTTGATTTGAGGCCCGGAAAAACCAAGACTTGGTAGTTTAAAGTTGCTTCCTTTTTGCTCATGTTCGGTTTCTGTTTTATCTACTGATGGGACTTCAGTTTCAATACTGGGCCCTGCAATGTCAACTGTTAGAACTTCTCCAGAAATTGTAATGTTAGTTCCATCAATTGTAATGTCTCTGTCCGTATCTGGTACTTCTACAGTAGCACTTGAAGTACCAACTCCAAATTTAGGTAATTTAAATGATGGCATCTTAAATCTTGATGGTGATCCTTCTGTACCCTTTGCTCCCATCTTGATCTGAGGACCTTTAATGTCTACCTGGGCCGAAGGTTGTTTCAAGCCAACATCAGGGAGGTTGACCTCAGCTTTGGCTGGTAGAGTCACATGCATATCTTTCTTTTCTAAACCTAAATCAAGGTCTGGCTGTTTAATTTGAGGCCCAGAAAAACCAAGGCTTGGTAGTTTAAACTTGCTTTCTTTCCCTTCAGTTTTAATAACTATTGATGGGTCTTCAGTGTCAACAATGGGTGCTGTAATATGAACTGCAAGCACTTCTTCAGGAATTGTAATGTCAGCTCCATCAATTCTGATGTCTTTGTCCTTTTTTGATACTTCCACAGTGGCACTTGGAATATTAACACCAAATGTTGGTAATTTGAACGTCGGCATCTTGAATTTTGATGGTGATCCTTCTTTATCCTTTGTTGCAACCTTGATCTCAGGAGCTTTGATTTCCACTTCAGGTTGTGTGATTTCAACACTGGCCAGGTTGATTTCAGCTTTGGCTTTTGGTAATGTGACTTCTAAATCCTTCTTTGATAAACTTGAATCAAACTCAGGTCCTTTAACTCTGGGCATTGAGATGCCAAACTTTGGCATTTTGAACTTGCTTCCTGATCTTTCAATGTCACTCTCTTTAGCTTTGATATCTACAGATAGGTCTTCAGTGTCAATGCTGGGTGCCGTGACATCAACTGTAGCTCCGTCAATGTGTATATTCACATCAGGTTTGTCCACACTGACCTTTGAAGTAGCAGCTCCAAATGTGGGTACTGTAAATGTTGGCATTTTAGGTTTTGACAGTGATCCTTTAACATCACCTATTTTTTTTCCGTCAATCTCATGAGCTTTCATTTCCACGGAAGCAGATGGTTGTTTTATTTTGATTTCTGGAAGTTGAACTTCAGCTTTGGCTTCTGGGAGCTTGATGTCTACATCTTTCTTTGATAAGCTCAAATCAATCTCAGTTCCTGTTACCTTTGGCATTGTGATTCCAAATGTTGACATTTTAAACTTGCTTCCCTTCCTGTCAACATCTGCTTCACATTCTGGTAGTTTTGTTTCAACTTCCCCTCCTTTCACTTCAACTTTTCCTTCTGGAATTGCAACATTCACATCCTGAACGTTTGCATCAACTTCTGGGGCCTTAACACTTCCTTTTGAAAAAGAGAATCTGGGCATTGAAAACCTTCGCTTTTTCAATTTTGCATCAATCTCAACCTCTGGCTGTTGCTCTGTCACAACAGTGCCTAAAATATGTTTGACTTCAATCTCTGGCAGCCGGACCTCTGCTTTAACGTCTGGTGCATCAACATCTGTGTGGGGCACAGCTATGTGCAAGTCTGCGCCACCTATTTTGATTTCTTTTTCTATATCAGGTACTTCAGCGCTGAGATTTGGAGTGGCAGCCCCAAATTTAGGAAAATTAAATGTGGGCATTTTAAATGTTGAAGGTGACCCTTTCTTACTGCTTCCTTGAGCTTCAATTTCAGGTGCTTTGATTTCCACTTCAGCAGAAGGTTGTTTTAGTTCAACATCAGGGAGTTTGTTTTCTGGTATTGTGATACTGAAATAGCTGAAATCAGTTTCAGATCCTTTTACTTCTGGCATTGATATTCCAAACTTTGGCATGTTGAACTTGCTTCCTTGTCCATCCATTTCTGCTTCTCCCTCTGGTAGTTTCATGTCCACCGCGATTGTAGGAGCTCCTGAAAGTTCAACCTCCGCTTTAGCCTCCGGTATTGTCACATCTACGTCTTTCTTTAAGAAGCTTAAATCAATTTGAGGTCCTGTTACTTTTGGCATTTTCATTCCAAACTTAGGCATTTTGAACTTGCTTCCTTGCACATCCATTTCAGCTTCACACTCTGGCGCCTTAATATCCACATCAATTTTAGGAGCATCTGGGAGTTTAACTTCAGCTTTAGCCTCTGGTATCGTCGCATCTTTATCTTTCTTTGAAATGCTTAAATCAATTTGAGGTCCCTTTACTTTTGGCATTGAAATTCCAAACTTTGGCATTTTGAACTTGCTTCCTTTCCCATCCCTTTCTGACTCGTACTCTGGTGGTTTAATTTCCACAGCAATTATAGGAGCTTCTGGGAGTTCAACCTTAGCTTTGGCCTCTGGTATTTTCACATCTATATTTGTCTTTGAGATGGTTGAATCAATCTCAGGTCCTTCAAATGTTGGCATTGTGATTCCAAACTTTGGTAATTTGAACTTGCCTCTGTTTCCTTCAAGTTCAATTCCAGTCTGGGAAAGTTTTATTTCCTTTTCAGGTTTCTTTACTTCCACCTTTGCCTCTGAAATGAAAACCTCTGCTTTTTCAATACTGACATCCATTTTAGGGGCCTTTGGGAATTTGATTTCAGCTTTGGTCCCTGGTAATGTAATATCTGTGTCTTTCTTTGATAAGCTTGAATCTACATATGGCCCTTTGACTTTAGGCATTTCAGCAGAAGGTAATTTTGGTTTTACTTCAGGGAGGTTGAACTCAACTTCGGCTTCTGGTAGTGTGACATCTACATCTTTCTTTGATAAGCCAAGATGAAATTCAGGTCCCTTTACCTCTGGCATGGAAATTCCAAACTTTGGCATTTTGAACTTATATCCTTGTCCTTCAGGTTCAGTCTGCAAAGCTTTCATTTCAAGATCATTTTCTTTAACTTTGGCCTTTGCATCCGGCATCAAAATGTGTGCTTTTTCAAAACTGACATCAACTTTAGGGACATCTGAGTGTTTTACCTCAACTTTGGACTGGGGTAATGAGACATCAACGTCTTTCCTCGATAAGCCAAATTCTGGCCCTTTTACGTTTGGTATTTTGATTTGAAACTTTGGCATTTTGAACTTTTCTCTGTGTCCATCAAGTTCAACTTCACCAGGCAATAACTGCATTTCAGTTTCATGTTTTCTAACCTCCATCTTAACCTCTGGAATTGAAACATCTACTTTTCCAACATCAACCCCTGGAAGTTTTACATCAGCTTGTGTCTCTGGTAAGCTTAAATCACTTTTAGGTGCTTTCACTTTTGGCATAGAGAAACTAAGATGTGGCATTTTAAATTTGCTTCCTTTCCCGTCCTCTTCAGTTCCTGTAGTTTTCATATCTACTGAAGGGACTTCCGTTTTCCACGTTGGAAAAGAAACATCAGCTTTTCCAAGACTGACATCAATTTCAGGAGCATCAAGGACTTTTACTTCAGCCTTGGCTTCAGGAAGTGTCATATCTCGGTCTTTGTTTGATAAGCCAAAGTGAATTTCAGGTCCTTTTACTTTTGTAGTCGTGATTCCAAACTTTGGTTTCTTGAACTTGCTTCCTTGTCCATCAAGTTCACCTTCAGGCTGCCTTGGTTGGATTTCCACTTCAGGTTTTTTGACCTCCATCTTTCGCTCGTGTATAGAAGCCTCTACATTGATGTCAACCTCAGAAATGTCTTGGTGTTCAAACTCAGTTTTAGGTTCTGGTAGTGTGACATCTACATCCTTTTTTGATAGGCTTAAATCAATTTTAGGACCTTTCATTTTTGGCATGGAGATGCCAACATTTGGCATTTTGAACTTGCCACTCTTTTCCTCTTTTTCAAGTATTTCTATCTCAGCCCCATCAATATTTATATCCTTGTCCGCATCGGGCACATTTTCGCTGATGATCGGAGTTGCTGCTCCAAATTTGGGCAGTTTAAATGTGTGCTCAGCCTTTGAGCCTGCAGCATCAAGATTAACATCAAAACCTGTAAACCCAATGCCACTTTCATTTCTGGCTGGTGATCCATCAGCTGAATCAATGTATTCAATGCCTTCAATTTCCGGTACTTTGACATCAGATGTGACTTCTCCAATCTTCGTACTTGTGTTTGTCTTTGATATTTGTACTTCTTGGAGGAATATTGTCCTTTCGTCTTTTACGTTGTCACCTTTTTGCTCAGAGATATTTTGTTTTAGAAAGTGAATTCCAACATCCGGGATTTTTATTTCTGGTTTTCCAATCCCAAAGCTCAGCATCTTTTTCTTTGCCTTCTTTGATTTGTCGTCTTGTGTTTCTTGTGTCAGAAGATTCACCACTTCTTGTTCACTTTCCTTTCCAGGGATTATGATATGTTCTCTTTTATTTACCGCTTCGCCACTTTGTTTAGGCTCAGTTTTGTATTCCTTTTCAGGTTTTTTAAGATCTACCTTGGTCTCCATTACAAGTTCCTCTGAAGTAAGATAAGATTGTGTCATCTTTGGGAGTTTGATTGTTGTTTTGGAGATTTCATGAGTGGCAGTGATGTCCGCCTTACTGAAGTGTGCGCCATGTTTCGTTTTAGTCGGTGTTTTCACTAATATTCTCTGTGCATTTGCGTCTATAACAGTCATTTCTTCTGGAATAAGCATTCCACTTGTGTCAACCTTAGGCAGCTTAAATCCAGGCAATTTCGAAACTGCCTCTTTCACGCTGTCCACATCAATCAACATTTGTACAGTTTCAGCTTGAATCTTTTCATAATGGCCTGTAAAAACAGCTTTAGGCTCTTTAATTCCTTTGGCTGTGGTTCTCATAGACATGTCCTCCATACCTGGAATCTCAATGTCTTCACGTTTTGGAAGTTTTGTTTTGGAAATACTTTTTGACAGTCGGTCATAAGGATCTACTTTCTCTTCTGTACCCTCAGTAGTAAGCTGCTCAGTTTTAGTTGTGCATTCTCCAACATTTACATCAATTTTTGCAATGTCACTAAAACCTATTTTAGGCATTTTAAATGTTGGACCTGTCTTTATTTCTTGTTTCTGTTTAATGTCCTTGCCTGTCTTAGTTTTTTCTTCAACTTTCTGTGGAGATTTTTGTATCAGTGTAACATCAGATACTTCAAGTTCCACCTTTGGTACATTTATTCCCTCTGATTTGGCTTGGATTACCCTTGAGCTATCACTGCTGATTATTTGGGTATTGGCATCAAGTGCTGGTTGATCTCCTTTTTTATTTTCAGATTGGTCTGCTGTTTCAATACTTGCCCCAAGCGTTTTCAGCCTTTTTGGTGAGGATTTTGCCTTTGCATCCTTCTTGTGTGATTTATCCTTCCCCAAAATTTTCATTTTTAATTCAGACCGCTCTTTCTTCTTTTTCTTCCCATCAGGGGACTTGACACCAGAGGAGCTTTCTTCACCTGCTAGAGCCAAGGTTAGATCTTCTGTTTTCAAAGTGCTATCTATAGTGATGAGTTCCACCTTGTGTTGAACAGTTTTAGGCTCCTTTTCCTCCCATCTTAAGTCTTCAACTACCTTTAGCTCCTCTGTCACATAGACCTGAGGTGTTTCTCCTGAGGGACTTCCAAGGGTCTCAGGGGAAACCAACTGCGCAGTTGTTGGTGCATCTGTGTCCTGGTCTTCAGATGAACTTATGCGACCTCTCTTTGACAAAAGAGGAAGCTTCATTTTATGCTTCTTCTTGCCCTTCAGGGCATCCTGAGACTTTATAGGTGACTCCGTATCGCTTGTAGTGGGGCTAAGCTCAAGCTTTCTTTGCTCCTCAGCCTCTGAGGAGCTGTGAGACCTTGAAAAGCGAGACTTTTTTTTTCCTTTTCCAAAGGAGGGAAACTTAGGCCAAGAAATGCGGGCATCACTACGCCTTTTGGTTTTTCCATTCTCTCTCATCTCTGGAGCGTAGACATCTTCTTCCTGTTGAGCAATATAAATATGACATGTCAGTTTTATACCCAATACCTTTTTGTTATCACAAAGAATCTGACAACCTAAAAATAGTTACAGGGATGACGTCAGATTCGGTGACTGGTTCCGTCTCTGTGATGACTGGTGTGCGTTTCAAGCAGAGCTTTACTTTGTAAGCCTGAGCGTGCTCCAGAATCTGAATGGCGTCCTCGTATGACATGTTGTCAAAATAAACAGTGGCACTCAGAATTCGATCACCTGTGAAACGAGAGAAACATATTTCAGAAGAGCACAGACAAGAAGGCTATCAGTCAAAACCGTTTTATAAGAAAAAAACTAATAAAAAACTAATAATGAATTACAGTATGAGTCATTAGACTTTGCAACTTGCTCTTTAAGTTTCTTCAGTTCAATTCATGACATTTTTAAGGATTACAATAATTGAAGTAGATATAAATAATAGTTAACATTTCAAAATTGGATAAACAACATACAATATTTATGAATACATTTTTACTCATTTATTGTAATTGAAAAAGAGAATGTCTCTATAATTGTTACCCTCTTTTAGTTTCAGATTTGAGGCAGGGGACTCTGGTACCACTTCTTTTATGAATATCCCCTCTCTCCCTCCTCCACCATAAACAAGACCCTCTGAACATCCATCTTGGGCTGTTTTCACCATCACCCCAGACTCAGGGCTGTGGTCTTCCTGTTAACACATCAAAACAGAGAGGATACAACCGTTTTACCTTTAGCTGTTTAATGATCTGCTACAACAGAGATACAGAGAGGACAACTTCGGAATGTCTCACCTTCAGTTTACTCATCTTTGGAGTTGAGCGCTTTTCAAACATGGACCCGAGCCCAGACTTTTTACTTTTCTTTCCACTCCCACTTTTGTGGTGTGGGTCATGCTCTGCTTCACACTGAAAGAAGAAAAAGCAGTACATTTAATTCTAACTAAACATTATTCTGGACATACTGTTGCAGTCTTGCAGTTTTTAATCAGGCAACACATTATCTGCTTTGAGAGGGAAGGGTAATATACTGTAAATACAAACATGGCAGTAGCTAGGTCTGGATCATTATTGCAATGTGCAACATTCAACAAAACAGAAAGCCAATGTTACACCATACTCTTTTGACAGTACACAAACACTGATATGGCAACTGGTGTCATTGATATATTCTTTCCTTAAATTAACTGATTTGTGCAATCCATATTTATTCAATTAACTGCTTTGTGTAATCGATATACTGCTCCGCCTGATGCTAAGCAGGCTTTGTATACGAAGAGGCTATAGGTGGTTTTGTTTCCTAAGAGGCTGCATACACTTAAAGGTTTTGAAAAATGTAAAGTGCCAACAGAAGATTTACCTGCATCAGATATCTAGTTTTAAAGGTGCTAACAGAAGAACAGATTTTGGATAGATACAAGCTTGCTTCTTTTGGTCACACGCTTATTTTTCCAACTTCATTTGTAGATGACCTAAGCAAAGTACTCTCTTGAATCAAAGTTAGCCTTTTGAGTGACCAAGTGTGTTAATACCTATTTAAGTAAACACGTTATAGTGTGCTCTCTGTAATCATCTGATTTCTAAAAGGTCATGTTCAAAAAGAAACTAATGTTCCCCATTTGAGGAAGCCCAGTTATTTCAGCTGTTTATTTACATTTTATTATTTATTTATTATTACAGTGTATGTAACAGGTTCTCAGATGTATTCTCTTGACCTGGTTTCTCCCCGTTACTGCAGTTTCTGTCTCTGTATAAATGGTTGTGTGTCGATGATCTGTACCTCTTTGTCACTGTCGGTGTATTTTTCCGTTTCAGGATACTCCTCGACGGGGGACGACCCTTGAGGCCGTGGTCGCTCTCTCTCTGTGAACTGAGATGGCTCGTCACATGTCTGCGTGGACAGAAGGTCAGTTAGCACAAAAAACAGTCACATGGTTTATCCCCAAAACAGTTGAATCATTTCAAAGAGATATTATGACATGAGTCAGTTTAGTCAGATTTGACTTCATCTGCCTAAAAGCATCTCCTTTTCTTTAACCACCAAGTAACATTTTTTATAACATTCATATAACTGAGCCTGCAGCAGCACAACGGTGTTGAGCAAACTGCATCAGGAAAAGTGTGATAACACCATGCTCTGCCAAAGGCAGTATTGACTGGATGTTCTGCTCTTAAAACTTGTCACAATGGTAGTGTGTTGGCCGGTCTGTGATACCAACACCAGAGGAAAATATCTAAAAAATAAATGTTATTTGTTACAGATATTATTGTTCCCCAGAGCATTAACCCCAATGACTTTGGTTATCCTTTGAATTTTAACTTAGCACCACTTACAGGTAAAACGGGTCATGTCAGAATATTTTGCAAACTAATGACTAAGCTGTACCAAATGTATTTCTTTTTACATGCAAAGCTTCAATTTTCAATTTTCAAATGACACTTTGATAGTCTTTCGCCAGACATAATGACGTCATCACCCTTAAAAATGTAATAAAACAAATACTTAAAAATGTTCAATTTGAATAAAGTGATTCATTGGATCAAATAAAGGTAATCAATTTATCTCGTCATTGCATGCGTCCTCTGTGTGTGAGAAGTGGTGGAGTGAACAGTCTTTTGACTGCAGTGAAATGAGGCTTTGAACTATATTCAGTACAGCCAATGTCATTTGTGATGTTCGAAAAATAGCCTGCTAACATGCAAACATCAAAATGCTAACATCTTAAATATTCCATTGTTTCATTAAGATGATAAATAGTGCACATATTACCTGTAGTCCTCTACCCTCCATGCATTCATGTTGTTGGTTTTGTATTGTTTGATTTGAAAAGACAGGCAATACATACTATTTTATCAGCTAAATTATATAAGTAACCAACATGGATGTCTATTTCTATTCTTATCAAAGTATGTTAAGCTTATCAACTTATGGTTTTGAACAAAGGCCTTTTCATCAAGTAGTACAAGAAATGTAAGGTGTGCCCAATTTGAAAGGCTACAGTTTTGAACGTGCTGGTGTTTTCTTGTCTAAAACAAATTTGAAGAAATAATCAGAAATTCCTTATTCTTTATAAGCCACTCACTGAATCGTCCTCTGTACCAGGCTCTGGTGCTCTTAGCCTCCGACCAGCACCTGTTAATAAGAAAACACAGAGAATAGACAAAACATAAATAACAAAAATAAATCTGACATGATAGAAAATGACTTGATTTTAATATATTAAATTGTAATGGTACGTAAAATTCACTTTGTCAAAGCTATCTCAATCAGAGTTTTGTTCAAATAATGAATGAAAGCAATACAGGAACTGCAGCAAATGTAAATGATCTGCTGTTTATCTGCATGTCTTTTTTTAAGCAGTAAGCTGAGACTTCCAGCCTGTGGCTCCTAACAATTGTTTCCAGGCTCAGAGACAGAGAGACACTGGAGCCGATGATGAGACTATTTCAAGTTTCTTCCTGGCAATAATTCCCCCAGAGACCCGCTGCCTCCTTTGTCTGTTAAGTGATCCGCTGCATTGATCCACAGATAAGACTCAGCTCAGCCCTGATGGCTGCCGAAAAGGGAAAGTCTGACTCCAAATGGTTAGTCAGATTATTATTATAATTACCCGCTCTGATACCTGATCTCTAATTGATTTAAATCCATTTTGAACTGCTCTGTATCCTTCATTAATTTAATGTGAGGTTAATTCCATCAGGATACTACTTAGGGATGAAGTAGGTTTGTTAGTCTTTCAAATGTTCGCGATGAAAAAAAACAAGCAAATTCCCAAAGGAAAACGTTTGCATAAATCAATGCTTGATGATTGCAGGTAAACGCTGTTGCTCTTTCTTCCACAGTTTCTGTGGTTTTAGATCCTCATTGGTTGATTAATTCATATCATCAGGAGGCGAATGTTATGTCGTCGGTACAATTTAGTATTGGATAAAATGTGGTTGCACTACACATGGAGAATCCAATCATTTTCATTGCAGATCAAATGTTTTTGGTCTTTCTACAGCCAAGTCCTTTTCTAGTGGTGGACAGATGATAGGTTTTAAAACAAACAATGCTGTCTTTGTTAGTCTTACTTACTTAGACTACTCAACTCAAATCAAGAAGTTAAAGGAATGAGTCACCCAAGATCAGTATTACTTGCACCAACATCCTATCAACTCCCATAAATGGGTACCACGAAGTACCCATTTATTTTTGAAGACGAAGTAAGCTAGGTAGCCAATATAAGGCTTAGCAGTACAGATAAATGTGGGCTCACTATTTGGCAAGCAACCGGTCACAGTTGCCCTGTTTATCTCATGTCTTATAAAAGCTTATTAATGATTTATAAAGTGTTCACAACCTAATTAATAAATGAATTACAAACTATTCGTAAACCCTTTATAAGGGTAGTCTAATTGTAAAGTGGTACCCATAAATGCAATGCTGGATAATTTGTAGTTCAATTTTTTTCACATTAACGTTAATCAATGACAATTTTTAACATGAAAAAAAATGAAAACTCAAAAAACTTGTGATTTGTTAGTAAAGTTTTGGGTATTGAAGTGTCTGTCAGTAATGGAAACTGGGAGTGACAAAGTTTTAGAGCTGCGAAATTAAGTCCATAGACAGAAAATACTATCAGCTACTATTTTGATATTTGTTAATATTTGTTAATGTAAAATCTCAATGTAATTGAGATTAGCTTTTTTTTCTCTTTTTTTATGTCGTAATAACCTAAACATCTTTGCATTCAGTACATCTTTTAAATGTTGTTGTCCTTTTATAGACCAAGCAATGATCTACAGAATAATCCGTAGATCATTATTTATTTATTTTAAACTTTGATTATTGGGTTTTTTCAACAGCATACAGTTATTCTATCAGAGCATGTATCAAAAGTAGGTAAACAAATCTTCACTTTATAGAAAAATAGGTAGAGAAACAATGTAAATACTGCTTAACACCAGGGTAAACAAAATCCCACACAGACAGAGGACAAACAGACATACAAAAAAATAATAAATAAATAACACCAGTCAGCTAAAACAAAAAAGTCAATAATATACAATAAATGTCAGTACGGCAGCACCTCCTACCCGCGACAACCCGTCCAGTGTTGGGACCCCTCCAAAATGCAAAGGTTTATCAGCAACGATTGGGGACTTTATCCTCTTAACAAATTTGAAAAAAGGTCCCCATATTTTCCCAAATGTATTTGAGGAAATTGGTAGATTATTGATGTTGAAAACATTTTTTATCTGAGTGATTTACTGATGTAAATTTGGAGTGTAATCAATTTTTTCTTCCCCGAGTAGTGTGAGAGGTTTTTAAGCAATGTGTATGTTTATGTTCTTTATCAAAAGAAGAGTTAAGTAGAAACTAAACTGAAGTAACTTTAATCATTTGGAAACACACATTTATCTGGTTATAGTTATAGATGCAAAAGGTAGGATTCTTGGCTTAAAGTGGACCTATCATGCTATATTTGAATAATATAGTGTAGGACCATACCTATATAAGGCATATTTATACTTTTTTTTTTCAAAATACCAAACAGATCATGCATTTTAGCCATGCCTCATTTTGCTCAATTTGACCATTTCTAGCTCTGTTTTAGCAAGGGCAGATTCAGTGAGAACAGCACCATCTACAGGCCTGGCATATGTACTACAGCGTCTCCAGCGCTTTCGAACGGCAATGGCCGTGGCTGTCTCCTCCTGATTGGTGGAGTTGGCCCAATAGCCGTAGCGCCACCGTCCTGACGTCAGGACAGTGTTCAAATCTGGATCAGTTTTTATCAGATCCGTTGCAGCCCCTTTTTTAGAGATTTGGGTATGGAGGAAAATAGAGAGGGTTGTGCTTTCTGACACTTGGTGAGTTCCCTGGAACACCGGGGACACATATTCATGTATAAAAGACGTACAAAAGTGCATTTTGTATGATAGGTCCCCTTTAAGTTCTCATTTGAAACCCAGAGACTCTACCTTTTTCTTTTTTTAAATGTCACTTATTGAACAACCATGCAATATGCCCTGTGTAGTTTCTCAACTAACCACCCCTTTGACACCCCTCCCTGTGCCTTAATGAATGTCATGTGAAGAGCTGCTGGAGTAAGTGCATTAGAAGACAGTTACCACAAGAGACTGATGGTATAAAGAATCCTCCCATGTCTGTCTCAGGGTGTGTTGCTGCCTCAAGGTTAATAATCCAAGAGAGTTCAAGAAGCTAACACGACATCATAGCTTTAATACTGATTACATACATATGAATACGCATAGATCTGACATTAGGCTCAGAAATATCAACAGAGAACATTTATCTGCAAGAAAAGTAGCTTCTCACTATAAACACTGAACGCGCCACAGTCTAGACGTGTTGTGAAATAGAATAATCACATCTTTACAGCTGCCTGTGCCATCCGTCTCATCACCATTCATATCTTACACACACAAAGAAAATCTCACAATCTACATTTCAGAGCCCATTATGTGGATTCAAAGACCTCACTTACCTGCTGCTTTTGTTTGTTTAACTCCTGGGAATAAAGTGAGGTGTTGGTAACGCCACATCCAAACTGCCCTGAAACTTTGCTCTGTGAGAGTGTGACTGCCAAAGTGGCTAAATTGATTTGTACAGTGTCAGATGGACAAAAGAGGCGGGACACTTTTAGGGTTGCAGTCATACCTTTCCTGAACTTGTGTCACTCCTAAAGTGAATGAAGTGCCTCATGTTGACTTTGGTTCACAGCCTTTGCAACACACATTCCTTCAAATAAAGTTACATTCACATGAATCTCTCATTGATTACCACAACCCCTTACCATTTTCTGAAATGATCAATATAGAGGAAGAACATCTTAAAAAGCTAATCTTTTTTTGTATTTGTTCACCTACGATGAATATAATATATTATATTACTGAAAGACACATAATACTTAAGATTAAGATGATTTAAAGGTGATGAAACAAGGGACATTTAATGCACTAAAAGTGAGAATGTTAGCAAGGTGATGTTAGCATTTAGCACAGTAAAGCCTCAGAGAGTGCATAGCAAAGTTGTAGACTTTATCTTATCTCAGTAGCTTTGTTGACTTTATGAAAACAATTAAGAGTTTAAGAGACAAAACAAATGTTTTGTTTGCAAGTGTGAATTGTATCTTAGTAGTCTTATCATCATATATCGATGTAACACACATGGTCCAGTTAAGATTATAGCCTGCTGTCAGTCGTGTGAAAGTAACTAGAAATCATTTACTCACGTACTTTACTTAAGGATTCCTTTTAGCTACAAGTATTTGCTTTTTATGCCACTTAACACTTCTACTTCATTGCCTTATCTGACAGCTATAGTTACTTACTTTTAAGTACAAGTACAGCTAGAACAATAAGTCAACAAAAGTTAAAATTAAGCGATTGCCAATTTATTTTTAAGCAGAATTCTTTCATCGTTTCAGCTTAACAAATTAAATGATTTGCTGCCTTTTCCTTTATTTATTTGTATTTTATCTAAATCTATCTAATGATATTATATATAATAGTGTAACCATCACAGGGGGCATTTTTTTTTAGCATTGAGTACTTTTACTTTAAATACTTATGAGAAAATGTTCCTGATATACGTCAGTACTCATTTTACTTAAATGGTACCATAAATGCAAGACTTTTACTAGTAACAGGTTGTTTTTATTTACAGTGTGGTATTGCTACTTTTACCTAAGTAAAGAATCTGAATACTTCATTCACCACTGCCTACTGTACACATATCACTTTAGGCAGCAGTCCACAAAACCTGCAAATATGTTAAATGCTATTCTTTAAAATCCAACCGGTAGGAAAGTTAGCCCTGAAACAGGAAGTAGGAGACAGGAACGTTGATGACAAATGTCCAACCATCACATAAAAAAGGTTTCCCACAAGTATCAAATTACATTTTCTATTTTAACACAACCTGTTTGGATTGTTTATTCACAGCAACTGAATTAGATAGTTTCATTAAATTAATCAGAGTGGCTGAAAACTGTCATGTGCCAAGTGTTAAGTTCACATCTGCTGTAGTAGTTAATCACGGTGTCACTGTGTGCACGGAGCTTTGTGAACCATTCAGGCCCTGCTTTTCTTGACTGGAAGATGTATTTCTTACGCTATTGACAACTTAATTCAGGCGGATGTCCCGGTATTGTTGCCCTAACTAGTGGCAGTGCACATGTAGAAACTCCTTTCTCAAATATTTGTCATGTGGGTGCTACAGATGGCCCGATAACAACCCTCACTGCTGCCTGAAAATATCTAAATTAAATCACAAAGTTGACCTGTTTATTTATTTGAGTGATTTTACATTGTAAATATTCTGATACAAAGCCACTGCCTGCCTTTTTAATTTGACTTGAATGATGACATTCTGCAGATATATAAGTACAAGCAGTAGATGCTGAAGTCCTTTGTGGTGCAGATCCTGCATGAATCATATTTGGGTGCAACTGCAGCTCTGGATCTGGGTGTGGTCCGTCCCTCAGTGCGGATGTGACGAAGATAAAGGCTTTAAAACTACCTGCAAACAACACTGATAGACTCATCTTCCCTAACTCAGTGCTGTGAGAGTGATCCTCGGGTATACAGGCTTTCCAAGGCATCGATTCAAATCCACACACTGCAATGCTAGAATTCTTATTCAGATGAGAATCCTGACTGTATGTATTAGTAGTCTGTCCTCAGCTAATCTCTTACGTAACCTCATCCTGCTCCAGTTCGTGCTTCCTGTTGAAATGCACCTGGAGGCTCCCTGAAGCTCTTCTCTTCACTAAACTAATAATAAAGTATCACAGCTCATTATTTGTACTCTTGGATTCAGTATCTTCTCTTTTTTTTTGTTAAACAGACAGACACAAGCTCCTTTCACTGTTTATTTGGATCCCAATTATAATAAGATTTAAGTCAAGGAAAGAAAACTAGAATTAGATTTTCCTCATGGATTATACGGACATGAGACTGTAAAAGCGCATGCTTTCAATCTAGTTATCCACTGCAAACTCACAGCAAGTTTCATCTCAGCTCTGGAATTTGTATCTTAATCTGCCTGTATTGCTATACGACATGCAAATACTGTACACCAAAAACACAGATATAATATATAATACAATATTATTTCAGGTGAGCACCTGGGCTGCAATGTGTTTGTTTTGCCTCGAATGCCTGAAGCCCCAAGTGACTCAGATGTATTCATATTTTCCTGTGTGTTATTTTGTAGATTTGAAGGGTTTGACAGATATATAACGTTGATTTTGTTCTTTTATCAAATGTACATTTTTGAACTGATTACTGCCAAAGTTGTTTACTGACAACCACTACAGTGTTCTAAATAGACTCTGGATGAACTGTATATTTTTCCATTTAATTCACTTTGAGAATTTATTCTAAGTAACACAATGTTCCTATAGTCTGTGTTTAAAGGGCCCATGTCATGGCCATTTCTACTGATCATAATTCCACTGTTGAGGTATACTAGAATAGATTTATATTGTGCATTTTTCCAAACTCACATTGGTTTCTCATACAGCATCTCTGTAAACTACTTGTATTCACTGAATTTCACTCTCTGCCTTTAACGGCTCGTTGTAGCTCCAATAGCTCCAGCCCCCACCCTCCCTGTGAGCACAGTGTGCTCTGATTGGTCGGGACGTTGTGAATCGCGCTGAGCTCCGTGGAGGTGTTGTTTCCTTGTTAGCGATACACAGCCAAACACAGCCAAACTCATCCTGAGCACACACAAGGTCACATTCGAAGTAAAAACAATAAGTGTGGCTTGATATTGAGTAAGAAAAAGGTTGATAAACGCTGTGAGAATGGGTCTGCAGAGAGAATTTCGCCGCGATCCCAACTGTCTGTTATCAGCCTGCAGCCAGGGAGGAGAAATCAGCTGAGCTGCCTGCTCCCTGCACACAGATGTGTGTGTGAGAAAGTCCGTGGATTGGTCAATTTGGACCAATCAGCGGGGGCTTAACGTAACGGCTCCGCGGACGTAACGTAACGGCTCCACGGATTGGTCCATTTCGTTCCGGGTATGACATCATGCCGTACCCGGAACGAAATGGAAGAATCAAATGGACAATGACGTATCTCCAACGAGGCGTTTTGGGGAGGTATTTTCTGTGTTAGAGTTTTACTCGCTACAGGGTGTACTTTGAGGGTTTTGACTCTGCACACCGTTTACATGCATTAAAACCTTCATAACACACAAGGGGACGGGTAATAACCGGAAAAGCATGACATGGGCCCTTTAAGTGTCTTAGAATGATCTAAAAGATGTTACTGGTCCTCCCTGACAAAAAGTAAATCAAGATGGAAATTGATCATATACAAAAACAATGAAGATGTGTGTTAGTGTCAACATCCTTCCTACAACCTCAAATGGTCCACTGTAAATAAGTCAAAATGTAATACAAATAAAGCAACGTCCACCTGACGCTCCAAGCAGGTTAAAACTAATCTCATATTGACTCTTTTCCCTGAAGCTGGTCTCAAGTGGTGTGATATCGATCCGAGAGCAGGATTTTCCAACTGAGGCTGATGGTTCGTAATGCATCAGGATCGTCTGATTTAGGCTCCACTGCCGAGCAGATCGTCAGCCTCTCTGTCTGGCTCACTTCCTAATCTCTCCCTCCTTCTCTCCCTCCTTCCTTCTCTCTGACCTTGAGCGTCGCCTGAAGCCTTTCACAGCAACAATAACCTCTCTTCAGGCAGATTTAATTATATGCAGCAGCAGAGGTAACTCAGGATAATTGTGGGAAACGGAAAGAGGGAAGATGGAATCACAGCCAGTATTATTTCCAAATTAACATTAAACCAGACAGCATATATTCACCTCCTTTTTTACAGCAAACACCTTAGCCATGCATCAGCTAACACAACATCCAACAATAATATGACTAATGATACTATGATGTCAACTTATTTATCAAAATATAATATTAAGTATTTGAACTAGGCTGTTAAATAAGACACATTTTAAATTCCCCTAAAACAATGAGTGATTTTTTTTCTTCTAACTGTACTGACAATATATTATCTTATATGTATGTCATGTTCGTGATTCAGCTATTTCTTTGGATCATTTTATTTTTGTATTTACTCATACTAGGTCAGAATCTACCCTATCAAAGCCTATGAAGTTTAAAAAATCAATTATTTAGAAATTGATCATGGATTGGAAAACCCCCAATAAACAAGCATACATAAAAATACATCACTTTTTCCAGCCAAATGATTAAAAACCAATGTCTGCAATGCAACTTGCGTGACAAAATCACTTCTTCACAGATTTGCAGTTCAAACATTCATCATGATCAATCATAATGCATTTTTTCCCCAGCAGAATTTCATGATAGCAAGCATAATCGCTAATCTATGGCTCGAATAGATTCAGTTTTACGTAACTATGCCCAGACTCTTGATCAGATATGGTTTTATCTACACTGCATAATGTAAACCCTGCATTTATAATCTAGAAAAATCCATAATGGGGTGTATCAAGAGAAATGTATTGCATTTCTTTTAGAGCTTTTAGCATACTAAACTTTCAGAAATGTTGATGTTTTTTGGGCTAAAAGTGATGCAAGGTAACAGGTAGTAACTCTTCCCTCTTTGACATAAAGGCTGCGGCTTTAAAGCCTAAATCTCTTGGGCTTTTTTGGGGGAATATTTACGACACATTTCAGTAGCCTTTTTTCATGTTAACCCCCTTGAAGTTTCCCTCTATCACTATTTTTCTGCTTACTGAACTGCCACAGTAACCCAGTCTTCCTTTCTGCCTTTCAGCCTCTGCTTCAAAACACACAGCGTGAGGGAAACAGTAGAAGAAGAGCAGAGCAGCCTGACAGCGTCGATGATGACATCTTCAAACACCCCCCCCCCCCGCACTCTGCAGACACACCCAGTGCTCCACTGCAGGTCAGCAACACAACTCAGCATCAGCACCAGACGCCTCACACTCACTCACTGTCTCTCCACTGCACTAAAACACACACATAATCTATCCTGCTACTGCTGAATCAGTGAATTTCTCAGGGGGGAGAAACAGCAAAGACAAAGTCATAGAAAGGGAGATAGAGGGGGAAAAGAGAGTGTGTGATGCCCACCCGTCCCTGAAGAGGCGGCGTGCCAGTTAGGAAGGGCCAGGTGGAAACAGTCGCACATGATGGCAGCGGTGGTGGAAACGCCGGCAGCAGAGATGAAGTCCTGGGACGTGCAGGCTGAAGGGAAGGAGGGAGGGAGGGAGGGTGGAGGTGGTGGAGGGTGATGCAGGTGCTGCTTCTGTTGCTCTTTCTGCTTCTCCCCCCCCTCTACTCGTCCTGTATCAGCCTGTGTTGTGCAGCGAGGGATGAGTTGCAGAAATAACCGAAGAGAGAGGAAAAGAGAGCGCTGCCTTCTCCGAGCTCAGTGCTGTCCACTAAGTGAAGGAAACTCCCTCCGCTGCCCCGTAAACATGGACCTCCAGCGCAGCACGATAACTTAATAATGGGAGGAGCTGCCCCCCCCCCCCTGCCTCCTCCTTAACTCACACAAACACATCCCTTAGTTCTCCTTCTCCTCCTCCTCCTCTTCCTCTAAATTCCTCTTCCCCCTCTCTCCTCTGTCCAGTATCATTGATCGGCCTAATCGGACAAGGACAATCAGGATGTCAGCTTCTGGCTCCTGTGTTTGGGGGGGGTACAGTTTATTGACATGGAGACATAACTCAATTTGACGCTGTGTACACTTAGTTTAAAACCCCTTATTGTGGACAGGAAGGCAAAAGGATGGAGATTTTAGCTGGGAAAGTGTGAGAACAAACGTAGGGTAATCAAACTAAAACAGCACATGCCACATGAGTTCAGCGGCCTCAGAGATGATAACGTTTGGTCACACAGGACAAACAGTAGAAGAAATACAAATGTAAAAGCATTTCTTGAACCTGGTCCCTAGAAAGCCTAATGACATACACTGTAATGCATGCAGTTTGAAAAAAAACATGTTGTTGTCTGTTCCCACCAAACATGTAAATGTCTTTTTCGAAAACGGAATATTTCAAAAAAACGCCTGGAGGAAACGTCTAACAATTTGGCACAAATGTCCACTTGGTCAAGGAGGAACTGATTAGAATTAGACGGTCAAATATTAAGCTCACAGTGACTTCAGAAAACACAATTTTGGCCAAACCACAAGCATTAATTTGATAATCACTTCAATTTCCCACAAATGTCTCACAATGTGATGACCTTTTGGAAAGATCTTGACTGGTTGGCGGAGGCAAATAACCACAAGGCAGTAGTTTCTAGTTTGGCAATTGGTTAATCTTTTAAGAAATTGTCAGGGCAAAAATGACAGAAAAAACATTACTTAATTTCATACTCTCAGTTGTGATGATTTGACTAATGCAATCGGAAACTAAAAAAACATTATGATGATTTGACTAATGCAATCGGAAACTAAAAAAACATTTAGTTTTGGACTAAAAGAAGAAATAACCATAATCTTAGTTTTTTTTCAACATTTTATAACAGTTCATAGACCCAGTAGGTTCATTTTTCTGTGTATTATACCTTTAACACAGGCCTTCTTGATCTGAAATCCTGGAACAAGAAGCTCATTTGGTCTTTCCTTGAAACAGCCCTTACATCAGTAACATCATGAAGGCCAGATGGTCATGAAGGAGAAGACACAGGTTAAGAGCTTTCTAAAAATCAATTAGGACACGCTTGCTGACCAAAACAAAAGCAAGTCCCTCAGGAGGAGGTTACTAATGCAGAGTGTATATCTGCCCAGGTGCAGGATGACATCCCTTTAATATTTTAGCACACATCTGAGTTTTAATATCAAATCTACTCAGACGTTTTACCTGCCTGCTCGCCAATATCCCACAAATCTCAACAAATCATCCCTGCACTCAAAACATCTGTGGGCGCTCCTGTGTTTGATTGTCCGTGCTAAGTGATGTTTGGGCCTGAGAGTGAAGCTGGCAGTGCATTAGCCACTTTTAGACCAGCACTTGGATCGATACTGCAGAAATGCACAGCAGCACTATGGTGCAACAGGCAGCACAGGTATCAGGTAGCATGTATTATCCAGGCCTTGTGTCTAATGCATGTGCTAAAGATCTACATGGGAACAACATAGCAAGTATGTAAACAGGAGTGCAGCGATATTCCTTAATCATAGTGTTTAGTTCTTTGAATGGGTGTGTCTGCCCGCAAATATAATGTTAGCAGATATCATGGCGGATATTTTCGGCCTATTCTGAAACTGTGCTGCTCACTTGGCCTGCAGATACTTTCCAGTGATGCAGCCATTTCATCTAATCTAACAAAAGGAGCAATTATTCAAATGTGGAGAATTAATTACAGTTATTTTATGCCATTACACATAAAGCCGCACATCCGTCAAACTGATTAAATGATCGAGATTCACCTCCAGCTCTGTATTTGCGCTTTTTTTAAATGGTATCTTTCTGAATCTGCAGTCAAGTCGGGCAAATCCTGAAGGATGAGATAATCTCTTTAAATGTTTAACTGTTTCTTCTTCTTCTTGGCTAGGAGCACACACAATGACACAGCATTACGTTTTGGCAAAAGTTCAAAAAACATTTCTGAAACTTAAATCAATTTGTTGCTGGAGGGGAAATGAAAAATATTAAACATAATAGGTGGATTTTTCTTTACCAGATTTGCTACAATAGAGACAGTTGTTCATTTTCTAATCATATGGTTATTAATTAATTTTTATGTTTCTTATGCTGGTGTTATCTATTGTGTATCTTGTGTTTGTACGGCGACCTTGAGAGCCTTGAAAGGCGCCTATATAAAATAAATAAATTATTATTATTATTATTAAATACCATTTTTGGAGCATGCATCAAAAGCATGTAAGAATGTGAGAATGCTATTAGAAACAGAAAGACACGAGTCAGAACAATATGGACATCAACACCAGAGACGAGAATAGCAGATTGTGCTGTTCTGTGGTTTGGTGTTTATTTTTCTCGGGTAACATTTCTCCGTGACCTTCAAAAAATGTCACAAAACTCAAATGTATTACGTATATGATTAAATGATGTACCAATGAGAATATGACAGGCAAAAGCAAAGACATTTAAATGTATGTTAAATCCAATTTCTTTGCAATTAAGACATAAAAGGTAAGCCAAATTACTGAATTGGTTTTCTGTCTTGCAGACGCTAATCAATATCAATCCTCTTTAAGTACACATTTATTGTAATAAGAGTCGAACTTAGCTCTTAAATAAGTTGCACACCGTGTTCTTCCAAGAGTGCTTTAAAAGCCCACATTCAGAAGATGCCAAAAACCTTTTTTGTGTTTACTCTATATCCATCTCATGATTAAGTCAACTCTTTATTGTCCCGTAATGGTGAATGTCATTGCAGCCGTGTATCAAAGACACTATCATTGTTGCTATAAATAGCGTGAGCCTCAGTGGATACAGCTCCTCTGTGCTCTGTTGGTATGTACAGAAATATTTGCGTGACATTCAGCTTAGTCACGTCGATCAGTTGCATCCTTTTATTCAGCGAGGGTTTTCATATCCACATCCAATGCACCGTATAGACTTAACCCCTTTGAGTGCACACCGCCATAGGGTTTAAAGGGCAACCATTCCCACCCTGTTCTGCCAGTATAGATGTGAACACCCTCACACACCATTAAAGCCATAGTTTGGATGTTTTGAGGTGGGGTTATATGAGGTTCTTATCCACAGTCAGTTTATCGCCCACAGCTGATGGCAGATTGGAGACAAACCAGAATGGATGCAAAGAAATGTACTGCATGGACAGGGCGGAAACAAAAAAGTAATTATGCCACCTAAAATAGCTGATATCAATTTATTTGTTCTCTATATTTAGAATATTTTCACCATAATGTCATACAGCCCTTTTTTATCAGCAAAGTGAAGCTTGCATGCTCTCTTCAAAGCTACCAGACTAGATTTTCAAACACAGTAATTTTTCCAACGTTTCTGGTCTATCGTTGCTTAAATTGGTTAGTTTGTTTGTGAATTTGATTAAAGTCATACATTAACAGAAACAAACAAGAAGATTAAGGCAGTGGGAGACCTGTAAAATGACTGGTTTTGTCAAAGGAGTCTCGATGCATTGAATAAAGCAAAGATCACAGCGTCAGTCCCCTGTTGGAAAAGGCTTTGTTTGCATTTTTCTGATAAACTATCAAACTACAGGCCTGTATCCTGTGAGCCCAGTTTTCTATTTGAGATTTAAAGGAAGTCTGGTAAGCATCTTATCTAGCATTAATTCAGACCACTAAGAAACATATTGATTATTTAGCAGCTGTCTTCTGCCTCTGCAAAACTCTCCAACCTCATGCACAAACATCAGTATATATCAAATGAAACATGATCCGATGTGCGCCTACACAACCAAAAACACGTTCCTTTTTTGGTTGTATCAGTTAAGAAGCCTTCTTTGCCTGTTTTTGAAGCAGCACTGATGCATTTTCTGCTGTAAAGCTGCTGTGAAAATGCCAGGCTAAGGTCTGTAACCTTGTGAGAAGTCTGAGTGCACTTCAGTTCCCAGAGAAATGCAACCTGATGAGTGTTTAGTCCCACTCAACACTGTGTGAAGAAATAAACCTGACAGTCCCAGAGACGAGCCAGCATCACATGGCAATGAAGACTCATGATGCACACACACACACGCACACACACACACACACAACATGCATGCAGACACATACCACATACTTCATACTGTATGTTCTCAGGCACATCTTGACCCTCTTTTGGGAATTTGCATGGATGAGAATGTAAGGATCCATATGACCTGCCATAGTCACATTGTCTTTCAGTATCTGGGGCATTTAAGGACTTGATGTTGAGAAGCAGAGGGCTCAGATTTACCTGTTCACAAATGTTGACTTTGGGACAATCTATATATTGTGCATATACCATAGACTGTATATATAAAAATCCAGAAGAAAATCCTTTATAATAACTCTAGAAAAACTGCAAATACAGAAGCTGCTCACCTGGGGAATAACAGTTTATGATAAAGCCCATTTCATTATGTAAACATTAGTTTGTTTTAGCAATTATATTTATGTGGATATATGATAGTTAATGTTAGCTCTACCACTTTAAGTCAGACTTAAATATCTCAACAACTAGAGCAAAGATGGATTGAAACCTTCAGATTTTGGTGATCCTGCTTTTTCCTTTAGTAAAGTTTCAGTAAAGCACTGATGCACTGATGTTAGCATTTAGCTTAAATCACTACTGTGTCTAAGGAAAGTCCAACAGAGCTACTAATTTCTCTATAAAGTCTTTGACTAATATTTTTATTAATAATCTGGTTCTTTGTGCCAGTTAAAGAGCAGAGGCGGTTCTGAAATAACACACAGTCCTTTCAAAAGATGATATCATTTTTTCATCAGTAGGGCTATTCAATGAAAGCAAAGTGTCAGATTTCATTCACAGCTTTGCATTCAGAAGCTTTGATCTGGTCATCCTCATATTACTTTGATCATGCAGCAAACACAGAAACAGCTAGACCGTGCCAGTGTTGCTATAGAAACATAGAATAAAAAAACATACAAAAATGATGAGGTTTCAAGTTTTGTTTTGTTCAAGAAATCAGTCAGCTGTGTTGAAATGGCAGCAGTTGTGTGAGATGGACACGGCAAATATCCCAGCTGGTGATTCTGATCAACATCACGCGTTCCACTAGGCAGTGTTGGAAATGAATGATATCTTCATGCGTCCAGCGTGATTTCATTATCCACCGATGTAAGCCAGATAAAACATTTGGACATTTCCTCCTACATACCTGTCAACAACAACAAATTGAAGGTGAACATTTGCATTCACAGTTAAGATTTGATTTTCCACGCACATGAAAACGTACTAAAGGTGGATTTAAGAGGCGCTGCAGTGACATGCTTTGACTTCACATCATTCGAAATGCATTTTTTTCATGGATGCCTGCACTTATTACTCACTCTGTGTAAACAGTTTATCCCATGGCTTCTTCATATTGTTACACAACAGAAAGTATTTGATTTATAGTAGAATATGACAAGAATGCAGACAATGTGAAATCAATCATGATACAATTATGTTGAATATGGAATTACTTTATACTTAAATCTCTACTTTCTTTTTATATTTGACCATTTCTTCCTTTGTTTTTGTCAGATTTCAACATTTAACGTTAACGAGGTGGACTTGAGGCTGGCCCCACACAGACAGGTGAATCAAATGTAATTACTCTGTCAGTTTGTTGACTCTTTAAAGAGCTTTTGCTTAAGTGTCTTTGAGCAAAACAACATGAGCTGGTATCATTGTGAAACAGGGAGTTCCTTAAACCCTCAAAGGGTGGATAAATAAATACCTAGACATGTTTTTGTTTACAAACCCAGAGGCTGTTTGAAAATCGAATAAGTGGAATATTTAACTGTGCCTTAACAAGTTATATATTTGGTCCAGACAGAAGGATTTTCTGAACTTTCTTTGACCGTGACCTTTGATAATTGTTATCTCATAGTAATGCGAGTGAAAATAAAGCTCTACAAAGCGGTTCATTTGTAGGGGGGGGGGTTCTATTCACACCATCTCTTGCCAAATTCAATTGCTAATTATCTGTAGAAGTTATTTAAGGATATTAGGCTTTTCACAATATGTTGATACAGTTTTGTGCAGAAAATCTCAAGAGAAAACTTCGGACATGTGTCTTGTAAAAGGAGACAGTTTGTTTTTCTCCGATAAATGTGTTGGCTGACTCGTACACTATCTCTTGCCAAATTCAATTGCTAATTATCTGTAGAAGTTATTTAAGGATATTAGGCTTTTCATAATATGTTGATACAGTTTTGTGCAGAAAATCTCAAGAGAAAACTTCGGACATGTGTCTTGTAAAAGGAGACAGTTTGTTTTTCTCCGATAAATGTGTTGGCTGACTCGTACACCATCTCTTGCCAAATTCAATTGCTAATTATCTGTAGAAGTTATTTAAGGATATTAGGCTTTTCATAATATGTTGATACAGTTTTGTGCAGAAAATCTCAAGAGCCAACTTCGGACATGTGTCTTGTAAAAGGAGACAGTTTGTTTTTCTCCGATAAATGTGTTGGCTGACTCGTACAAGAACTGCTCGTGCAAATTAAGTGTGAAGTTATCGATCTCCAAATCTATGATCCACAAGGAAATCCCCTTATTTCCCACAGTGTTGGATCTGCAAGGTTTTTTATCAGCAGTTGATCTCCAGGGATGCCAACGTCCGTCAGTTGTTTGGTAAACTACTTTGGTCCAGAAAGAGGCTGTATGGCAATTGGATGAAGTGCTGGGATTCATTTTCACCAGATTTAAGTGATTCCCAAAAATGTTGAGTTCAATTCTCTTCAGTATTTGGAACATGTATCTTCAAAACTGCATGCTATGTAAGATGGGTTTTTTTTTACACTCATTAATAGTTCAGAAGTAAAAATAGACTGGAAATGGGGAGAGAGGAAGACCTAATACATGTAACGAATATAATTACAGCATAGAGCTCAAATATGTGCCCTTGTCATGTGATTACCACATGTCGGGTCTCCATGCATGTTTTGAAATGACCTCTGCAACATGCATGTGTCTCATCTGCATGCCACTACTGGCTAATGACTCTGACTAATAGCTTCTGCCCTGCCTTTAATTAACCACATTTATAATTCATTTGGAGAAAATTAGATTGAACCTTGCACGCAGCACGGACATATATTACAGTGTTAGTCTTGTTTGAGGACTTTAAATTGGATAACGGGACTTACATCATCATTATCATCATCAATATAAAGGTTATTATATCATTCATAGATGACATTACTAATCTATTGAAGCATAATGACAAATCTTGTTTAATCCCATGTTTACAATGATATGTATTTGCTGCTTTAGTCTGGTTTATATCATTATAAATGAATATATTCAGGTTTTGGACTATAAGTTGGCCAAAACAAGCAATTTGCTGCCATGCTTTAGAAAATGTGTTTAGGCATTTTATTTGAACTGTTTTAAAATTAATCTAAACAGCATCTTCCTGAAATGTGTTTGAAACGTGTGTTTTTTTGTTTAGTAATTATTTTTATAAAAGTTTGGCTTTTCAATTTCAATATAGTTTAGATTTTGCTAGTCTTATGTTTTGGCTTTGATCAGTACAATATTTAAATAATATTGTAATTGGTTATTTCAGATGCCGACATGATAGAAACAACGTCCTTAATTTTGTGTTCGATTTTAATGGATCAATGTCACGAGAATTGACTCAAATTTATTCTTTTTACTTTTTTCATTAGTTATGTTATAATATAAAACAAAACTTTTAATGGAGCGATAATGTTTCAGTTTAGTTTTAGTATTACTGTTTTTTCTTTTTTTTCTGATTATGACAAAACTGCTTACTTTGATTTAAGATTCAGTTTTTGATTATCACTTTGCATCCCCTTCCAATGCTAGAGTTTATGCTAGTTTGCATGCAAAGGTTTGCTCCCACACTGACGTCCAGAGAGGTGAATCCAGCTAACAGCTAATATACTAATACAGTGTGCATAAGGCACTACTTAATCAAATGTCTCTGAGATCTCAACAATTGCTCTCAACAGTGCACTTTCTTTGCTCCTAAGCAATACACCGGTCAAATGTAAAATTGAAAGAAAGACAGACAGTCCTTTTCATTTCAGTCACATTTTGAGGTTTTAAAAATGTCAAATCAAGTGACAGATATAGTTTAGTCAAAGGTTCCTTGGAAATTACCTGATAGTTAACTTCCTCCTTATTTCCCCTCTCAATTAGCGAGTCCACGTGGTCTCGGGTCACAGACAAATCACAGAGGCCTGTGCTCCGTGTTACAGTCGGTCAGGAAAAACAACATACCAACCGCTAATTTGTTGCTCCGTGAAAAATGAATGGGAGCCTATCAGTCGAGAATATTCCGGTTCAAATCCATTTCTACTAAAGCGCATGTGTTCAGTTCATGTCTCGGACTTGCTCTTATATCTGCACGGTGTCTGGAGGACCTTGTAAATCACTTACACATAATCAGACAAAAAGGAATGTGTTCCTCAGGGTCGAGTAGCCCGTCACACACATTCCCACATTTGTCTTCAGCGGGAAAGAGGCTAAAAGTTGAGACTTTACTCAGAGAGTCACAAGATTTAATTAACTTTGTATTTATGTGTTGTCTTGCTCTCTGGCTGATCCCTTAATTCGGTTTCATGTATCTGTCCTATGTTATTCTACTGCTCTTAAAACCATGTATGTTCTGCATGAATTAGGGTTCAAACCACATTATAACTAAGTAACTGGACATTATAAGAACATTTTGAAGATGACCAAATGATAAGTATTTGTACTTGTTTCTGACTAAAAGCAGCTTTTTTAGACCAGCATGAGGCGCTAAAACTCTTCTCTAAAACCAGACACATGAAACTCTTTTAGTAGCTCTTAAGGAAACACACCTTATTATTTAAAGGAAAAATTGCGATTCACATGAAACTGCACATTTCTATCACTTTAAAATGATTACTACTTTGTTTGATGATTACATTTAAAATATGTATTTCTTTGTGTTTCTTGTCAAAAACTCACACATTTGGATTCACTATTAAAGGACAGGTTACTACTTTTTTTAAATCCCTATAAAATAACCAGGTGCCCATATGCACATTAAAACATTTCCCCTTCCCTTCTTCATGCATTTTGCATGCAGTAAGTGATGGGGAATAAAAAACACAGTCATCATTCTGTGTGAAAATGTGTTTGGGTATCAAGTTTATCTGAAGTTATTTTGAGGCGTCAGCAGTCTGAGTAAGATAAATCAAGTGGATACACTTTCCATGAGTAAAAAAATAATCTAGTGCAGCTCAACACTGTCTAAGGAAACGCAGAGAGGACATCTAACAACATTTGGAAGATTTAAAAAAGGATCTGACTAACTCAGACTGCTGAAGCCTCATATTTCTGCTTCAGATAATCTTTCTAATGGATTTTGTCCATCAATACCTTCTTTTTAATGGCCAGAAGAATGTGTTACAGTGTTCATATGGGTTCATAATAATAATATAATCAGGGAACCTATCCTTTACGTGTTGTTTTTTTCCACTCCTTGTGAGCAGATTAGCTTTAAGCTATGTTGCATAAAGTTGGTGGTTATTATAACGTTTACATTTTCTAATATACTGTGTAGTATGGAGAAAAACTGCCTTAAGTGAGTGTGTTGGTCTGTGTGTGTGAGTTAAAGGTACATGCCGGAGCACATACAGTATATGATAATTGTTAATAATAATCTGACAATATTTAAAAGCTATCAGGTATCAATGTCATTTTTCATGTTGTAGTAAATTGAACATGCTATGGTGCTGCTAACATATCAACCAACAGGCTTTAGTTTCAATAATATTATAGTGTTATACTTATTTCATCCAGTTTTTATTTGTTTGATTTTATTTGTATGATGTTGTTATTACATAAAGGGTCACTGTTACTAATAAAAACAAATATAATCATTTAAAATTAGAATAATACATTAGAATAATAATAATAATAATAGCTATAAATATTCAAATAAATAATACAATAATACTGCCCTATTTATGAGATGGTTATTATGCTATGAAAATATCTAGTTGTTACGACCCTAGAGCTAAGTAGGGACCGTGCCCAACTTCAGAAATTATTCATGCTGCAGCCCGACCTCATACATAATTTAATTGGATAAAACCTGTTTTTGTTACATTAAAATCTCCCTATGTGCTGCTGGATCTATCCATCAGCCGTCGGTCCATCCCATTGTTCTGCAGCAGAGGATGTTTGTTCTGTGAGGTTGTGCTGAGTCAGCAAAACCCCGGCTTCACTCACCGCAGTAAACTGATGTCTGCAGAGAAACACTAAACCCAGACCGACACACCGCAGCACTCTGATCACTCTGTACACAAAGATAGATGGATATGTAGAGATGTAGATAGGTCTGTAGATATGTAGATAGATAGATATGTAAATAGATCTGTAGATAGATACACAATGAAAGATACATACATAGACATGTGTTTAATGGCAGCATTAGCAGTGGTTAGCAGTAGCTCACGTGTTGCTCCTCCTCGTGTTTGACCACTCCCTGAATTCCTGCCCTCTCACCAACAACCACATACTGTAACTCTGATCTGTCTTATCCTCTGGAGGGAAATCAGACTCTGTACTGAACTGATAGAGAGAAGAAATGTAGTTAAAAATAAATAGAAAAGCAGACTGCAAGAGGGAAAAACACATCAGCTTTACTGGCCAAGAATGTAGCACACACATTTACTCAAGTACTATACTAAAGTACAATTTCTAGTTGCTATACTTTAGTTTTTCTATTGTTTGCTTTATAGCACATACTTTATACAATATATATTACATCTGAGAGGATAACATTTTACTTTTTACCTCATTACATTTGTAACAGTTAGTTACTATGCAGATTAAGATAATCAATACAAATATAGCCTAAATCAACGAATACTTAATGATGTACTGCAGACTTTAGGCTCCATGTAGACGCGTTGAGGTCAATGTAAGCCCAGGCACCAATATGGACAACTTTTCATTGATCTTGTTTTATTAGAGATTACAGAGGTAGGAAGTACTTAAGCACTCTTATTACCTGACGTTTAAGCAAGTCTAATTAAGGACATTTAATTTGATTATTTCCATTTTGTGATATTCCTTTTACCTTGAAATGTATTTCGCATTGGGCTTTAATGGTCAAATAACTCTTATTTATAACTTCATTAACGAGGATGATTTTTTGGTTTAAATTTAGTTTTTACATTCTTTGAATTGAAGAATAAAGAATATATTAACTAAATATAATTGAATCAGCTAAATTAACGGAGCAGATCATAATAATATTTCTAATTGTGCATATATGTCACTTTGGGTTTACTGTGAAAGTTTAGGGTTAAAGTCCCGATGTGACACCAGTGTTACAGCAATGTTTGTCTCATTTGTTTCATATCAATTTGATCAAGAAATGTTTCCACAAGAGGTTAAATGTAATAAAGGACATGTTATGTAAGCATTTTAATTCTTAAATGGCTTGAATTTTATCTTTAGCAACAAAAAAAAGGCTTTTGAAATGTAGCTCGTTATGTCACATGTGTTAGCCTGGCACATGGACATCTTGGACATGTTGTCATGGGAACACAAAGTCACATGGCCTGGACCATGACCCACCAGACTGTTCAGTGTGTGTCACTTAGGGACTTCATGAGATAAAAACAAGGCTAAAGCTGTATAAGGAACTTTCCAGAACATTTAAAGTTCATGTGACACCCGTGTCACGGTGGGTCCTTATGGGTTAAAAATCCTTGAGGGCCGTACATATTTAACAAGAAAAGTAAACAAACAACATATTCTGTATAGTAGTATTTTTGCAATGTGTATATTTTTCATAACCTGCAGATGCATTGTCATGTAGTGCTGCAGAGGGTGAAACATGGGATTTGGCTTCTCACTCAAATAAGTGGGAAAGTTTCCAGTGACAGTGCAAGGAACTCTGTGTACACAACTGTAAGGAGAACTGGTATTTATTTTACTCAAGAGTACAAAGGCAAGCTTTGTGTAAACATCAGTGTGTGGTAAAGCTACAAAAACACAGCATCTCCTCACACTACTGAACAGACGTTTTGAATTTGCACCGTCATGCTTACCTTCAGCAGCACAGATATGCTCTTCGGTGATATGACCACCAGAGGGCAGACTTGGCTTCCTTTTAACCTGTTTGGAAAAATCAGACTGATGGGTATTTTGCCCTGAGTGAAGCTTCCCAGGCTAATTCCTGCCTGTAACAAGCTATAACGCTGAAAGCAGAGCTGCCACGACATTTTGGCCAAAATAATTCACAATAACGATTTGATTGTGCTATCTATTGAACATTTAGAAAACAAAAGATAATGTTATTGGTTTAACTTTTTTTATAATGTGTTAACATAACCGCATATCAAAATATATATGTTTAAGTAAGTTGCTAGATTATTTACTGTAAAACTGCAAAGATTAATCAATAGGTTGTCAACTATCAAATTATTTACAGACTACTTTAATTCAGTTTTAGTAATTTCTTTATGAACAAAGAAATGCTTTGATTCCAGCTTCTTAAATGTAAATATCTTTCAATTGCCTTCAGTCCTCTATGAGAGTACTCATTTATTTAGACCTGGGCTTTGGGAAACACTGGAGGACATTTTTCACAATGTTATGACATTTAATCGACCAAACTAAGACATAAACGAAATGATAAATCAAGAAAATAATTGAGAACTTAAATAATTGTTAGTTGCAGACCTAATTTAAACAGTGTGTAACATGATATCAAATGTTCTTTTTGGTAGATGTCATGGTACCGTAAAAAACGGTATTTTCCAAACATGTCTACCTTTAGGTTAAAGGATGTTTACACATGTGGCCTAACCAATCGCTAAATAAGGCAGGATTAGGGTGAAGTTTGTGTACAAATTCCCTGTGAGGCCTCAATTAAGGCAAAACTGCAGAAACCCGGTGCAGTCAGTCATGATGAATGACTGACACCTCGTTGTGTATGCATGGTGGGGGTGCAGAGGGATGGTTTGGCAGAAATTAGAGTAATATTTGTTTCATGAGGTGTTTTTCTGCAAATTGGATGTGATATTTACATCTCTGACCCCCCAGAAAACCCTCAAAAGAAAAGGCGTGAAGAATAAAGACTCAGACAAGGCAGGTTCTGGTATTTTAACTGTATTATTGAATAAAATCTATAAAATATTTCACAAAAAATACAATACATTATTAAAGATAATTTCATTACTTAGCATCCTTCGGTTATATTTATATCATAATCAGCATGGACAACATACAGCTTGTGCTTTACGGACACTCATACATTTATAAATAACACTGCAGCTTTCTGCTTTCTGTACTCAGTCCTGTCAGATAGATTATGCAAAGAAGAACAAATACAAACAAACAAAGAAAACAGAGAAGTGGTTTCATTTCAGATGCTGAAATCCAACACTGCATTTCTGAGCAGAGCCATGAGGAGCAAAAACAAGTTGTTGTTGGAGCAGCAGCAGTAGGCTCCTTGTACATCTCCTGTGATTGGTCGGTGGTCTGAGTCTCAAAACCCCTCCTACTGAACAAGTGACGCAAGTAGCTTCCCCCCACCCCTCCTCCCACCTCCATGTCCTCCTCTTATTTTTCCCTCATGGCCCTCACTGCCACCTCCTCCCTCAGCTAGTTTCCTGTCATCCTGTCAGGATACATTAAGCTCATATGCCACTAGTGTTCATCGAGCACAGAAAAAAAAGGCAAATAAAGGAGAAGAAACAAAAGGCGCTTTAAAGAACACCTCGCTTCAGTTTTGAGGTTTTTACAAATGAAGCTCGAGCTCAGCCAACCACTTACATCTCTACATTAAAATTAAATTCAGTAGTAAGGCACATTTTAAAATGAGAAGGAGATGAGGATGGATTGCTTTGGTCTGACAGGAAAGCATTGGATTGCAATGAATTGGATATTCAGCCGAGTTAAAACCGTGAAAAAATAGCAAATATTTCAGTGACAAACAGGAGTGTCCAGGTAGACGAAGAGACATCAGGAGGTAGAACAGGAAACCACACATAGAAAATCATGGACAGGGGATTAGAGTTTCAGGTAGAAACACATATATATGTTTTTGTACATTGCAATAGAAGTCATACCATCATGGCCATAAAATACATACTGTAGGCTTCTGTTGTCGTTTACAATTCTGAGACATGGCGAAGTAGTCCTGATTGTTGACTTGAAGCGATTGGCTCCTCAGTCAGCACCAGACTGGGTTAACATAACAATTTGAAATACATGTTTTAAGCTGCTTTCATGACATGTTGCATTTACCGTAAAGCTGCCGACAAGGATAAACTGTTCACGTCAACCGTGAGTAATTCACGTACAGGCTTCTAATAGTTTGTCCCAAAGTCATAAAGAATCTGAATTATAACTTACACTCACACCCGAACAACAAATTAAACATAGAAAAACGATCTGCTGCAGATTGTGGTGGATTTTTCATTCATAAATAAGAATATTAGATAAAACGGGTTCCGACATTTAAACATCTTGTCATTATTTGTTCCTGCTTCTTGTGAACGTGGCATTAATCTCTGGGGACTTGATACTTCTTTGGCTGGATATCCCCAAATTCAGTGGCCACATTATCCTTTTCACAAGCCAAATAAATATATATATATATATATAGAGAGAGAGAGAGAGAGACTGTCCACCACTCTGACTGCTGGATGAACACAGCCACAAAGACTGTTGGCTGATGTCTGATTCAAAGATCCTACGTAGAGCGATACAAGTCTTTCAGTCCCAACGCTGGAAGGACACACCTCTTAAGTAATTGACGGGATTTCAATTAATAATCAACTCAGGTCTGATCTTACAGTCTGAGTGACGCACAAAACACGGAAGCTCGGGTTTCCTCTTCTGGCGAATTCACTCAGAGAGATGCTGCTTTCTACAAAAAAACTTGGAAAGACAAGTGGTATAAACAATGTAGTGGATATTTAAGGGTCCAACTGAATCATCATTTTTACTAAATTAAGGAAAATCTACTTTAGACACTTTTACAGTTACTTTACTATGGTTGCAAAACACTAATGGTGTATCGACTTTGTCTAGACATGCCTCATGTTCTTTTACTACAGATTATTGACCCACACAACCTATCCTAAAACAGCAGAAATTAGTCTCTCTGTCTATTTGAAATAACATTTACTTGTTGAATGTCAACAATATTATTTGATAGCTTAAGTTTTCCTATATTTAATTCCAATGAGACTTCTAGAAAAACCTGTAGGTGCCGTCACATAACACACCAAGTGTTTAGCAACCTGAGTTATAGCAACCAAGACAATGTAAGAGTGTGTTTTCTAAACATATTTAAAATGGTTTCTCCATCTATTGAAACCATCTATTGTTATAAATATTCATGTTCATGCAAATAACTTAAGATTTTGGATGGATTTTCATAAAAGAGTTATTTGCATAGGAATGAACTGAATCCAGTTGAAGCTTAAATCGCCTTTTCAACCCAAATATCAGATGCTGCCTTAAAAATCGAAGGTCATGTCCTCAGCTGCGATCAGACTCTTTGAGTAAATGTTCAGGAGTTCATCTTGGTGATCAGGACTTTACCAGAATCTCCATGATGTGGTCCAGCTCGTTCAGGTCCATCAGACGCGACTGGAGACTCCCAGCCGATGGGAGGCTAGGAGGACGCATTTTCACGTCCTCGTCCGTCCACAGCGACACACTGATGGGCCACAGGGAGCCCCCCGACCAGGCCGAAGGCAGTTCTGAAGTCTCATACATTGATGTGTCAATGTCCTCGAAGATGTCGTCCAGGGTGAGGTCGCTGAGGTAGCCCATGGCGTTTACTGCATCACTAAAAGTATTCATCGCTGCAGCAGGAAGTGATTTCTGCTGGTCTGGCGAGCTGTTTGCCTCTTGGGGAGGAAACTCAGGGGACAGCGGCGGAGAAAGGCTGTCCCCATCCTCCTCTGTACACCCAGGGCACGTAACCTGCATGTCCTCCCTGAGAAGGCAGGAGTCTGTGTGGTTGAGGAGCGTCTCCGATGTCCCCGTCCCGTCGCTCCGCATGTCCTCCTGGATCTGCCGGAGCGTGTTGATGAGCAGCACGGAGCGTCGCAGGCTGAGCTCCATGCCGGCCTGGTAGCTCTGGAGCTTCTCCATGCAGAGGCCGAGCACGAGCTGCCGCTGCTGCAGGTGGTTCATGGCGGATTTGGACGGACCCACAAGGAACCCGTCCTCATCTCCCTGACCTTCCTCCCCATCCCTCTCCTTCTCTGCAGCAGCAGGGCGGGCCTCAGCCTCCAGCTCCTCCAGGCAGCTCCACTTCCGCTTCACACCGCGACCCAACATCGACCTACATTGGTACATATATATAGATTAACATTCAAGGTTGATGTACATCACATTACGCCAATATGCATTGATTGACTTTATATTCATATTGCTGCAGTATTGCAGCTAATGTTAATATATTTACATTTTGTATTCTACAATGGCACCGGTATTAAGTGTATTTCTGCCAAATTGAAATTCTGTCATATTAGAAAAATCGTCTACATTAAGTGTTATCAACTTTTTAAGACAGAGACACGACCCAAGTAGAAGAGAGAGAGTGAAAACATTGCCTTTACTCATAACATTTGTCTCAATCAAACAAAATTACAAAAAACTAAAAGGCTGATTTATTCTTTATATTATCATTAATTCAATTTAAAAACATGGACTAATATCTAAATAAAACAAGAGAATTTAATCATTGAACAAATTTAAATTGTTGTTATATATTTTCTGTAGATCAAATAATTGATTATTAAGTTGAGCTTTAAGACACACAAGCATCTGTCATTTTATAAAGTCATAAAGACTTGCTGTCTACTAAACTCTTAACTTTTGAATAGGAAACTTAGCTAGTAGCATCTTAAACCAGGTCCTTATTTGTTGGGATCACTGAGACACATTGAGGATCCCATGAGGCTGCACTGCCATGTAATAAACCTTGCATCCAGTTTATGTAATAGCACCATGGCTAGTTAGTTTCTCATTCATTTTCAATCAATCAGCTTTCAATTACAGCTTAATCAAAACTACAGACACATTATTCTCAATCTGTACAAGTTTTACAAGGTGAACCTGCTTTTTACATTCACATTTAAAAGTGAACATTGAAACTGGTGTATGACTCACTGTGAGACTGAGAGACTTTACTCATCGTTACAGAGACACATTTGTCTATTAGTTTGATCATATTCTCAGATGTTTTCTCAAATAACAGATGGGAAACCATAAAGCCCCATTTGATGAGAGTTTAACCCCCAAGTGAGGAGATTAAAAGCAGCCTGGTCTTATTTAACAGAGAGATGCACAACCGAATCAACTCAAATGTATGATTAAACAACCTATTCCAACCATTTCTTCTGATTATAGTAGTACAATATAAAAACAATGTCACTCCATCATACTTATTCTTCCCCAGGACCCCTGAGTAAACCCCCAACCCCCTTTAACGGACTTCAGAAGGGAAAAACTAGCTCCATTCAAACCAAGTTTTAGGACTAAACATGAGGATTTTTTTAGATAAACCATAAGAAAGAGGTTAAAACTAACCTTACGTGCCCTTGGAAAGTGTCATAAGGGATTTGAATCCGTCGTGTCTTCGGCTCGGTTGGTTTTCGTCGCCGCGTTCTTCTGCTCTCGAGCCCCAGGAAGATGAGGAATGCTCCGTAGAGCAGCAGCTGGGGGAGGAAGAGCAGGAGGCGGGGTTTCGGAGATCACAGGGCGGCGCTGATTGGACAGATCCCCTGCCGATCAAACCTCCGCCTCCGTCACTCACGGGGCAGCGAATGTGAAGCGGCTGGTTACTGATGCTGCGTTCAGTGACGGCTCATAACAATCAGTGATAAGATCGTAGGACAACGTGAGTGTTGAAATTGGTTATGTCTTATGTGATCGGTGTCCGTGTTAAATCCTGATTTTGATAAAAAATACACATAAAAAAACACAAAAACTCAAAGAAATGTAATTTATATCCGTACGACTACAAAAAATATTTTGGTTGACAAAGGTGGGATAACTATTTATATTCTTTACTTACCCTACTAATTCCACAGTGTAAAATGTGTCTCTACTTACTTAAGTATAAGTCACATATTATCTAATTGTACTTAAAGTGTCAAAAGCTAAGCTTATGAAGAACCTTGAATGTTAGCCTTACCTGATACATACTGATAATGGGTGGAATAATTGTAAAGAACATTTCAATGTCATATGATTTTAATAACTTTTTGGAGTGAAGAACCAAATATGTTGTATTGCATCACAGATAAGAAACACATCATCTGTGAACATCCTTTCAGGCTTTCAAATCACTAGAAAGAATATTCCCGAGTATCGTGAATAGAAACACACATAACGATCAATTCGGTTTTTTATTAGGATCCTCAATAAATTATAAAAACGTGTAGGGCTACATATCAGCGTTGGAAATATCTAGAAAGCCTAGAAAGTTGCAGTGTGTACCTGAACTCAGCATTTTAAAGGGACCAGTGAGTCAGAAGGGAGGAAGGGGGGCGGGGGGGGGGGGGGGGTCTACAGGAAAGATGGGGGAGGGCAAACACCAAATAAGGAGACTCTTCATTCACGATTTTCAGCCACTTCCTCCTGAAGCCCTCGCAGCATTTCTACTTCTTCTTTCCTCTTCTTCTTCTTCTGAACAGAAAGTAAATATCCAACATGAATACATTATTATATTAAGTATTTCCTGACCTTTATGTTGTGGTGATTTGGAGACATATGCATGTTAATTAAAATCCATCAAAAACACATAATGAATTCTAATGTGCCTTTGAGATCTTTCAATAGGTGTCAAACACAAAACTACAAAGTCCAGTGAGTAAGTCATGACCATTAAGCATGTTAGGGTTAGTTAATTAGAGGTTTGTCCCTAAAAACATGAACAAATAATTGCAAGTTGCGTTAAGGTAGCTAATTTAAAGTAGTTTAAATAGTTAGGTGGTATATTTTGTTATTAAGTCCAATTAAAATGTTTTCCTTTGTGAACAATGTTGTATTTACATATTACAAGTTAATAAGCCCCTGAAGGCTAAAACAAGCACTTATTAACTGTATACTCAACATTTTTAACGGCAATGTAGTCGACTGAGAGATAACACATGTAATAAAAAGTTCAGTATGTTATATTGAAGTAGAATAGCATTTCTGTAACTGCACCGATTTTCTGCATCACATTTAATGTTCTCCGTGTTGCTGCTTTTTTAAGACACAATAGTCTCTTTCTCTAATGACTCGTTCTTTCCTCGGGCTGCTTTTTTGCTGAGTCACCGAGAGTCCATTAATCTTTAACTATGGGCAAACGAAGGCTAGGCAGCAGGCCAACATGCACAGTGAGCGAGGATTTTATGAACAGCTACTTTTGGGCAGTTTAAGACAAGGCTTTGGGCATGTTCAAGACTGTGAATAATCTCTATTCAGCCGAATAGAAGCAGCATTCATCATTAATAAACAAAAAATCCACTATGCACAGGAGTTATGTTCTGTTGAATCAAACACTCTCTGCATATCTCATACAGAATCTCACGTCATCATGTGAGAGCACGTGTGGGCAAAGGTCCTTCTGCAGCCAAACTGCACCAGAGTTACATCGAATTCACTTTCATTTAGAAAAATCATCCATAAGAAACCTCAGCAGTTACTGTAGCAGTGCACAATACACCTTCATCACTTACCTCTATCAATTCAGTCCTTTTTCAGGCAGATGTAGTGAAATAATTCCAATATTCTCTAAATCAAGCTTCTCAAATGATAGGACTTCCCGTGCTCAATGGGATGGTTGATGTTAACTAAATATTTTTGGCAACTTGGGTTTTTGTTTGAACAAAGCAAGGCATCTAAAGAAATACTGTTTAGCAAGGCAAGGCAAGTTTATTTATATAGCACCTTTCAACACAATGTAATTCAAAGTGCTTTGCAAAAAGAAAAGACATTAAGAAAATGGCATTTAAAAACAGTCATTAAAAAGCAAGGATAATAAAATAAACATTAAAAGAAAAAATACATGAATACAAGTTTACAGTGCAGTTTAAGATGTGAATAGTTCAATTAAAAGCAGCGGCAAAAAGAAAAGTCTTCAGCCTGGATTTCAAAGTAAGAGTTGCAGTGGACCGTGAGAAGTCATTATAGCAATTGTTTGACCTTTCATGGGCTGAACGGTTAACAGGTCATTGTAAAATATCTGTAGATTAATCAAGTATAAAAATAGGCAGTAATTGTAGCTGTATTTCTGAAGGCAGATTTCTTTAAAAAAGTATGGTTGAAGCATTGAAAGTTTGGTCCCAATTCTCGTAATATATTTCCTGATTTTAATTATTTTGTATAAAGACAACTCTAAATACTGACGCATGTTTTGCCTTTTCATGGTTGCAGTGGCCTTTTTGTTCAGAAAAATGTTGTACAATTTCCAGCCTTGCAACTTTCCATTTACTCTAACTCGTTTTCAAAAAGTGGCCTCGTCACATAAATATCACTATGAATGAAAAGTAACAATAGTGCTCCTGCATCATACAGGATATTTTGTATGAAAATGTGTTCACAAAAGTAAAAAATGCTGTAAAAGCAAACAAAATGTTGTCTTATAAATCAGGTGTCCACCTACTGCAAATAAAATAATAAAAAGTACGGTTAAAAAACAAAATCTAGGCGATACATCTACCTATAACACATTTGTCTTTATTTAAAAATGTATTGAAACGTATCACTGTTATGTGCAATACATACATTTTTTTTAAACTTTTGTATAATATTATTTTCAGACTATGCATGTCTACCCATTTGTCTTTATTTTTGTATTCTATTACCAATGTGTGCTTACTCTTTATTGTTTGCCGTTTATCTGCTATGTCACTTTTACTCTTATTTGTTGTGCTTAATTTTTACTGCAGTGAGAGTTAATACTAATAATAATAATAAATTCGATTTGTAAAGCGCCTTTCATTGCTAACAGCAATCCCAAGGTGCTACAGGAGTCATAATAAAAACAAACAAAAGTTTAATTAAAGGCTTTTTTTTAAAAGAAAGGTTTTTAGGCCTTTCTTGAAGGCGTCAGTGGTCTGTGGAGTCCTCAGGTGGTCTGTGGAGTCCTCAGTTGGTCTGTGGAGTCCTCAGGTGGTCTGTGGAGTCCTCAGTTGGTCTGTGGAGTCCTCAGGTGGTCTGTGGAGTCCTCAGTTGGTCTGTGGAGTCCTCAGTTGGTCTGTGGAGTCCTCAGGTGGTCTGGGAGGGAATTCCACAGGTGAGGAGCAGCTGCACAGAAAGCCCGATCCCCCATTGTGCGGAGTTTGGTCCTCGGGGGGCGAAGCCGATGGTTGGTTGTGGAGCGGAGGTTGCGTGTGGAGGTTTGAGATGTGAGAAGTTCCTTCAGGTATGGAGGAGCGTTCCCGTGGATGCATTGATGGGTCAGTAGTGCGATCTTGTATTTGATCCTGAATGAGACAGGAAGCCAGTTGAGGGAATGAAGAACGGGTGTGATGTGGTTGTATTTTCTCACACTCATCAGGATCCTAGCGGCACTGTTCTGTACGTATTGGAGCTTCTGAAGGCTCCCGCTAGAAGTCCCGGTGAGGAGAGCGTTGCAGTAATCGAGCCTTGAGGAGACGAAGGCATGGATCATTACATGTCACTTGTTAGACGCTTTTATCCAAAGCGACTTACATTCATTCAGTACTGTGGGCAATCCCCACAGGAGCAATTTGGGGTGAAGTGTCTTGCCCAGGGACACAACGACATGCTGACTGCAGTGGGACTCGAACTTGCTATCCCCTGATTCAAAGTTCAGCGCACTATCTCACTGAGCCACAGCCCCCCCCACCAGTTGTTCAGCATCTGACAGGGAGAGTGTGGGACGGAGTTTTGCAATGTTCCTGAGGTGGTAGAAGGAGGTTTTGCACAGGTATTTGATGTGGGTGTCAAAGGTCAGATGTCTTTCAAATCTTACACCCAGGTTGGTAACTGCTGTGGAGAGGGGTATGTTTTGGCCAGAAAAGGTAATGTGGGTTATGGGGGATGGCGGGACCTGGTTTGGTGTGCCAACTAAAATAGCTTGTTTTGGAGCTATTAAGCTGCAGGAAGTTTTGTTGCATCCAAGCCTTTATCTTGAAGAGTTGCCAAAGAAATGTCGTTGTACTTTGTATGATGACAATAAAGATATATTCTATTCTGTAACGTGATACATTTCCCCCTGCGGGAGTCATTAAGGACTGCTAGGAATCCCCATTCTGTATTTTTATTTAAAAAAAATGTACCAGTTATCTAACTACGTCTATTTTATGTAACAGTAAGTGAACACAGTTACCTTTTTTTCTGTATCCTGATTACATAATCTCTTTACATACAATCTGTTACCCCCCCAGCCTGCTGAGTGTCTTGACGAGCCTTATCTTTCATGCTCACCCAAAAGCCAATAGGTCAAACAAACAAGTCTTTTAAAAGCAGTAAGAAAACAAGATAAAATATGCTTAATACTAAAATGATTGATCCAGTTCACACATTTAATAGTTGCACCTTTTATTATAAAAAATATTTACAAAGATGCTACAATGTTTTTCCTTAATATAAAAAAATGCATACATTTTACAACGGTAATTAGTCTTTGAAGTTCTAGCTCCCATTCAGACCAGAGTGACATCCTTCAGGAGTGTTGTGGTAAGGTAATAAGCGTGTCGTAATACTGTATTTTTGTCAATACATTTAGTTTGCCTGAGTTAAATCTCTTCATCACGATGATAATGAACAATTTTTTGAAAAATGCATTTGATTTTTCCACATCTTTAGGAGAAAAGGCAACTGTTTGCATAAAAGAATTAAAGGACATTGAGTCGTATACAATCATTTTGAAACACGTATGACAGAGCTGCATAGTGATTTGAATAGTAACCCGGTTATTATTATTACTACTAATAATAATAATAAAAAATGTGAGTAACAAATAGGTACTGCATTCAAAACGGAGGGAAAATTTGGATAAATATAATTTCATCGGGCCTCGTGGTTGAATTGATACGTCAATATGGCATGTCGGTACCTAGATATAATAAATACAATAAATAAAACAATAAATTAGGTTGAGTTGACAAACAGAACTTTTCATTTGTTGTTCTAACAAATTAGAGAAAGAAATATGGCTTCTTGATGCAGTTATCACCCCGGGGTTTTCTCCAAAAATGCTTCTGGAAAAAAAGCTGTTGTTATTATTGTTATTAGATCTGTATGTAAAGCAGGGCAGGAAAATGACTTACGTTTTACCACTGGCTACTGTTAACTTAACAGAAACAGTCAAATGTTATCCAGCATTTGGTTGGTGTCCGGCGATTATTTCCCTGCCGTGCGTAAAGCTTTTGTGAAAATGAAAGAACAGCGCCTTGAAAAAGTGTTTCGATGCCAGTCCTGAAACCTGTTACAGTCGACTTGTTTTTACCAAACCATGGGAAGACACTGTCTCGAGTCTGGCTACATTAAAATCTTAAAAACCGCTTGGGAGGGAAAAATAATAATTAATATCAAATGATACTTGCAAAATCCCCCAGCTGTATAATGCAAAAAATATATTTCTATATACACATACGTACATATACATATATTCCATTCATAATTGCTCAAATCTTTAGGAAAATATGCATTGATTCATAGATTTGGATTTACAATTTGTTCTGTTTCTGATGCATGTAGTGTGATGAGTTGTTCCTCAGTCCATGATACAATAAATAGAAAATGGACAGAATGGCAGAGAATACGACCAGAAGGAGCTAGTACAACAGAATGTATGACAGACGTAAACATGGAAAGTACGTAAATAAGAATGCATCATGGTATAGGTAATTATCTTCGCCCTCTCTCACACGTATTGTCAAGTTTTGGATTTCATCAACAAAGTAGGAAACTAACCGCTTCACCCACAGACCAACGTGGCTTGTGAATCCCAAAATTCATTCATTTCTGATCTCTACTTTAACTGCCAATTTCTGAATAAAAGAGGAGGGTCCCAACAGCAGCTGCCGACTTGCCTAAGTGGCCGTTAGAAGACTAAATACACCTCTAACAGCCGATCCCAAAATCTACTTGGCTTGCTGTTAATTCCCTACCTTGTCCCCAAAACCTCTAACAATCTCCATGTGTAACAATACCACATACAGAACATGCACATGTGTACTGTGCATAGTCTGGAAAGAGTCTGAGGGCTCTGACAGGCCAGAGGAATGTTTTTAGTTTCAGGATCCCACAATGATCTCCATGATGTGGTCCAGTTCGTTCAGGTCTGACCTGCAGCTCGAGCTGGAGCTGAGGGCTGTGGGCCCGTGAGAGGAAAGGCTCTCCAGCAGATCGTAAGGCCCCATCTTAGGAGCACTCTGCATGCCTGTCAGCACCGTGTCAAGGTCGTAGTAGGACGGGTCCACGTCTGAAAACAGTTCCTCGAGGGCAGGGTCAGGGGGCGGCGCTGGGTGTTTGATCTCAAAAGTCCCAAAAACCTGCTCCCCTGTCCTGGTGTCTGGGCTCAGGTGGTCCCGGTCCCCCTCTTCACTCTCAGACGCACACTCCTCGCTGTCGTCCTCTTCATCCTCCTCGCACTCGCCATCTTCTTCGTCCTCCTCCCAGCAGGGTCCCATGCCAAAGGGACCTGCGAGGTACGAGGCCGAGGACAGTTGGGGGGAGACGGGCGACAAAGTGGACATGGTGACCTCTGTCTCCACGTCTCCCTCCATCACCACCTCCTCAGCGTGGTAGCCTTCCTCCAGGCCGGCCCCTGAGCAGGGCTTCGGGCTTTGCCCCGCCGGGTCCGTCTGCCGGCACAGCACCTCTGTGGCCACCAGGCGGTCTGCGGGACACTGGGCGGCTGCCAGCGCCTGGGTCATTATCTGCCAGGTGCCGTCCTGGGTCATCTCCTCCTGGATCTGCCGCACTGTGTTGGCTATGAGCACCGAGCGGCATAGGTTGGGCTCGACCAGCATGTGGCAGAGCTGCAGCTTGATCAGCGACATGTCAAGCAGCGACTGCCGCTGTAGGCTGTATGCCGACGTCAGCGTCCGGGCCGCCACAGATGGAGTCACCGGGACCTGGTCCTCCTCGGAGACCGGTTCCTCTCCGGGGTCTGAGAACTTGCGCTTGGTGCCCTTCGGGAACATGTTGTCTCTCTGTGGTGATGGCGGGGAGAAAGAAAAAAAGTCAGACATTTGACACTTATCTTAGAATCAGTAAATGTATCACACTTACAACACACAAAATGCCTACTGTTCACTAGCTAAGATTGTTGTGAAAAAAGTAAGTGCCATGTAATTAATTATGTAAATGTGTGATGTAATAAGGCTATGTGGTGTTTTATCTGTGTATGGTCATGAGGGAGCTACAAGCTGCTCAACAGCAGCTGTGACGTTATAAATAAACTACAGGTTTAAACCCTCAATGGACTACAGTAAACAGTAAATGTTTGTTGTAGTTTTTTTCTTAAAGTTTGCTATACCTTTCCTGTTGAGAGGCACAGGCAATAGAAATGCAGCTCGGTCCCGGCTGCAACGCTTCAAGTACTTTTGTACGAGTGACAAGCAGCTTTTGTTCAGCACCATTTCTGCCCATTTTAGGCCAGTCTGAGGCAAGACTCCTGCTGGGCGGAACAACCACACTTTTAACAGACCACTGAGCCACCGAAAATAGCATGGTTACCAACTAAATGCAAACGCTGCATCAAAGTAAGCACAGACTAGACAGACCTTTGTCAGAAAACAAACACAGCACTCAAGTTACATGATCAGTGCACTTATATTCTTTCCCACTGCCACCTGTGAGCAAGAAAATATCCTAATCAATAGGTGCTTTTAAGGGGGTAAAAGTGATAAGAATATGACAAAAAATAGCATTGACAATATCACAATACAATACACCACCATGAACCACTAGTATTTACAAGGGATAACAGGTTTCCGGGTCTACACACGCCACGATTCAAAAACTAGTAGAACAAGATTTTCACTTTCTCTTCACTGAAGGAGGGGAAGAAGAGTAGAGTCAACTTCCTTATTACACACCGTTTGGCACACAGTTGTCTTACAGGAATAAAACAACACTCCTGCCAACATTGAAGGCCCTCTGACTCCCCAAAAATAATCGTAAGAAGGAGACTGAGGTCTGAACAGTTGCCTGTGGCATTTAATTTTCCAGACAGAAAAATAATGTGCAGTGTCCAGCTGTGTCTCCTGTGTAAAAAACCTGCCAGTGTTGGCAGGGCATTTTGGGTGAATGATCCACCTAATTTAAACTTTGTGATACATTTCTTTAAAAATAATCACAAAAAAGTAAAACCAGGGGTACAATGACAATGGTATTGATACATGCTTGACTGTAACAGCATAGCAATAGGGTTTACAGAGTAAAAAGCAAACAGCAAAGAGTTGTTAGCAATTTTACAAAAGAAGCCCCACATTTCTGCTGGAAACCAAAATCAAGCTAATGGAAAACACTGCTGTTATTGTCACAATTCATCTCCAACAAAGCTGAATTTGTTTTCCTTTAAATGTTCATCTTAAAATACCAGGCAAAACCAGGACCCTATAATCAGTGCAAATTACATACCATCACCAAATTAACACACTGTAAGACTGCAGGAGTGTTGTGCAAGATTTTGAAGCCAAAAACTAGAAAGACAAAAACACAATTGTAACATTTTACATTTAATCAACATATAGTCAAACAAATTTCTTATTTGGGGTTGATTGTAAACTCTTCGCTCCTTCTCTCCAGCCTTTAATGTGGGAATAACTTTGCTTCTTTACACACATGACAACCTGACATGAAATGAGAAAGAAAGATTAAGTTACAGCTACTGTCTTCCCCTGATTGATCACATGAATGATATAACCCTTACCAAAAAAAGAAGTAGATCTAACATACACTGAATTGTTTGGGAGCCTTCACTTTTTTTGAGTCCTCGCTTGCACAGGGAATAACATTTCCTGACATTGGACAGAATAGGGAAAAAGTCATTTATGAAAGTGCCCGTAGATCTAAAATACAAAAAGGGTAGGAAAAGAATTATGGAGAAATGTTTGCTTCTTGTGTAGTGCATTTGTGGCTGGTCCCTGTTAAACAAGACACACTATAGAGCAATATCTCTCGGAAGAAAAAACAACAACAACAACAACGTGTAAAAGTTCAATTGGATAAAACCAGGAAGACCTACAACCTGAGAGAAAGCACACTGCAAATTGAAGAAACAACAGTTTGGGACATGTTTGGGACATGACATTTACAGGTATATAGAAAAAGGGTGGTTTTGAACACCATATGGTTCAGCATTTTTGGGTCAAATTTCAAGATAATATGTGTTGTATAAATCAGAGTTTAAATGACTTGGGTCTATAACTTGATCATCCTTATGTCGCACCTGTAGCAGACAAACTCACATCATACAACTGATGCAAAAACATAACACCTACAGAATGTAAATGAACCAAAAATGATATCTTGATTACCCTAAAATATCAGACATATACACTACAACTATCTGTATCTATTATATTTTCAATATATTCAGAGATTTTCTGACAAATTTGACATGAAAAACCACTATAATACAATAACACAAAATGCAATAACTTTACACCAAAGACACCCTAAAAGAATCATGTTCTTATAGGCACCTATCATTTCAAATGCTGCAAGTATAACCCAAACATATATTGATTATTAGGACATAATTTGTCTGCCAGAGATGCTTATTGCAGCGGTCAAGATCCATACCACTTCCTGCACAACCAATAGTTTAAACTTACACATTCCTGTCATGTTATGTAAATGTACTCACACAGTTTCAACAAGATAAAACAAGGAAATGCTGACACATGTGATGTTCAAATAAACTTGTCTAGCAGGAAATGAGTAATCAAATGTAAAAAAACAAAAATATTACGCAAATAATATTGTAGTCACAAAACTTGTATTAGACAATTGTATATATGCAACACAGCACTACTATACACAGTGTTAGCTATAGAAAGATGACTACTAAACCACTGGTGTAAAGTAACTAATTTGTATTCTGTACTGTACTTAAATACAATTGTACTTGTCTATCTTTTACTTTGTACTCCTACCCCACGACAATTCAGATGTAAATATTGTAGTTTTACTCTGCTACAAACATTTAATTTCTTTAGTAATTTAGCAGATTGTGATAAATAATGTGAAATATAAACAACCCTAAAATAAGACTTTAGTTACACCTTGAGTAACATTCACAAGCTACCCTGCAGCATACAGGTTTAAATTAAAACTAGCTGCACCTTTACATGTAATAATAATTATAATCAAAACATATAATATATATTATTCTGAAATCTGTATAATGAGTACTTGTACTGTTGGTACGTTAAGTATATTTTAATGCTAATACTTTTCTACTTGAGTAACGTTTTGAATGCAGGACTTTGAATTGTAACAGAGTATTCCTAAAATCTGGTAGTGCAACTTTGTACTTCTTCCACCTCTGTATTAAACTGAGCCCTTGTATTATGCTAGGAGCCAAACAGAATGCAGCCTTGCTTTACGTCAATGGCTGCTAGCATGACCCATCCCCCACTGCACACCGAAACCCCTCCACTTTCACAGCCTACCGTACTAAACGTGTAAATAAACTCACAACACAGCGGCATTGTATTTTTCACATTTCCCTGTGAATAACACTAATTAAGCGTTATGAGCCGGTGTTGTGGAGCTTGCAGAGCGGCTGTAGAGAGCGGCTCGGAGCTGCTGGCCGTGACTGCCGCATGCTTTGTCTTTTCAGCATCAGAGCTACCGAGCGACAATGAGGCCATTTTGCGCTAGTAGCTAACAGCTAGCCGGCTACTAGCTAAGCTACGGCTCTGACTTTATGAGCTAAGCTAACTGTGCTAATATGTTCAGTGAAACAGTAGAAAAATGAAAACAGTTGGTCTCAATATAACCTTCTTTATGTATTGCTTGTACAACATAAATGCTAGCAAGTTCGGCTAATTAGCCTACAGCGCCCACCCACACACATCCTCCGCGGTCCTTCCTCCTTTTTCTAGCCAAAAACAAGAGTTTTTTTTACCGCGGCTGGGCTGTTTAAGTTCCCCCGGAAAAAAAACAAAAAAACACGGTCTCGCCGGGTAACAACGGCTACTAACGGCCCGGTACTCACCTCGTGTTTGTGTTATTTTATTCCCGTCTCGGTCATAGGATCGACGGCAGGGAAAGCGGAGATCAGGTTCAGATGAGATCATTCATGCCACGGCTTCAAAAACTGAACTACCTCTGTCCTGCTGCTGCTGCTGCGGAGCAAGGGAGGGAAGGAAGGGACGGGAGGGGGAGGGGAGCCGACAAAAGCCAGCCATATGCCTGGGATTCCTCTCTAATGATTTCTCCCTGCTCTTTCTCCCTCTCCAGACGCTTTAATTTGACTAACAAGTGAAAGCCTGCAGTTTGCACCCGAGAACGAGAAATTAAACATCTATAAGTTGTGCTGGGTGTTAGTGAAGAATGTGCATTAATTTGATAAACATGATGTACCTATTTGTTTTATATATAAAAGAAAAACAAACAACTATTTAGTGGTTTAGGATTTATTCAGGAGATTCACACATTACGAATACTTTCAGTGCACAGTCGTAAGTACGACTTATTTTGGAAGAACAACTAACTATGTTTATATTTTAGCTATTACATTTGGAATTATTTTGAATATTATACATACAAATATTACCCAGTGATGAATGTGCATTCATTTAACATTTGCTCGGTTTTTTTATATACAAAAGAAAAACAAAGAAACAACTAGTTAGTGGTGGAGGAATAATTCAGAATATTCACAGATTATGAATACATTTAGATTTAGTACAAACTCGTGGAAAGTAGTATAGTAGGTTACAGACACAGTACATGTTTATTTTTGAGTTATTACATTTTGAATATTCACATATTATAAATACAAATAGTACCAAGTGGTGGAAAGTAACTAAGTACACAAAATACCTATTTTTGAGTAAGTTCATTGTTCATAATAATCACAAATTACAAATACAAAAGTACCCAGGGGTGGAAAGAAACTAGGTAGACTATTTTGTGTATTTCCTTAGGAATTATTCACAATATGATTAAATTACGATTTATAAATACAGGTAGTACCTAGTGTAGTTTGGCATATTTTAAGTGAACATATCTGCATTTGTCTTGTTGTTCTGAGTTTGTATCTTTATTGTTTATTACATGTACGGTATTGTAAATTGCTTTGGATAAAGCGTCAGCTAAATGTAATGTAGTTTAGTTTTGGAAAGTAATTAAAGCAGGCTGCAGACTCATTTCAAAGTATTTTCCTTAGGATAGTGCCAATCCAATACTGAGTATTGGTAACCAATTCCTGTAATTGCATTACATTTCACTTGTTAGATGCTTTTATCCAAAGTGACTTACATACATTCAGTACTGTGGGCAATCCCCACAGGAGCAATTTGGGGTGAAGTGTCTTGCCCAGGGACACAACAACATGCTGATTGCAGTGGGACTCGAACTTGCTACCCCCTGATTCGAAGTTCAGCGCACTACCCACTGATCCCCCACTGTAATGTGTTTAAAGTATTGGCATCAAATTATATTTAAATCTCAAAAATAAAAGTATGTGTTATGAGGGAAGCTGTGGCTCAGTGGGATTGTGCGCTGAATTTAGTGCGCTGAACTTTGAATCAGGTGATAGCAAGTTCGAGTCCCACTGCAGTCAGCATGTCGTTGTGTCCCTCGGCAAGACACTTCACCCCAAATTGCTCCTGTGGGGATTGTCCACAGTACTGAATGTATGTAAGTCGCTTTGGATAAAAGCGTCTAACAAGTGACATGTAATGTTATGATTAAGGACCCTTTTCAAAATCATATATATTACATTACTGCAGATGATTATTGATGCATTAATGTGTCTATCACAGCTGGTAAAAGTGGAGCTTGCTTAAATTACTTGTAAACTGCGTCTGGATATTCTAACCTATAGTTATATCTCTATAATCTGCTATATCTATATAGATCTATATATCTATCTAATCATATTTTGAATTAGATCATCTGAATCTGAAAAGTAACTAAAGTTTTCAAATAATTGTTGTCATGTAAAAAGTGCAATATTGGCTTTCAAAATGTAGTGAGGTATAAGTCTAAGGTAGCATAAAATGAAATTACTCAGATAAAGAGTACCTCAAAATTGTACTTAATTAATGAACTTGAGTAAATGTTCTTTACTATTTTGATCCATTATTTTACATACTTTGTCATAAAGCATTATTTTGAGTTGTGCCCAGTTTCATCAAAGAGCTATTTCCCCAGAAAACGTATCATACAGTCTCCTTTAGGTACAACCAATTTTCCAATGTTTCAGAAAAAACCCTCCCTTACTGACATCCCACTTGTGACCCCTTTCAACAAAATACAGATAACAAGATTCAAGATTCAAAGGTTTTATTGTCATATGCACAAAGCTACAGTGTAGAAATGGCAATGAAATTCTTCTGACCTGAGCTCCTGCTCCTCCAACAACGCAACATATATAATAAAATACAAAAATACAAAATAAAAAGTAGTGCAAAAGATATGTCCAAAGATATGCAGTGATGCGTACCGCAGTACAAGAGGAATAGGCTGTTTGAAACCATAGATAACAGCACATTCCCATCATTTGCCTGCTAACGTTTAATATGTAAATTCTGTGGAATGTGTTTACTGTGAGCCATGTAAATGCTCTGGGGATGATATTTACGTGGCAACAAATGTTTTCACTATACAAGGTAAGAAAACTATAAAACACTCTCTTTGTAGTTTCCTAAAGCCTGAGCGGATGTCTTGACATGTCTTGTTTTGCCCAACCCACAATCCAAAATTCGATGTTATTCAGTTTATCGTATGTATAACAGAGACAAAACTGGATTATTTTTAACACATTTTTATTAGATCTTATTATCTATTACCCAAATAATGTGTTTATCAAAGACAACAATCATTTAGGACAGAACTTAATTTATGGGGTTTTTTTATGCTGCAGTTGCATTACAAAGTTGGAAAAAGCTAAAATACAAAATGTCAATGACTGTGTTATTATACAAACATAAATACCAGAAATATACAAAATATGAAATATACAAAATATGATATGAGTCATGTCTAAGATTAGTGGAGGAATGTAACTAAATACATTTACTCAAGTACTGTAATTAAGTAAAATGACGAGATTGAGTATTCCCATGTTATGCTACTTATGCTACTAAAAATGATGATGATGAATGGATGAATCAGTATTGATGGTAATTAGGAAATTGAAGCGATGAGTTTCTCAGAACGTGCTTAATATATAAATACAAATTAGCCCTAGATTTACCAGTTGCAATAAGAATGCAATCATTCACATTAGTAAATCTAATCCAAAAAAGTAATATATATTAATCAGAAATGTACTTGCATAATCACTACTTTTATACATGGTATATTATTTGTATTCAAAATACTATAAACATTTGAACATCCCCTGGTATATCATTGTCCACCTTCCTGACTAGCAAGTATATTGTGCATCAAAATGAATGTTTTGTTTGTTGTTGTTGAATATTTATGATGTATCTTTTCTAATCTATAGATTTTCTTGTCTATGCACTAATACACCAATACAAAGTGTAATATATATTTATATATATATATAATACGTTTTGTATAGTAATGCTACAGGTCGGCGTTGTTACTGTTACTTAGGTAAAGGATATTTCATAAAGTGTTATTTCCCTCCAGATGTCTTCGTTTTATTGTGGGGAAATATTCCTTAGAAGGTCACTTCCGGTAGGGCGGAACGTTTCTACATTGTTACACAGAGTTCCGTTTCTAGCATTTTCTACACACGGACGACAAGTGCAGGAGCACCGCGGAGGGCCAGCAGCTGCCAGAGGCTTCTAGAAACAACGTGCACCGGGACAGTCACCGGCAACAAATCCGCCATCCGCACACAGCTCTACGTTAAATATTTCGGGAAAAAAATGGCTAAATGGGGAGAAGGAGACCCTCGTTGGATCGTAGAAGAGAGAGCCGACGCGACTAATGTCAACAACTGGCACTGGTGAGAAATCACGAAAGGACACTATGCTAACTAGCCTGCTAATGCTAATGTAACACATTGACATACTATTTATGGCTATATCTGTTATTTTTAGATGTTGCTCCTATGTGCTGATGAACAACTACCGTCTATATTTTCGTAGATAGCTCTGAGGTTTAAATGTAGACTTTTATTAAAGTAAATGATCACATTTTACAGGGTTTTTTGATCGAGCTCTCGTTTTGAAGTTAGCTTCCCTTGCAGCTAGCTACTGTAGCTTTAATGTATGTATGGAGGTTTTAGCCGTTAACAACAGAATGGTTACGCCACACGTGTTCCGGTGTAATAACGAGCCGTGTAGTGTAATCGTGTGTTGTTACACCGCTATAGGACATGTAAGGTACATTATATCTTAAAAGTTGCAGCAAATCGATATCTTGTTTTTTTTTTATGAATCGAGATTTTTGTGATCTCTTGTTGTGAGCACAAATTAGCAGCAGTGTAAAAGTGGCATTAAGTATTCATTCATCACATTTCCTACAGACTGAATACTTACCAAACTGTATGCTGTTTTATAGAGTTTTCTCCATGGTTTCCTAACCCAATTAATATCCATGGTAACATCAATCAGTTAAGGAATGTTGAAATCTTTAACGTAAATATCAGAAAAAAGTGTTCATTCTAGATTTGAGTGTGTATTGATTAGACTAACAATTATTTTCATTAGATGACATACCGTTTCTCACAGACAATTAATTGAAACGCCTTTATTTTATAATAGCGAATGCCCTGTCCTCTTTCTGTTAGTTATTTATATGTCTGTTTTTTTCAATGCAAAGGCCTAGATAATCAGTTAAATGTGATTCCTAACAGAGTTAGTTTGAATGTAATGTAATGTAATTTGACTTCAAGTGCTTTGTAAAGATGCAATAGTTGTTGATAATTCATCACACTGCTGTATTTAGAGTTAAATGTCAATGAATTGTAAGGTGGAATCTACAATATGTTGGTTGTAAAGATACTAAATCCATCTAGATAATGTCAATGGTGAACAAATTGACCAATTTAATTTAGTGTAAAGCAATACATCTTAAGAAAATAAGCAAAGTATCCAAAAACATTAAACAATATGGAAATGAAGCACAGTAAAGATCACATTGCAAATGCTATGCTATGTGAATATTATAGAGGAAGACAATTAAAATCGTGGGTATATTTACCTTTTTGGATGTGTTCACTTTGCAGGACTGAACGAGATGCAACAAACTGGTCGTCAGACAAATTAAAATCCCTCCTCCTCGGGTTGATCGTGGAGAACGAGGAGGGGAGCTGTGAGGTGACAGAAGTCGCCAAGGTGGAAGGAGAGGCCTCCATTAACAACCGTAAAGGGAAACTCATTTTCTTTTATGAATGGAACCTGAAAGCTACTTGGACTGGTGAGTAGGAGACTGAAGCAACTGTTGCTGTTGTTTTGCGGTGAAATATATTAGCATAAAATGGATTGCTGGATGAATACACAGGAAATAACTAGGCGTGCATAAAGCAGTGATCATTTTCGGTGTAGTTTTGACCACTTTCTCATTTTGGCAGGTAAATGCTTCTTAAAATAGAAACCACAGCTAGTAGAGGACAGTAACAGTTGATCAAAAAGAAGTGTTCCTCTGTTGTTATTTTTAAAGAAAGCTGAATAAAGAGGCTTCAAGTTCAATTTGACAACTGTATTCTCTTTATTTCCCCAGGAGTGTCAAAAGCAGGAGTCAAGTATACAGGATCCATTGATGTCCCAAACCTTTCGGACGAGAACGACATGGAGGATCTGGATGTAAGTTTCACCAAAGAGTTTGTGTGTAGTGTTTTCAACCGACTGCATGTTGTAGGAACAGCGTTGTGAAATCCCACCTTTTGATATTTGTGCAGATCTCAGTGTCGTTGAATAAAGATGAACCTGAAACACCCCTCACCATGCTGATGAGGACAAAAGGAGCTGACAATATCCGCCAGGTCCTGGGAAGCTACGTTGGTTACTTGAAAACAGGTGAGTGAAACCATTATGTAATTTTAAAGGAATACAGTGATGGTAATTCAAACAAAATGGTTCACTCACCACACAAACTGAAACACAGGATCACTAATCTACAACGTTGGACTTTAAAAAAAAATTAAGGCTATTCAAAAGTATTAAACGGCATTTTCCAAGGTATTGCATTTTGTAGCTTGTTTTCAATAAGTATATCAATTGTCCAAAGAGGTTGTATTCTAAAGTCTGCCTGAATGTAATCATTGCGTAGGTGTGATTCTGTGTAGTTTAAACAACATCGTTATGGGGAAATGCAAGTTTGCGTCCAAATGGTTGGAAGATGAGGAGGAAGGACAATCAATACTGTATATAGTAAATGTGAGGTAAAGTGTGTCGCCAATGTAACCGGTTAGAACTCGAAGTGGCGATGAGGTCTTGAAATGTATGGAAAGGGTCTTAAAAAAGGTCTTAAAAGGTATTACATTTGACTTCAGGATTCCTGCATATACCCTATATTAACAACCTTAGTGTCTGCATTTTCTCTGAACATTTCTCTGCATTTTCTGCCTTAATGACCGTTACACGCCTTCATAGTTTTTAGTCTCATTAATATTCACATCTTTGGGGTATTCACAATGTTTACCTTTAATTTTATATATTTTAACAGAGTTTTTCATAGGTCATTTTTAACATTTGGGTTAACAAAGATACGTGTAAAAACAGAATAAAAAATGGTTGTGTAGAAAATGTTAATATGAGACAAGTTTTTAGATATAAGTATTTTGTACTGATTATTTAAACTGAAATACTTTTTCTTTGATGATTTAAAAAAAAAAAGGTTTAAGCTGATTTTGTTTCATTTTTTTTTATTTCAGAGTTCACACAGGGCATGATCCTGCCTACAGCCAACGGTATGGCCAAGACCACAACATCGCAGTCCAAAGCCAAGCTGAATAAAACTCAGGTACGTAAATTACAAAAGATCCTCAGCCACATCTTACATTATCCCACACAGCTCCTGTCCCTAAATTATTTACTGTTAGTTATACACCATCGCAGCACTGATCCTCCCTCATCACACTTTCTTCATTCTTGTTGTGGAACAGATTTCCTCCTCAGGCAGCACAGTTGCTCCGATCAACACCGGCGTCAAGATCCCCACCTGCAAGTTCAGCATGAGGGAAAAGTTCCTCACCTCCCCGGCTGATCTCTACAGGGTCTTCCTCAACCAGGATGTAAGCTTCCTCTCCATATCTGACTCTGAGTGAACATTCATCTCACAGATGGTTCGAAGAATAAGCCAGCAAATGCACATTTAGATTGAAGTGTTTATCTCTCGTCAATCTGCAGATGGTTCAGGCGTTCACACACGCTCCAGCGTCAGTGGACGGAGAGAAAGGCGGAAAGTTTCGTCTGCTAGATGGAAATGTTTTCGGTGAATTCACAGATCTGGTAAGACAACCTTTGAACCAAGCTAAGCATTAAATAATAATCAATACATACTACGTTTGTGTGAACAGCTAGTAAAATGAACAACGTCTCAGTATTTTCTTTATTGCTGTGGGTATAAAGGAATTCTGTAAAAAAATGTCTTGCAATTGCATTTCTAGTACCAATTTAAAGAGTGGGTTTTTGCTTGAATTTTACTTTTAGTAAATGTGCAATTTGTTGTCCTCTATTTTACCCTTTAATATTAACAATGAATCCTTTCCACCAGGTTCCTGATGAGAAAATAGTTATGAAGTGGAGGTATAACAACTGGCCTGCTGGTACGTTCATTTTCATTTATATTCTAAGAGCCGATTTGACACAAATGTTTTTGTCTTACATTAGAAATGATTGTGTATAAAAGTATAAACTGTATCTACTCAAACACACCATATGTTTTATATGTCATTATATTTGGGGAAACAATTTAGCTAGTACAAATTAGTCGATTACCTTTCTTTAAATATAGTTTTCAGCTTTCTTTTATTACACACAACTACAAATGTAAAATATTCAGCTTCTTTCAGTATAAAAAACATCATCATGTTATTATGAGGTGCATCATGATCATTTAAGTCACACGTGTCAAACTCAAGGCCCGGGGGCCAAATCAGGCCCTTGGTGGATTTAATTTCGGCCCGCAGGATAATTTCTAATTACTAATAGATCTGGCCCGCACACCTTCACTCAATCCTGAGGGTTTCCTCAGCTCAGAGCCTGACCCCAAACATTGATGAACTTGCACCCAAGATGAGATGCCAAGTATCTGGCTTAGTGTGCATCACAGAGCAGCAACCTGAGTTTCAATGGATGTTTCCTTCTTTTTTTTCTTGCGACAACAGGGCATGTTTGTTTTTAGTTTTTTTGTTGGCCTGTGGAAAAATGTAATCATAAGAAATGACTGAGGAAAATCTGCAGATAGAGCCATAAGAAATTAATGCAACTGATTATTTAATGTTTTTATAGGCAATAATTTAAGCTTTGTTAGTTCCAGGTTTAATATGCAATAAGTTCATTTCAATACGTTCTGCATTAAACATTGAACCAGTCCGGCCCTCGACTAGTACCGATTTTTTAATTTTGGCCCACTGTGTATTTGAGTTTGACACCCCTGATTTAAGTAAACTCATAATCAACAGTTCCTAACGAACAAAGTACTTAAACTCTGCAGGTAAGAAATTGACTGCAGAATCTTTGAATCAGGACTATTATTTGGGAGGAAAAATAGAAATGTGTTGCATTTTGGGGCTCTAAAAAGTAACGGGTGTTTTTGCCCCACAGAGCATTACTCTACGATCTCCATGACGTTCAAGGACCGCACCAGCGAGACGGAGCTGAAGGTGGACTGTCGAGGCGTCCCCGACAACGAGGAGGACCGCACGAAAGAGGGCTGGAAGAGATACTACTTTGAAGCTATTAAACAGACTTTTGGCTTCGGATCTCGACTCTACTGAAGACGTTTCAACTAGTCTACGTTTTTTCTCCTCAATTTTGAAATTTTTAAAACTTCTTGTCCTGTGATCTCTCTGGCACAAGATGTCCCATTGTAAACTCTGAAGCACGAGTTAAAGAGAAGAGATAATGAGGTGAGGCCGTTCTGTCACTCGTCTGTGTAAATGTTTTAATTTCTTTCAACGTATTTAAGTCTAGATTTCTCCCGGTCAGTGTTTGGGTCAGTTCAAAGGAGAGGGATTCATGGACTGTGCCTTGGAGACTCTGGATTGAATAAAGCAAAAATATTAATCTATTGAACCACTAATGGAAATTGGCCTCCACGTCTATAAATATGTAATTACTGCAAGACTGAAAATAAATGTTTGGATTTTCTTTTACTTGAAAAAAAATAAATGCTTTTTTTAATACATATTTTACTCTTCAAGTGTAACTGTAGTGAAGATGCATGTTTTATTTAAGACAGACGGAGGAATGACTACTGGATATGAATTTACTGAAATGTGTCACTGAGCTAAGCAGAACTTTACCTTTCTGGTATTTCATTGAAAAGTCATCACAGGATCAACTGGGAGCTTCAGCAGAGACGTCAGCGCAAATCATTTAAAGTATTGGGAAATGAAATCAGGTTCCTCTCTTCACGCAGCTAGCTAGCATAGCAACTCAAGAGAGAAGTATTGCTGTATTTGGCTTAAAAAATGTCAATTTCCAGTAAAGTTTTCAGAACGAAGTGCGTCTATTTATTCATCATTTCACCTCACGATGTATAACGATTAGTTTCTTGGAATAAACCAATCTCTGTATGCTCTTGATTTGTTTTTATTTAACTTTCACATTAAATCACAGAAGTTATTTATTTACAATTTGACTTCACATGCAAAGATACGGAGCCCCAAGGAAACGTTCATGTGAGCAAGAAACCATTTGTGTGAGCCTTATGGGCTTGCTCTCTTTAAAACGTTAATTTACAAGTGCTTTAAAAGTTAAACGCTCACAGTAGGAACCATGAAGGTCACTGTTTAGCAAAATAAGCACTTCAGTTTTAAAGGCTGTGACATAAAATGGTAAGGGAAACTGGGATTTAAAGCACAGTCATATAGCGTAACACCATGTTAATTAAACTTATAAACAAAGCAAATTGCATGAAAAACATAGGATTTAAAAGTCTGATATTTAAATGGCATACTACATTCATTATACCTTAATGTTAACTTACACAGAGCATTCAACTTCTTCCTGTCCTCCTAGCATATCTGCTACAAACAAAAAGGGAACAGGCTTCATTACAAAACACCATAAATATAGATATATATTTTTTCAAAAATAAAACAAAAGGAACCCCAAACTACATTAGCAGCGAAAGGTCTAAACTTAAGTATTAACCAACTTAAATGTTTTCCCCCTTAAACTGAAAAGAAAATTAGATTTTGTTCCATCGTTATTACCCACACGTTAACCTGGACAAGCAACGTTTAAATAAAACTAAACATTTAAATAAAAGGAACATGATGAAAGGATGCTGGAAGTTGACAGCACCTTCCTCTGGTTGTTCGCTCAAAGGCAGATGTAAAGCTCTGACTCCTGCAGGAAGAAAGAGACAAATCTTTTTAACACAAATCGGACAAAATCAAATGGGTTAACACTCTGGATCTGTTTTGTTTTATAGCAAGAATAAACTCTTTTAGTCCATAGAACAACATAACTTTTTCTTCTGATTGCAAAGGACATTTTTACCAAAGCTTTTTTTCTGGAGTGTAATGAACATTTCCTCCTCATGGGGCCGCTATTGTGACATATAGCTTTATAGTCTTTTTGGCACTCGACAGTACACCAAGACCTGCCATATGTCAAGCAAAGGGAGATCATCATCAGTCATTTGTTTGTACAGTAAGAAGCATATACGTACACTGGAGCTGGAGTCGTTGTCCAGTGAGCCCAGGTTTCGCCGTGGCGCCATTTCTACCACTTCAGGCGGTTTTTGAACCTGAATTTCATGCATTTTTGACCTGGGAAGAATATCATGAAAAATATAAATGAGAGCTGAAGCATTTTGTCAACTAACCAGATGGCCAATAAACAGAACAATTTATTCTTTCAATAATTATTCAAGCAAAAAATTAATATTGCAGCGCTAATAAAGAAATAATAAAGTTTAACTTGTTTACCTTTTGTAATTTAGTTCCAATATAGTTTCAATATTCAATATTTATAAACACAAGAAAATAATTCACTCAATAGAAAATATTTAATAAAAATAATAATTATTATTAAATGTTACTACTTTATTTTTACGCGCAATATTTCATTGTTACTCAACCTTCTTTTAATGCTTCTAAAAGTCCTAATAAAGTACACTTCCTTTAAAAGGACTAAATGCAGAAACACTAGCTATGCCAAAAGGACATGAGGTCACACGTTTCACCACCCAAACAGTCTGTGATGTTTGAAGTTAAGAATTATAACGTCTGATAATAATAACTCCAGTCTCCACCTGTACAGCGGCCACAGGCTCAGACCTCTGGCGTCTTTCTGTCCGGGAGACGAGGGTCGCTCCACCAGATCTCTGAGGAAGTGGAAGAGCTTCTCCGACTCTATGCACTGCTTCCTACACACAAACATGATCAATTCAATATTCTCATATACACCATTCTCAGTTGATATCTTAGTACAATTTAAGAAGATTAAACACAGATGTTTTCCTTTGTTTTAAGTCCAAAAGTGTGTAGTTTAATATTGACCTGATATTTGTGGAGTTGTGGTTTACTCACATGTGAGCGACAGACACGACGCCGCTGTTCTTGGACTGAGTGATCAGACAGATTTTGGTCAGCAGAGACTTCAGGAACATTTCCAGCGCTCGAGCTGATCTCTGACATTCAGGACTTTAAAAACATCAACACATTTCTACATACAATTAAAATACATTCTCAAAATATTGAAGTGACTGTTATTTTGTACATATTAATTGCTGTGTTTTTATTATGTAGGTCTTAATGTGTGCACATGTCAACATGTGTCTTTGACTGTGTATATATATTATTTGCACACATGTTTTTATATTTTTAATATACATTTGTTTTTATATTCGGGATTGTGGGAAACGGTATTTCGATCTCTCTGTCTGTCCACACAAACTGGAAGATTGACAATAAAGTTGGCTTTGTAGACAGTATTTATAGCCTAAAACAGATTGAATCATCTGCAAGAATATTTTTAGTATTCTTAATTTACACATTTTGATTTAGTCTTCATTCAACAATATAACAAATATAACTAGAAAGTAAAGCTGCCAAACAATGTAGTAATCTTAAGTAAAGCATTACATTGAAATATTCAAGAACAAGTACCTTAAAGTTGTACTTAAGTACAATACTTGAGTACTTAATTACTTCACACCACTGTTAGTCAAAAGGTTTTGCATGCCATGTGTCCGTAAACCCTAAAGAATAAGTTAAAGGAAAACAGATTAGTGGAAATAAAGTGATGCATAATAATACATACTCACAGCTAATCCACCACATCTGAAAGTGTAAAAAGATACAGATTAACACAGGAACTGCCATCGCAATCCTCCCCACCTCTGCGTCCTTCTGCATGATCTTCTTGATGCGACTCTGTGAGCAGAAACAAAGAACTTTAAGACACTTTCAGAGAAATTATATAAACCCCTGTTTCCTGTATCTGAGGTTGTACATCAGACAGCATGTAAAGCAGAACTTAATTCAGCATTCAGAATGTTTTATTTGCTAGCATGTGACACTTTTGATGTCACGGAAATCTGCACCTGTGTTAACATAACATAAAATACATATATATCAACTAATATTCAATATACCCAAGGAAAAACAACAGAAAACACAAGGAGAGAAAAATATGGAGCAATTTCTGTTTCTGATTAAAGTTATTTAGTTATCTGAAAGTGTTATAGTAAAGCAACAACATCGCTTATACTACTTCCTTTACTTTTACTTTCATTAGCCTCTCAATTCATTTGCTATTTTATACAGGTTAAATGTGCCATTTTGTGTTGTCTAAACAATACCTGAAAATAACTTGTACATCAATTACTCCATCATATTATTGTTCTTATGAAGGCTTAAGATACATACATTGTTTACTAAGCTTCTGTCTTGTGAATAATCCAAATTTCACTCGGGTAATATTGAACATGACAATTGACAGTCTTAGTGTTTACGACGTTTAACCCAGATTTCCGGCATCACCTGAACGTTGCGCCCAGCACTTCATGCTACATGAACGCGGCTAATCATTTTTATCTTTAACTTTTAACATCTTTAAACTCTAAAATAAAGTTTGTACTCACAGGAGGGAATCGTACATTATATCTTCTCTTCTGTCCGGGCATTTTACTCGCTTTAAACCGCGCAGTTCGGTCAAATTTTTCATGTTTTCACCGCAAACCGCCGCTGAGTCCATTTGTTTACCTTCAGCAGGAACTTACCTGAAAAACACGCGAACACCTGAGGTCAACCCCGCGTGACCCCGATAATGACGTCACGACCCCCGCGTTTTTTTCTCTTATACTGCGTTCACACCGGTTAGGTTATTCATTACATATTTATAAACAATGATTTAAAGGTAACATAACTACATAGTGTTTAAAGCCCATCAGATAATGTGAATTTAACGTTTTCTGAACTTTTTTCTTCTTCTGATATTTACGTTTAATTGAACCCTCTTTGCTTTTAGAGTAGCTAGTTTAACAGTTAGACTATTTACCAGAGCTAGAAGAAGCACTCAGATGAAAAATAGTCACTTTCTACCACAGGTTGCAGGAGCAAGACTGGAAAGAAATTAAATATTGCCTATCCTGTCCAAAGATCCAACTAATAAGCTTTGTATGTGGGTTTTAGTAGCATATTATGGTCTGAATCAGGAAATGGACTTTGCTGTTGAACGTGTGGGGAAAATATAGTAAGTGGAGCTTCAGGTGGTGTCTTGTTCATCATTTACACTTGACTTGGTGATTTCTCTTTATATGGACTTAATCTGAATAAGGGATGTATTTTAAATCGCTCCAAAGGAACTTAAAACAAATGCCTTTTATTCATTTGAGTACACTGTTTTGTTTCCAACGTGTCTTATTTGTCTATCTGCATGATTTGATCTCTCTAAATCCTGTAAGTATCTTACTCCTGGTTCAACTTTGTTTAGAAATCACATTATAAATAGCATTTAAATTGTATGACTGCCTTCTACCTATCTTATTTGACTGTACAAAGTCATGTTGAACTTTTAAGAACATCTTAACAACACGGTCTGCAATTATAAATCGATTATCTGCAGTATAGGACTCGGCCTAATGACTTCAAAGGTCAAAGATAACGTTAATCAGTCTTCATTTACCGAGGGTTTTTGTCACGATAAAGCTTCATACCCGGAGGACGACTTTATTTGATTTAAAATCTTTAAATCTGCTTTTCAATTTGGACAAGAGAAGATGTTGACAACACGTGTGCTGTTTGCAGTCTGTTTAGTAGCAGCATGTCGTGTAGATGGTGAGTGTTAAACTATATGAGCGTGAAAGGAAACACACAAAGTTTCTACTAAAAACAACTAATCTTTTACAAAGTGGATTTTAACCAGTTTATCTGCAGTTTATTCAACATGTATTTATACTTTTTCTTGTTTCTTGCAGGCTACACTTTAAAGGAAGAAGATGAACCTTTCCATCAGGTATTGTCTCCATCTTGTTATTTAACTCTGTATATTTACCTGTCTAAGTATACAAATCAATACTGAAAGTGAAATATGCGATGACAAAATTGTATTATTGTACTTAAAATCTCCAACTTACTAAATGAAATGAGTCACATGATGATATATGAGTTATCTTTATAGAGAACAAGTTTCTCAAAGGTGACAAATATATATATATATATATATATATAACAGAACATATTATTTATCTGCAGGAGGTTTTAGGAACAGATTTCCTCCGCCGGCCTCTTCATCCTCCCTTCATCTGTCCTGATATGACTCCATCTCCCAGCGTCCCCACCTCAGGTGAGGGTCCCCTGAGTTACTAAGTACTTTAACCCTAGTAATGTACTCTGGTTTGTCACTTCAATTGCATTTAACAACTATATCATATATTAAGATAAGACTGTATTGATACTTCTTTCACCAACATGTTTGAAAGGTCTTAAATATCTTAAATGTGAGTACAAAGAAGAAGTGGTTCAAACATGCTGACCACTTTTGATTTACAAATGTCTTTTGTAATCCTTTTATGATTCTTGAAACGTTTGTATGAGATCAAATGTGTGCAGATACAAAATGAAGGCATTTGAGAAATGTGGAATATTGTACTGAGATATTCTGCTTGAACATTGAGTGTGCCTTTTAATATCGCTGTAATATACCCTGTTCAAGGTTATCAGAGCTCTCAACCATGTGTATATGTTTTGAGTCTGACTGTTTGTATTGTTTTCTTTTCTTTCTAGTTGAATATGTCAAAGCTGCAGATGTCAAAGTCATCGCCGCACTGGGAGACTCTTTAACTGTCAGTGAAGTACTGCATTCAAAAAGTTACTGATGTCAAAGAACAAGAATCGCAATTAAAGTAAAAAAAGTCAAAGTAAACGTTATGCAGCCCATTTCAGAAAAATATAATAATATGATATCATTGTTGTCATATGTGTTGCCACTAATAAAAGAGGATTATTTAAGCAATAGCTCACGACAGGCCGTGGTATATGCTCATTATATCACAGCTAAGGGGCGTGGTTTGGCCCGACGTTTCGCGTCGGGCCAAAGTAAAGGATATCAAAATTGTACTTAGTGTAAATGTACTTACACTCACACTCACAGTTACAAACCACTGTTATTGTTATTAAATAATATTAGTAGTAATGAAGACTTCTCTGCTTTTAAAATATTGCCTGTATGTTTTTTTCTTGCAGACAGCTATTGGTGCCAATGGCTCTACGATTTTATCCATACCTTTTGAATTTCGCCACGTATCTTGGAGGTAAATCAGCGCCACGGCTCCAAATTAATACTCCGTAGGATATTATTTATAAAACATTAAAAATCTCAAACTATCCTCCGAATATCAGCTGTCTGTAAATCAGAGGATTTATAACAGTAGCCAGTTTTAAAAGGTGCTAATCGATTGATCGATGATTTATTTACCATTATCTTATCTCTCCAGTCACATTGTAAGTGCTGTTATGATTATGTATGTTTTATTGGTCTGATTCTATTAATTACAATCGTAATTGTAATGTGTCTCTTTCTGTTTTAGCATCGGAGGATATGGGACGTATCAAAATGTCATCACACTGGCCAGTAAGTAATTTAATGTCCAAAAAATAACCAAGAAGGCCTAACACTGTAAGAAAATATAATTCAGTGTTAATTAAATGTATAAATATATATTTAAAGTCCAGCCCAGTGTTAACTATACACATCTCAATCATAACAAAAGATTTAATGAAAATGAACTTCAAAACAAAACAAAAATCACCTACAAAAATTATTTTAACGCTGAACTTTGATAATTTGTGACTGAAATAACAGTGAAACTTAAACTTATGGATGACATGGCTTTGATCTATGGTAAAATCTTGGTAAAATATTTGAAGTATTAGTTGACAAAATCCACGGATCCTCGCTTCTTTACTCAGGTCTTTATTTATTTATTTGTAATGTTTGATTGTCTTATTGTCTAGATATTTTCAAACTGTTCAGCCCCGAGCTGCTGGGTCCGTCCCCGGTTTGGACGTTCCACAGTCAGCCGGCAACCGTCAACGAAACCGGGTTCAACTTCGCCGTCACCGGACACAACACGCTGTGAGACAAACACACTCTTTATTTATTTACTTAATTGTATTTATTTTTATTTATTATTTATTTACTTAATTGTATTTATTTATCTTTTACTTCTTTTTATTTATTTATTCATTTGTATTCATTTATTTACTTATTTGTATTTATTTATTTCAAAACACATTTCCTTCATGTAAGGAACATAAGGAAATGTGTTTTGAAATAATAAATAAAAATAAATACAATTAAGTAAAAAATAGAGATGTTTTTTTTAAATTATAATTAGGCATTTTTCCATCCAAATTATTATTATGGAGGCGTTTTGTTTTCATTGCTCTGGCTTCTTCACAATTTTTTAATTAAACTTGATTTTACATGTATATGTGTGCTTCTGTACGGTAACTGTAGGCTATGTGGAGCTTCAAACTATCAAGGGAATATTTTTGACATTTTGGGGGTGATTTATAAAAAAATAAAATACAATTGATAAGAAATAAGAAAAACAAAAAAAAGATAGGGAAATAGAATACAAAGAAAGCTACCACCAAATATATGTTTTAAATTATTATATTAAAATGAAAAGTGAGTGCACTCTCTATGAACACAAAGACAAGCCTTTATTGATTTTCAAACAGGAAATGTCGGTGTTGCAGCATCACAAGGACAGACATACGTTCAGATAAACAGAGAAAGAGAACTTAGTTAAGAAAATAAGTAAAAATAGAAAACTATACAAGAGCAGTTAAAGACCAAATCGCTGTCTAGTAACTTAAGAAAACACAAACCAGACTTGTATAAAATATGATGGAGTAAATTGTGAACTAAAGTACATCATTAAAACGAATAAAATATAATTATTTATCATGCAAATGTAGGAATCTTCAGTAAGGGTGTTTCTCAATCGCGAGTACGCTTGCTTGGTAGCACATGTCTGCCGAGCATCTTGCTTCAGAAGCGAGTCAAGAATACTTCCTGGCATTCGGAAAACGAAGTGTGGAACACGCTAGCAAGTGTGCAGGTGTGCGTCATATGAGAGGCCCCGCCTTACATCTTCCGCCACAGATTTGGTTGAAATTGGTCCGTGAGCAAAGCATTGTGGGGATTTTAAGACCGCGAAGTCTACTCATGTGCAGACTCGATATTTCTCCAAACGGAGTACGCCGGGCTCGGTAGATTTCCAAGTATACTGGAGATTGGAACAGTACTTCGGCGGCACTCGATGACGTAGTATGCTTGAAATAGTGGCTCTGAAGCAGCTTTACTCGCGATTGAGAAACACCCTGAGTGCCCTCTTAATGCCTTTAAAGGTAGGGTAGGTAAGAATGGAGAAACCAGCTCGAGTGTGCTAGAATTTGAAAGTACACAACCGGAACAAATCTGCCCCTTCCTTCAGACTTCCTTACAGAGCCCCTCCTCCAACACACACAAACGCGCACATGACCAATGAGGGCATGAGATAAGTTTGTGCACAGATGGAAGGCTGACAGTCAGGTAGGCCATCCAGTTATTTGCCCCGGGCCGAGGCAGATCATTGGACTTGCTTTTTACAGCGCTACGGCTTCCACAGATTAAATATTTGTATATATTTATTGTCAAAGCATTTAATGTATTCATTGCTATCGGGATGTTAAGAGCATTCCATGGAATATAACAAAAAGTGTTTCTGAAGTGAATGACCTACCCCACCTTTAAGTTCAAAGATCATAATATTTAGTTGTAAATGATTTGATAATGTTTTATTGATGTTGTGACTCATGTTTGTTTTTCTACAGAAACGTCTCTGATCAGATAAGACACATGATCGACACGTTCAAGTCCTATCCCGTAAATCTCATCTCCCTCTGCTCATTAGATGATTCATAATCTTAATTTAAACTTTATTCATGTGACGTTCAACATCAACTCTCCTTCTTCAGGGTCTGAACTTTGAAGAGGACTGGAAGGTGGTGACGATGTTGATCGGCATGAACGACATCTGTGATTACTGTAAAGACAAAGTAGGGGTGTTTTATTTGAGTAAAAAGTCTGTATTGTCCAACGGCATTTGAGGGCCAGTGTATATATATATATTTGTTTTGCTTATTCAAAATCAAGCTAGAGGAAGTGAATTGAATCAGAGATAAAAAATAAAACCCTCACAATTTTCCAAATTAATTTCCTACATTTATGGGTTAATTTTTAACGAAAATCCCACAAATTAAACAGAAATTATTTTAAATGTACAAAACAAAGGAAAGAAAATGTGTTTTTAAATCAGGAATCCACATAATTTTACAAATAAATTGTTATAAATGTGTGGCTTTATAATTTAAGAATATTTTCTTGTACATTTCTGAGTTTTTCTTCTGCAAATGTACAGTTTAAATCTGAGAGAATATCAGATTTGAAAGATATCAGACTATAAATCTGAGCCTCCTCTCCCCTCTCCACAGACTCTGTTCTCCCCCGACAGATTCCTTCACCACATGACAGAAGCTCTGGACATGATGATGAAGGAGGTGAGATCTAAAATATATTACCTGACTAAAAAAATGCATAATTACTTCACCCATCACCACTCAATGCTCACATCATCATACTTAAATGATGCATGTGGTATCCTCATTTTCATATTTTCCCTTTGTTTGTTATCTAATAAAGATATGACTTTGTGTTTGGATTGAGGTTCCCATCCTTTGTGCAGGCCTGGTGCTGTACGTGGCTTAAGATAGAAACAAATAAAAGAGGGCTCAACTCAAACAACTAAGAAATTATTCTTTTTTTACAGTGAAGTAGAAATACTATAGCAAAGAAATATGTGCTGCCATTTTTCACAGAAATCTAAGGTTTCATTTTGTGTAACTGAGGTATATTGACCATACTTTCAAAGTAAAACGTGTGGTTATGAGGTTGAATGAAGTTGGCTTAAGAGGTATAACCAATATGTAGGTGATAATTGATGCTTTATTAACAGTCAAACCAGGACAAAAGTTGCACAAATGTTAAAGCATTAACCTCAGTGCATATGCATACATGTGAAACGTTCCCCTCCCCTTTTGCTTTTTGGGAACAGTTTGTCCTTTCTACCTCTATCCTACTGAAACGATGAAGAAAGAGAGAGAGGACATGCAGATATTTTAAAAGTACACTCTTTAGTCTTTACTTTGATTTGAGTGGTAAATGTTTTTGTTCTGGTTTCAGATCCCCAGGACGATCGTCAACGTGGTGCAGATTTTCCCCATGAAGCCTCTCAGAGACGTCCAGAGGCCGACGCTCGGCTGTCAGCTGCAAAAGTGACCTCTGCTTTTTAATAATCTGTTAATATAAACCCCATGCAGGATCCAGCTATTACCACCAGAATATCTTAAAATAAAGATATATATTTACTCAAGTACTAAATCCTGAATCCTGTTGTACAGTGAGGGGTTTTTATTTGCCTTATGTCTGTGTCCAAATCTCTGAGGATTACAAATCATAATTGATCTGATAATCTTTTAATCTGATAACCTGATAATCTGATGTCCTGCTCTCAGGAGTTTCTGCTCGTGTCTCGTCCTACCTGAAGAAAACTCCCCTGAGCTGAAGGAGCTGGTCGAGGTTAACTACGAATTTCAGGTGAGAGAAAATGTTCTGCCTGAAACGCCTCCATTGGACTTCTTTGTTTATCTCCAACACTTACTGAGATCACTATTTAACACTCACGCTACTATTGGCTAGCGCTTCAATACATTTTACGTGAGAGGCTAAGGGGCGGGACATCTCTAAGCGGTTGACCAATCACAACAGAGCCGGCCAGCTAACCAATCAGAGCAGACTGGGCTCTGGTTTCAGACAGAGGGTGAAAAGAGGTGCTGCAGCACAGGCAGTATGAGAAAACATTTGGACATTAAAGCATGGAGACATGTCCCAGTAGAGACACTACATACAAATATGAACCTGAAAATGAGCATAACATGTCCTCAAGTTCTTTTTGATATTTTGACAAATTGTGATTCTTCAGAATAATTACTTGTACTGTAATAATAATTCATAAAAATGTGGGCTGTTTATATAAATATGTGTATTTAATTGAGTAGAGTTATGTACTCCCCAAAAGGATTGAACAGCTTTATGATGCACAGAGTTACAACAAAGAAACCCGGTGTAGATGTCGTGCTATCAGGCAGTAAAACTCTGAGGTGATTTGGACCTCCGTTCTTTACAGAGGAGATTAGAGAAACTTCTGCACGGCGAGCGTTTCTTCAAAAAGGACTTTGCTGTTGTTCTGCAGCCTTATTTAGAGAAGGCCGTACCTCCAACACTTCCTGTGAGTCTCACACACAAAGAAACATTTACACCACCATTCACGTGTTGCCTTTTGTTTGCACTAACGATACTTATTTGTGATTATTTTGTTTGTACTTCAGGACGGGACGATTGACTTGAGTTTCTTCACGGCAGATTGTTTCCACTTCACTGTTAAAGGACATGAAGAGCTGGCTAAGGGACTGTGGAACAACATGGTGAGGTTTTATTAGTTTTATTATGTTTAGATAACTGTTTAAGGTGCTTTTAGTTGGCTAAAAGTGAAATACAGGCTAATATATATCTATATTAGTAGTTTTCATAAAAAGCGGCTGATTTGGGTTTGGAACAGATACAAAATACTGTGTATTCCTAAAAATATAGAAGTGTGCCATCACTGTATCCATGCAACATTTTACTGAGAGAAATTGCTATTTTTTCTAATTCTCCAAATTTAAACACAATTCTTCCTCAGTTCCAGGCTAACGGAGAGAAAGAGAAAATAAATACTCTTTCAGAGCCAATAAAACTCATCTGCCCAACAAAGGTACAAAAGAACTGTCATTTTGTAGATTTAAGTATTTGTGTTTGTACATAAGATAATCAGTATCTTTACTTTTCTCCAGGAGCATCCTTACATCTACACCAAACCTCGAGTCGTGTCGTCTGCACCGAAGCATTCCTCTGTGGCGCTGACGATGTTTCTGATCTTTGGGTTTCATTATCTGTAGTTCAACAGGCACAGAAACCAATCCTAAAACAATCTCAGGGAACTATGTGTAAACAATGTTGTAATAAAAAGAAAATTGTGGGTTAAGTAAAAAAATTTAAGAAATACAAATTATGTTTTTGGAACAGAATAGAAAATAGGCAAATGAATGAGTTTTGTTCACACAAAAATAAAATAATTAAATGAATGTAAAGAATAAAACTAAAATATTCTTTTATGAAAACCAATAATAAATGTGTATTTGCTGATTCAAAATAAATAAACTCATAACTTAAGTTAAAACTTGTTCCCCTTGTTGTTAATAGATACTATAGAATAACAAAATTAATATTTTAACCTGCAGCTTTTTCTTGAAAATCCATAACCATTAAATATTTTCTGGTTTTATCATTGAACAGATTTTTTGGGCCCATGTGGTATTATGTCGACACAGAAGTAAATGTATAATATGTAATATTTCCACATTCAAATATGTATATATATGACTTCGTCTATTTTATACATGCTGACTTTGTCACACACTTGTACACTTACTATACCTTTACACAAACTCCTCAGAAACGTCAATGCATACACAGTCAAATACAACATACATACAACATATGTTGTGTAAATCGTCTCCAAAGTTACATACACCAAGCTTTATAGTCTAATTCCTTTCTATATTCTGAAGGTTTTTACACAAATGTGTTCATATGTCATTTATAGCTTGATTTACATATTATTTCACATTAAAAAAAAAGTTAACATGATTTGTATGGCTGTTAACAGTATTTTCTGGTTTAAGAAAATGACAACATTTTTAATAAAATATATAAAAAAGAATTGTCTTAATGTCAGTAATCAACTAGGAAAAGTTTCATAGTGGTGTCTAAGGTGGTAAAAATGCTTCAGTCAGTCAACATGTCCATAATTAACCCCACATTGCTTCTGCAGGCATCTCTTGGCAATTTCTAGGGTATTGAACTATATCTAAGTCGGTGTGTAAAAGTCAGCTACACAACATATAATGTAATATCTGCACTTCCTCCTGTATACATATCATAGAGATATACTGTACACATAGGACTGTACATGAATCCATGTGTGTTGCAGTACCTGCGCGTGGCCTTGGGGGCAGCAGAGTCACTGTTTACAGCAGACAGCAGCTGGATGCACGAGCTCGTCTCTGCTGGGAGCGTGGAGCTGAAACCAGAGAGAGACAGCGAGGAGGTCGCTGTGGGAGTTTGTTTTTTAAAGAAAAGTGACAGAAAACTCGCAGGCAAACTAAACCACATTGTGTCGTCTTCATGGTGGCTGACCAGAGACTCTGAGGTAACTACTTGTTGATGTTAAAACTGTGGATTTAAAGCTGAAATAGAGACATTTAATCTCGTTGATTTGGTGCATGGTTAGCTAGCTGGCTAACTGTTAGCTTTAGGAGCTACTTTCGGCTAGCTGGCTAACTGTTAGCTTCAGAAGCTACTTCTTGCTGGCTAACGAGGTCCAGCCCTAAGAGTTGTTTACCCCAAGTTGTGGATGTGGTCTCCCCCTACGCTTCTCACGGGATTCTCTGGGATAAAAGAGCAAGGACTAAATCTTCACACTGGATTTAACACTGTGTACTGTTAGGAGACTAGCAGGATGTCCACAGAGGTTGAGTGCAGTCTGGTCGGATCGGCTGGTTTGACAGCGGCCAGCTCCGAGGAGAAGAACCAAAACAAGATCGAGGCAGAGGCTCAGGAGGAGCAGCATGGAGAAAAGCAGACGGAGAAGCAGCTAGACGACGACCACAGCAGTACCGAGGCGGACACGCACAAGAAATGCAAAGAAAACGACAAAGAAAATGACCAAAGCAGCACCGCTGACTCGGCTGTGGAGGCGGTGAAGAGCAAAGTTGTGGAAGCTCCTCCGCCGAAAGTCAACCCGTGGACTAAGAGGACGACGGGCAGGGTGCCGAGCAATAACATCAACAACTCCCAGGAGAAAGGTGAGATGCTTTTTTATAATGTCTACACATGTGATCAAAGTGATTTTAACTGTGACAATATGATTACTACTAACGGCAGTAGTGTGAGCACGTTGTTGCAGCATTTTGACAGCTCCCCCCCTGCACAGAAATCCTCTTATCATACCTCACTTAAGCTTTTTTTTTAAAGGGTTGAATGAAGTGTGTAAACTTGAATGTCAAGAGGTGTTTATGGTAGCATATTTCCCCCATCCCCTCCCCCCTCCCCCCTCCCCCCTGTGCTCGGATTGCTCCGCAGCACCACGTGTTGATTGCCGACCACTTCTTTTAATTTAGCTCCCAATGTATTGCTCTCACACTGATCCCCTATTGTTGGTTAAATGCATCACATGGGGAGGAATACAATGAGTCCAAAAGCAGCCTAATGTGTGTGCTGTCTCTGGGTAATAAAGGGAAAAAGCTAAGACAGCCATGGCTAGCTGCTGCTGCTGTAAAGACACGTTTTGCATGTCCAATGGCCTGGCTGCCTGCAGTTCCTCCCACCAGCCTCCTGCTCCACTGTCACTGCTGAAAGCATGTGAGCAAGGTGTTGGGCAGGTGGAGAGTTAAAGTAGGTGAGGGTTAAGACTAATGATTTTACTTCGGATTAGTCTACTTGGTATGTCTGTAATGAATCATTAACTCATTAATTGAAGGAAATTGGAAATGAAATGGCCCTGAAAAGTGTCAAAATTGGTTGCCAATTATTTTTCTCTCCATTAACTAATTGATTAGCCGACCAACTGTTGCAGCAGTAATGTGAAATACTTGAAACTTTCATCAGCAATGTATACAACCACCAGTAAACAACAAAGATAATTACTCTACAATAATATTTTCATTCAGTTTCATTGTGAAACTTCATCCAATGAATGCTGTGGTTTTCCTGTGACAACTAATGGATTGTCAAAATAGTTACTGCTAAAAGTAACTGATCAAACTATTGGATATGTATGGATTCCTCTATTACAGTATTAGTATTTTAACTGACAAATAAAACAAAACAAATAAAGGGTTACTTTAATGTTTACACATACAGTTTGTCATCAAAGGTGTATGTACTATGTCATTAGGGTTATCTAGAGTTCAACACAAGCAATTACATTTCTAACAAAGCTTATTTGTTGTTGGATGGAGGATGTAATGGAAGGCACTGTTGCATTGTGGGAAATGTAGTATGTAGTGTCTTCTTTCCACTCCTGGGCCCCCTGCTTCACTTAACTTTTTTGTTGTTTTACTTTCTTACAAGCCCAGTTAAATACTAAAATGTTTGATTAGCCTTCTAATAATTGAATATTTGATATCAGAATTTTTATAAATGTTCTTTCAGAATATAAGCTGTGAAAAATGTAGTTAACTGAAACTAACTAATTATTTCCTTTTGAGAAAAAACTAAAACCGAAACTATATAATGAAAGTAACAGTGAAAATGTACTAGAATTTAAAAACTGAAACAAAATGATCTGGTGACTAACTAAAAGTAAAACATAAAAAGCAACGTCAACTTAGTTTTAGTTTTTTTAATAATAATATATCTCAATAAGATGAATTACCGAGTGTGCTAGTAAAAGAGTCCTTACGATGACTCCCAAAGCAAAAGGTGTAAACATCGTGGTCATTCTTGCACAGTATTTTATTAGTTAAACAAGTGTGTGTGACATTTTGTCTCTTTCCGTTACCAAAACTAAATACAAAAACTAAACCTTCCTGAAAAGCAAAACTAGAAAAAAACCTCTCAACACATACTAAAATGTAATTACAAAGTCAAAATCAGCAGCTTGTTGCACTCAGACAGGCGCACAGAGTTTGGGTTGTGAATGTATGTCAGAGCGCGGGGAGTCCATTGGGAGCTAAATCTGACTCTGACGAGAGCACAGGCATCGTTTTACAAAAGTGTTACTGTGCAGCACAGAGGGCGGACGCCTGCATGCAGCCTCAGAACAAGCACACACCCATTCATGTGAATCCTCTGGCTTGCAGCGCTTATCAATCCTACCATCCTCCTGCTCAGCGATAGTGACTGTCAGGCTGCAGAGGGCCACTCCCAGCATGCAGCTGCCCGTGGAGACGCAGCCACATACCGCCGCTGGCTGCACTCAAAACACCCTCAACTAGTTCAGTGGCTTGGGGTTTCTTTTTCATTCTGTACTGACATATATTCCCAAATGCTGCTCGGCAGACAGAGCATGAAAGAGCAGCAGCAGAAGACTTCGTAACTCCAGTTGTGCAACCTTTCCAGGCTAGGGGTTGTTAAATACTGGTTTGTGAAGAAAAGGGGATTTAAAACACCTTTTGTTGTGTCAAGTATGTCACTTATATGTATTGGTTCTGCAGATCAACAAAACGCTCTGAAAGTGGTCCGTCCCAGCAAGCCCAGAACGAGAAAATCCAGCAAGGTAAACGCTCTCTGCTTATTTTTCTACCCCCTTCTTCATCTTTCAAATGTCTTTCAAATGTCTTTCAAATGTCCCCGATGTGGGGAGATTACATGTCTGAATCTTGATTACAAATCCCAAAGCCACACTGTAAAATAAACACACAGTCCCACTTTGTGTTGTTTAAAAGGATATTTCACCTCCAAAATGATCATCAGTGTATAAATCACTCGCCCTGTGTGACCTTGAATTCTTGAAAAAAAGTTTGTATTTATCTCATTTCCTCTACAGTTAACAAAGAAAACTATTAATTAATTACAGTAAATATTGACTGAGTTTAAGAATAGAAAAACTACATAAAAATATATTTACAGGCGTGAGTAATTGCTATACACATGTTTATTTTGAAAGTAATTATTCCTAATGTCTCTGCGTTTTAAATAGACGGTGAAACAAAATGAATATCCCTTTTAAGTGATGGATACACATGCAAATAAACAATCCTGTGTGTTAGGGTTTCATGTTACATCTCTTTGTTTTCTGCCAGCCGCTGACATGAAGGATGTGAAACACTAGCTGGTACAAAGTTGGCTGTTTTGTTGCTTTTTTAACCAGTTTTTCCACTGCAGGGGATTTAAATGAATGGTTTGAGGAAAAAAACTGTTAGTGTTATGTCAGGATTTAAATGAACACAGGTAACGGTGAATTTAAAACGGGGACATCAGCTTTGTGTCTCTTTTAATTTGACAGATCAAATACTTATTGTTACTTTTTAAAAGATATTTGTAATATCACTTAATTGATTTGGCTACAACAGGACCCACTGCACATTTGCACTGATGCATCTGTTGTTGACATTTTCAAAGTTGACCAAATGTCAAAGATGACCGCTTTATTTAGGCTTCACTTTACTCCCATACTTTTAGGACCAACCTGTTTGTTTAAAATCAATATTGCATCTTAAAGTCAAAAGCCATGACGTGTCAGTTAAACATTAACAAGATTCAGTCAGATCTAGATCGGATTTTTTTTTTTTTTAAATAGCACATTTTGTCCAAAAAGTTTAACCTTTTCTAAATGAAGTATTGCAGTAAATACGACATTTAGAAATTATTTTGTTACAGAAGCACAGGTCACCAAGGCATTGTACAGTCAAGAAAAACTTAAATAAATAGTAAATAAATATATACCTATCAACGGCAGGAAGATATATAGCTATTTATAGAATACACACTATAACATTTAAAGAAACAAGTTAAAATACACTATAATATACCAAAATACACCGAATGAAATGTAAAAATAGGATATCATAAACATAGAACATGTTTTCAAAGTATTTTAGTTAAGTTTCTATTGTAATTTAAATGCAACTGCCGTATATTTTGTATCATATTGACAGATTGTTGCCAAAACGCAGCCCTACTTGTGGTGCAGTTTTACTGTAACCCTCGTCACTCTAACCTTGATCCCATATCAGGCTGTCCAAATGTACCACATTCACAGAGGTGGAAACTCGACCTGTTTATCGTAGTTGTTTGCCGTTTCCCGACAGACGGAGCACTGACCTCCTTTTCCCCACGCTGGTTTCTAATATAAACACATTCAGGCTCCACCTCACGTTAAAAAACCATCAAAATCGATAAATGTGACTGGGTTCAAAATGAATTAATTGTTGTTAATGTGTTTTTTCTTTCTTTTCCTTAACAGTCAGGTGACTTCAGCGACATCACAAACTGGCCCACTCCTGGTGAACTGGCCAAAGAGGTGAGACGAGTGTGTGTGTGTGTGTGTTGTTGGTGTGTGTGTGTCTGACTTTAGTTTAATCAAATATATTAAAGGAAACAACTCATGCTGGTTGCAGCTTATCTGATTTCTGCTCACTAGATGGAGCACTGCAACCACAAGTCTGTGTTTAGGATTTGGTACAACAGGTTTTTTTTTTTTTTAAGTTTCTAATTACACTTGAAGGCCACATTTTGGAAGTTACGTGCTTGATATCACATAAAGCAAAAAAATGCCTTTCAAGTATCTTGTTGGAACATAGTTGTTCTATAATGCTGTAAGAAAAACTTGTTGTGTAGCCTTTTGCTCAATCAGTGGGTAAAGTAGAATAATAAAACAGTGGAGTCTTCAGAAATCTGCACCAATTCACTGTAATTCTTTTTTTGTTGATCATTTTGATAAAGGCAAGGCAAGTTTATTTATATAGCACCTTTCAGCACACGGCAATTCAAAGTGCTTTACAAAATAAAATAAAATACATTTAAGAAGAAATACAGCAGAAACACATTATAAAATGGCATTTAAAAACAGGCATTAAAAGCAAAGATAATAAAATAAACACAACAGGTATAGAATACATGAATAAAAGCCATACTGCAGTGTGGATATGAACAGCTCAATCAAAAGCAGCGGCAAATAAAGCGGCGATAAAGAAAATGTGATATCGAAATACCCAAAATGCAAGACAACACAAAGTCTCACATCAGGATATTGATATAAGTACTTATTGCCCAGCCCCACATGATGTCTCCAAATATGATCTTCCAGCAACAACAAAATGTGCTCAACAACGGGAAGAAGCCTCCCGCCACACGCAAGGGGGAGAAGGAGACGAAGTCGGAGAGCAGCCATGACGGTGGGGAGAGTAAAGAGAACCAGGAGGCTCAGCCCGACGCGCTCGCTGAGCTGCCCAAAGACACAGAGTCCAAAGTGGGACCGGACGCCAAGAGCAGCGGCCTGAAGAAGAGAGGAGGGGAAGGTGAGCAGAGTTTTCTATCTGACCTTGATCAACATCTTTTTTTTATGTATAAAGATGATTTTGGTAGCTTCAAATCAAAGTTTGCTTAACGCACATTTCATCTCTGACCTGTGAAATCATTCATCTCCAGAATTTCAACTTTTAGAAGAATAAAATGGTCTTAAAGTTTTAAGGTTTTAAATGTTGCCTTACATTTCACAAGGGCTGCATCTAAAGATAGTTTTAGGTATTAAATAACGGTTTGATCTTTAAAATATGAATAAAAAGTGAACACATGTCCACCCTAGTTCCACAAAGTCTAGGTTTAGGACTTACAATGTCCTGATTTAAGAGTGTAAAAAATATATATATATTTGTAGTTATTTATTTAAAAAGAAAAAAATAACGACATTTCCATAATTTCGATGCTAAAATATTAATTTCCTGCCGTTTTTGCTTTAAAAATACATGAACAATTGATCAATTATCAAAATAGTTGTCTTTTATATCCCCGTTGATCCAGTTTTTGACTAATAGACTAATAGTTGCAGCTCTAGAGTGAAATTAAACTTTATTAGGAGATGAATGTTTTCCCTGGACAGAGATGACTGCACTGATTGCTGCGTAGAGGGAGCATGTTGAAACTGTTTTGATCAAATTGGTGGGTGCATGGTTTCTGCTGATTATCTCATGTGTTGCACTTTCGCATCTGATTCGCTTCCAGCTTTTTTAAGAGACATTTAAACAAAATAACAGGTAACGATCTTTATTGAGGCGAATAAACGACACACCATTTATGAGCTCCACAGTATCTTTAACCACACAGGAAGTGAAGAGTTCACCCACAGTAGATTCCCACAGGATTTCAAATTCTTAAAACTGTTTGTGTGTAAAACCACTTACCCTCAATTTTAGCAAATCCACCCAAAACATTTCCAAATTAAATATCTTACTGAAGACAAAGCGTATACATTTTTGGTTATGATTAGTTTGTTGTCATTTAATTTACTCCTTGGATTTGTACAGATATTTTTATAGAGTTTTCTTGTTGGCAGTTTTTGTTAACTTTGGACAGAGCACCAGGCTACCTGTTTCCCTCTGTTTCCAGTCATTATGCTAAGCTAAGCTAACCACAGAGAGGCTGAACATGGTAAATAATGACTTTTTCAGTCACTTAAAAGGTTTTGGGTTTAATGTCGAGGTGAAAGGAAGCTGATACAGTCAGGAAATTACGCTGAAGTTTAGTTACCAGCGTATTTTTATTGTAGAGACACAGATTGATGATTTCATTTGTTCCAAACTGGGTTTTACAGCGTCATTTTTTTGGAACAAATAGTGGACATTTTCATCCTAGTTTCACAAAGTCCAGGTTTATGTCTTTAATTGTGTTGTTTTGTAAGTGTAATCCCTAAATATATTCACTTTAATATGATATTTAACAGAGAAAAGAGGCGTTTCCATATTTGATAGGCTGAATACAGCAAACATTTCCTTCTAAAAGTCGTTCATAGGGTTTCGAGTTGTATGTCAAGGTGAATGTTTAGAGGCTGCTACAGATAGAAAGTGTTATTTTATTTTAGAGACACTTTTAATTTGTTCCAAACTGAGTTTCCAGCGTTGTTTATTTGGAAACAAAGCTCTTCACGCTCTCTGTTTCCGGTGTGCAATCATCGCCAGGTAACAAACGTAAGTGGGTGTCTCTGCCGCTGGAGGACGCGTCCCGGGACGACGGCGAGAAGACGTCCGGCGGCGACACGGAGACCGACTCCGCCGACCCCACATCGCCCAATCACACACTCCATAATAACAAGGCGCATGATAGCGGCAGGAGTAAGTGGCAATGCAAGCTCCGCAGTTTTCTGTTCCCGCCTTCTCTCTCTCTCTCGGTTTGCTCCACTTTGTGTTTGCTCACCTTCTCTCCCCCACTGTCTGTTTTTCTGCACGCTTTTAGTTGATACTAATGCTAAGATGGGTGAAAGCATGGAATAATTATTAAGCTATGTGCAAATTGAATGTTCTTCTAACCAAATTAAAATCTTTAATATGTTTTTCTATCTATGAATTGATCAATTCATCAATGAAATGTTTGTTTAGCACATTATTACAGTTCAATGAGCTTCACAGGTGACCGACGAGCCGAAAATAAGACGGACAAAAACAACTCGCAATTTTCGACCAATGCCCTTGAGAAATTACAATTGATAATTAAAATCTAAAATAAAACTAATGGCAGTCAAACAGTTTCAAATAAAATCTTGATTAATATAATAATCAAACATTTTATATATATATTTTTTTTACTATTTAATCAAAAATACTTAATAAAATGTTACAATAAAGTAATTTTTTAAAAAAATTAAAAAGCAAAGCATACATTTTTAAAACTTAATAAAATAAAATCACTGAATAAAGCAAGTTGAAATATATTTTTTACTATTTTGTTTAATTTTTGTTGCAGAGATAAGTTTCAAAGCCTGTTTGACCTCAGCCTAAATTACACATATGAGTTTGTCACTATTATGGCAGGAAAAGAGAAGATAAACAGGTCATATAACGTACGATATATGATTTCTGTAAGTAAGATAATATTTGACACTATCTTTACCTCGTGCCTGAGATCCTTAGCTAATCTTAGCTAATTGAGTCGGTGCAAAGGAACATTTCTGATGGTCACAGACGTTCTAAATAAACTCTTATTTTACCATTGTTTGGGATTAAAAACTAAATTAAATGTCCTCTTTATATAAAATACAAATCCACATAAGAAATACAAGCTTATATGCCAAGTAAAACCTGAATAAGACATTAGATAATTCCCCCTGTGATCACCAGTACTGTAACTGCATTCAGAATTAAGTTTATTAATTGATAAGTCAATCCAGCGGAGAATAACCAACAACAATTTGTAATGATTTAAATATTTACTCTTTTTCAAATGTAAGGATTATATCTTGCATTACATTTGTATAAATGTATTACCCCTTTTTGTTTTGAAGGTCTGTATAAAGACCTCAACTTGAACTCTAGGAATTTAAACCCAAACAATTATTGAACGTATAATATAACATGATTTTATTATTTCGAACCACTCCATGAAAACATCTGTGAGATTTGACACTAAGCTTTTATTTTATGATTGATTTTTCAGGTTGGAGAAGAGAGCCGCGGGACTTTGCGGACGATGCTTCCAGCGTGCGGAGCGACAGCGGCAGCGTCCGCGGAGGAGTACGAGGCCGAGGGAAAGGTCGTGGGCGCGGGAGAGGACGTGGAAGTGGAAGAGGTACGACTTTATACCAGATAAATCCATTCACACAGAAAACATAAGAGAAAAATCTGAAAGGTCGCCTATTATGCAAAATCCACTTTTTCATGTATTGTATACATAACCATGTGTCCCCTCTGTGTAAAAAGACTCTGAAAGTTTCAGGAAAAAATATTCTCTCACTTTTTGTCCTGATCCATTTATATAAAAACCTGTCTGAAAATGAGCTGATCAGATTTTGGCCACTTTATGATGTCATAACGATGTTTTGGGTTGTGTAACCATTAGCCAATAACCAACCAAGGTAACCCCCCCCCCCACCTTATCACCTGAATCTCCTCCTAGAGCACCATTGGGTTCTTCTTAACCAAATATATCTCAGAGGGGCGTGGGGAGGGGCTCCTTATTTTCATCTAAAGTAACAGACAGAGAATCAGCACTTTTGAAACAGGGCTGAAACAGAGGGGATTATGGGATGCTGCAATGATTTGTTTGGAGGCAAACACTTCAGAGACATGTTTTGTATATATCTGAGACCTATAATAAATTGATGAAAAACAGTATAATAGGGGACCTTTAATGCAAGTTTTGCTTTACTTCTTTATAAACATTTGGTTTAATTTCCAAAACATACTTTTATCCTTTTGCCTTATCACTAAACGCTCCCAAAAATATATGCTAGTGTCTTTGCCAATAGTTTTCCTTCACGTTCTTTACCAGGAAACAACATTTCAGTTATAGTTTCTCATATATCTTCTGTTTCTCCTGCTCTCTCAGGCCGCTATGAATACTCTCAGAGTGCCCGGGACACGCTGTCGTCCGACGGCTCGGTCCAGGTCTCCTCAGAGTTCGGCTCCAGCATGGTTTACTACTACGACGACGGCAACAAGGTCCAGATGTACTCGGTGGACCAAAAGCTTCTTAAAGATTACATCAAACGCCAAATGTGAGTAGATGACGAATACAGTAAAAAACAACAACCTACATCAGGGTTTCCGCGGGGTCTTAAAAAGTATTAAAAGTTGATAAATCAATTTAGCGAAAATGAAGGCTATTAAAAAGTATTAAACGGCATTTTCCAAGGTATTACATTTTGTAGCTTGTTTTCAATAAGTATCTAAATTGTCCAAAGAGGTTGTATTCTACAGTCTGCCTGAATGTAATCATTGCGTAGGTGTGTAGTGTGATTCTGTGTAGTTTATTTATGGCATCCCGTTGGATTTGACGTCATCTGAACAGGACATCGCACGCTCACTGCTTGATAGCGCGCGAAGGTCCGTTTACGCCGGTTGTTAAACAACATCGTTATGGGGAAATGCAAGTTTGCGTCCAAATGGTTGGAAGTTAAGGAGGAAGGACAATCAATACTGTATATAGTCAATGTGAGGTAAAGTGTGTCGCCAATGTAACCGGTTAGAACTCAAAGTGTCGATGAGGTCTTAAAATGTATGGAAAGGGTCTTAAAAAAGGTCTTAAAAGGTATTACATTTGACTTCAGGATTCCTGCATATACCCTGTACATAGTACATACAACTTCCACGAGGGGCAACATTCATACCCTAACATAAATAATAGTTTTCCTTGCCCACAACTTATAAAACGGCCAAGGTTTATATTAGATCAATTAAACAACCATTTGTTGTAATGAGACATTTATATAATGAATTATTGCTGCAGCTGGAGGGAAAGAGGGTAATTAAGAATCAGTAACAAACAGGTCATTGTCATTTCCACAAGTTGTTGCGTTTAACCTGTTAAGCCCCATTCCCCCGCGGGCGGGGGGAAAATCGCAACATCTGCAAGCAACAGCGTCTGAGGGCTTCTTAACATTTAAAAACCTAATAATGTGTCATACCCACTTAACGGGAAGAAACTCAGCTTTCAGACAATATTAACCATTTTTTGCAAAACGAAACATAAGGGTAATAACAAAGGCTCTGAATTAGCCCTGAGCGAAAACATGCTAACACACTTAGCACAGAACTCACGTTAAAAAACGTGAAAAGTGCAAGAGGAGAAACCCCTATGTTAAAGTGCGATTAGCGGTGATTGCACGTCTGTTTGTTTCTCAACCATTCTTTAAGTTGTCCTTTAAAACTATTGAGAGTGGGACAATCCCGTATCTCAGTTGGGAGGCTATTCCACAATGAGCTGCCTTTAATGGAGAGTACATTTTGTCCAAAAGTGGTCCGTCTATGATGGACTTCACAGTCTCCTCTGTCATTACTGATTCACTTCACTCTGGAAATTTTTCATTCATTATTGAGCAAACTAGTAATGGAGAAAATAATTGGCATATTCATTGTTTATATACTAACAAAAGGCCTGTGGCGGCACTCATTTCAGTTGTAAATAAACTAGTAAAAGGCTGAAATGCGTCACTTAGTAGTTGACGTGGTATTTTTGCGGCTGTGGGGAAAACATGGCAGAAAAGGTCAAAGTGGAAAGTGTTCAAAGTTAAGTTTTAACCAGCAGATGTGAGATTGTGTGTGTGTGTGTGTGTGTGTGTGTGGGGGGGGTGTAGCAGCAGCAGGTGAGAGTGACTGATGAGTAAACACACCCTCTATAGGGCGTGAAGTTCCTCTGTTTGTCCTGCAGGGGGCAGTGTGCCCTCTGCTCTGACTAACAGGCTGGCCTCATTTCAGAAGCAGAGTGGTGAGGTAGACTCCTAAATATAGTCTTGAGTGCTTCTAAAGGGACAGGGGATGATGCTGAGCGAGGAAGTGTAAAAAAAGAAGAAGAAAATACAGTGGGGGGGGGGGGGAGGAGGATATTCTTGTCTACTCCTCTCTCGTCTCCCTCAGCGTTATTCATGCTGCTCACTCAGCCAACACTACTCCACCAAACAACCACCGCCTGCAGGCCACTTACAGACAGAGTGTGTGTTTGGGAGTGTGTGTATGTGTGTGTATGTGTGTGTGTGTGGTGACTTTAATTGGGGTAACTGGGATAGCCGGAGAGCTCTTCCAACCACAGTCTTGGTTTGCTGCCAGAAGAGTATACATTTATTGTGGCCTACATGAACATTTACAGAACTTAAACTCCTATTTGTTAACATAAAATATAGTTTTGTTTATATTTTCTAATTAAAATATCATTTGTTGTATTGTGCTACAACAAATGTTGATTTGAAATACTCAACAACAACAAATATTTTCATTATTTATAAATCAGTTGATTATTTTTTGATTCAGGGTATAAAATGTCAAAAAAGTTGTCAAATGTCAATAAATTGTACATTTTTTTATTGTACAATATATAAGTATATTAGAAAAGCAGCCATCCTCAAAAATAAGAAGATAAAAACCAGAAAATGTTTGATATATCTTCTTAATTTAAAGGAGACCTATCATGCAAAATGCACTTTTTGATGTCTTTTATACATAAATGTGTCCCCGGTGTGTCGGGGAACTCACGCAGCGTCAGAAAATAAAACCCTCTCTCTTTTCCTCCGTACCCAAATCTCTAAAAATGGGGAACAACGGAGCTGATCCAGATTTGCGTCCGATATGACGTAATATCGGAAATGTAGGCTGGCTTTACACCCACGGCCCTATCAGAAAGTTGCTGTTTTGGACGTAATATGGTCGGTGTTTACATTAGCATCGCTAACACTCAGAGCTAACCTGTACTGGAGAGCATGTGTGTGAAGAAGCTGGATATAAAAAGGAACTCACCTTGTGGTATAACCGGCAAGAGAGAAAGCCTTTGAGCTCCATACTGTTTCAGAAATAACCCTTGATAATCCATGATATGGCGTTTCATCATCGCAGTATTTAGTTTAGACAGTAGCTGCCGGGTCCCGCATGAGCTCAGCCCCCTCCTTTTTTATTATCAATATTCTTATTTATTTTTTTAAAGCTTTATACCCCAAATCAGCACTTTTGAAACAGGAAGTGAAATAGAGGGATATGAGGCATGGCTAGAATGGGTGATCTGTTTGGTATTTTGAGCAAAACACTTCATAGACATGTTTGTTATATATTTTTGATATATCTGAGACCTATGCTATTGCCTAAAAATAGCATGATAGGTGCACATTAAGTTATTTAAGCTTTATTTGAGTAAGTCATCAAGAACAAATTACTTGAATACAAAAAAATGCAAAGCAGTCACTATATACATAGACACATGTGATATAACAATCACAAACACTATGTAAATAATAACAACCTAGAGCTTCAAAGACTCTCATAGTATCGTCTATCTTTCGCTTGTTTTGCAGTTAGCAGCTACAAGTATGTTTATCTTAGTGATGCTCTACCTTCATTAAGAGCTTGTTTAATTAAGTAAATACTATGCTCACACTTTAATGATATCACAATCTTGTAAATGAATGCATCTCTTTCTCCTCTTGCAGTGAATACTACTTCAGCCTCCACAACCTGGAGCGAGACTTCTTCCTGAGGAGAAAGATGGACGTGCAGGGCTTCCTCCCCATCTCCCTCGTCGCCAGCTTCCACCGAGTGCAGGCCCTCACCACCGACGTCAGCCTCATCCTGGAGGTAAACAACCATTTTATTTCTCCCTCCGTAGTGAAGTATTTCAGTTCTAACTCTGAGGATAAGTACAATTTAGTTTCAAGGCTTTTATTGTCATGTGTGCATAGCTACAGTGTAGTTATGACAATGAAAATCTTAGGTCACAGGCTCCTCCAACAGTGCAACACAATAAAACAGATAAAATAGTAAGGGAAAATAAAATAGAATATGATAGAAACTGTGCAGAATAGTCTATATACAGTAATTGGAATATTGATATATATGTGAGTTGCAAATAGATGAATGTTATGTATGTTCTTTCAAAAGTTCAGGTGTTTCACAGTCTTATGGCCTGTGGGATGAAACTGTCCCTGAGTCTAGTCACAGAGGAGTCACTGTTTGGCTCCAGAGTAAATGTATTTAGTACACAAAGATCTCACGATAACTGTCTTTATTAGTGTATTTGCTTTTGAATTGACGTTTAAAACCATAATTAGGTAAAGAATAATATTTGTGGAGAAAATAAACATGAAAACATTTCGATTGTTATGTTAAATCGCTTTCCTTGTTTGCCTGTTTTGTGTCTTAAATATTTGCCCTTGTTGATCTTAGAAATGGAGCTAGTGTAAATCAAGAAAAGTTAATTAATTAAGTCAACAAAAAAAGACTTCATATGACATTTAAGTATCATTGTTATTGACAATTTGGAAAACAAACCAGAAACCAAACCAATGTGGATGTCATTATGACATGTTGCTCAGGAAATAATAATGAGCATCTTGCCACAATCTGATTTTTTTAAATTATGAAACTGTCTTTGATAAATCTAACAAATATATCTAATAAATTCCCCTCCAGGCGCTGAAGGGCAGTAAAGAGGTGGAGATTGTGGACGGTAAGATTCGCTGTAAAATCGACCCGGAGCATTGGCCCATCCCGACCCCCGCCACCGTGGGATCCCCCCACACCGACTTCTCCCAGCTCATCAACTGTCCAGAGTTCGTTCCCCGTCAGACCCTCAGCTCCACCAACTCCGGTCAGTATTCAACTCTTCTTCTCTCTTTTAAGACACCAAGTGAAGATTAATAATAATAATAGATAAATATAGCGCCTTACAAGGGACCAAGGCGTCCCGACTTTTACGCCAGCTTCGTCGCTACGCTGCCCGCCTACGAACACACCGCAAATACTTCAGTCGACGAGTGGCAATAACTGTCCTTACCAGCAGGCAGCGGTAGTGTGAACAGCCAATCAGAGTGATTGCTTGGCCCGACTTTCTCTGACCTCCCGCGGCCGATTCAACCTGTTGTGAAAAGGTGCCGTAAAGAGACGACGGTGCGGGACACACCAACCTGAGTAGGGCGCCGCGAATACCCGACTGCCTCTGACGGCCTCTGACTCCCAAAATCTTGTTGGTGTGTAGCCAGCTTAAAGTCAATTCAGAGACGCGAACAGACGCAAATTCACTCCGACGGCGAGCATGAAGCGGTTGATGCGAATTCCGCGGCGCGATTGAGGCGATTGGAGGGGGCCGCGACAACCGCTCGAGCGTCATATTCGCGTGACGCAATCTCGTGGTAGCCAATCAGCGGTGAGGATCTCAGCCTGACGTTCAACCAGAAAACATCAGCTGTTAGCAGTTAGCACACAGAGCTCACAGAGCTCTCCTCATATCTGTTCAGAAACTGGACAGCAGTTACAGAAGAACAAACCACAGACTGTCTGTGTCATGGCGAATACAGTCGCTGGTTTATTTATGTCTGTAGGCCGTTGTTGTGAGTGTGGACGGAGCATATACAACGTTAGCTTAGCCTGATCAATCCGACCTCCATTCAGAAAACACACATTTTGAAAGGTTTTTTCGCCTGCCGTCTGTCTGCAGACTTGTCAAAGCATTAATTCATGGTTTTTACTAACCGGTATCAGTATGTAGTTACTTCGGCATCATTTTGAAACGTGTATTACAATTAAATCACGGTCAAATATGTTCATCTTGTTGTAGTTGTAGCCCCCTAGCCAGCGCGTCTTGTTTGAATGATGCGAGTAAACACAGCTGACAGCCGCGGTGAAACTCGAGCGATTAGAGCGAAGCGAATATTCGCATGTGAACGCAGCATTAGAGCCGGACAAAATAAGACCACTATCTTAACATGTAATGTCGTCCTATATTAGCCATCTGTGTATTTATTTAAATAACCGGGTGCTTTACATTTGAAATACAAAGTGTCATAAACAATAAAACTATCGAGATGTTCATCTTGTCCTCCCTGCTGCAAGGAGATTAAAGACCAATTTTTAAGAGCATGAATCCAGTGCTGTGTTGAGTCTTCAGCTCCTCCTGTAGCTAAATGTGAGCTGACAGGGCGATGTGTGATTTCAAAGCTCGACTGAACGTTGTCTGGGTGTGTGATGTGTGACTGTGATGTGTTTGGACCTTTCAGCTTCATCGCCTGAGAAGATGAATCCTCCCGAGTCCTCTGAGTCTCAGGACTCTGCTGAACCCAACTCGTCCAGCCAGGAGTCCCCCCCCGACAAAGACGCCCCCCCGCCCGACCCAGACGCCTGGATCCAGGTGGAGAAACGCCACCGACAGCCCTCTGGAAAGGTACCGAATGATCATCCATTTTTCATCCCTTCTTCTGTTTCTCATAACATCGTCTTTCTATGTACCTCCTGTTCATGTCTTTGTATTTTGTCCTCGCCCATCTTTCGGCCTGCAGCATATCACTGTTGTTGGTTCTTTTCTTTTTTTAGTATTTCTCAACTTTTCAACTTGTGACATCAAAAATAAAAAGTTATATGGCCTGTTATCTAGATATATTCTTTAAGCATTTTTATTTTATTTTCTAAATCGATTCAGAATCTTCGAACATAAGAATTCTCTGCACGAAAACACTGAAGTTGAAAATGTGTTTCCTCAAAGTATCAAACCGTTCACTAAACTTTTCACTCAATTTCATCATCCAACCATCCGGTTTATTGCTCTTCTCCCCTGTTCCTTTGTTAATCCTTTGTGTGTTTCTGTCTGTGTTTCCAGGAGCGCAGCGAGGCTTCTCCATGCAGCCAAGAGGCTCCTCCGCAGGCCGCGCCCGTCCAAGAGGAGCTGGACTTCCTGTTCGATGAGGAGATGGAGCAGATGGCGCCGAGGAAGAACCGCTTCACCGACTGGTCAGACGAGGACGACTCGGACTACGAGATGGACGACCAGGACGTCAACAAGATCCTCATCGTCACCCAGACGCCCCCGCACGTCCGCAAGCACCCCGCAGGAGACCGGACGGGGAACCACGAGTCCCGAGCCAAGTTCACCGCCGACCTCGCCAAGGCCATCAACGACGGGCTGTTCTACTACGAGCAGGACCTGTGGAAGGAGGAGGAGCAGGTGGAGACCGTCAAGGTGAGGAAACGGGGAGGATGGTGTCTCAGGAGGGACAATTAGAAGAAAATAACTTACATTTTCCTTTTTTACAGACTAACGATGAATTAGCGCGCTTCTGAACATTTGGGTTACAGATATAGAGTGCCACAGTGACGCGTCCTAAAACCCGGAAGTAAACTCCTTCCGGTTCCTTCGTCAAAAAGCAATGCAATTTCTCCATAGGATTTTGGAAAATAGCTCGAAATAAGGTCTGTGGTTGACAAACATCTAAGAGACGGATCACGTTTTGTTCAGCCGGATAATATCCACATGTCTACCCTACTTTTATAATTTTCAAATCATAAATCTAGTCGCCAGAAGCAAAATGCTAACGTTATGCTATAAACGAACTACAGCAGGGTCGCTGCTTCAACGTCACGCCAACTTAAGATCCATATTCAAAACTACAGATTCAAAATGGTACAAGTTGAAGCGTTTGTTTTAACAGTTTGCAGGAGGCAGGTACTTGCTTTCAAGCAGAACAGGGCAAACAAACTTAGCGGGAGTGTTTACGTGTTCGGCGTAATGACGTAAAACAGCCTCGACAACTTCTGTAGTCCTATTCAGCCACTTGTTAACAACCATCGTTTTTCAGACACGTAAACTCTTCAGAAATCACCAGTGGGGTCACTGCTGATGTATTTAATGTCATGATCTGTCTCCTCAATGTGTCTCAACCACAGACCTTATTTCCAGCTATTTTCCAAAATCCTATGGAGAAATTGCATTGCTTTTTTCGAAGGAACCAGAAGTGGTAAAAATGCTAACTTACTTCCGGGTTTTAGGACGCGTCACTGTGGCACTCTTATTAGATGGGTTTTTATACCTACTGATTATTTCCCACTATTTGAATTTCCTAAATCCCTTTTTATATATATATATATATATATTTTTTTTACAAAGAACTGACAAAAAAAAGCTACATTTTATATAATAATATTTAATATTATGGAGATAATAAAAAAAATAAACTTGTAAATACTACATTTTATATAGTAAAATGTATAAAGCACTTTGATTAACATGTTGACAAGAACCTTAGTGAAAAAGAGAGCAGCTAAAAAATGTAAACTTGAATCCCATAACGACACTCAGAAGAAGGTTTTATCTCGCTGTTACTCTTCTGTTCGTTGGCCACTTAAAAGTGACATATTTATATTTCCTGTGTCCTTAAAAACAACTTGAACCCAGTATTATTATAAACTTTTTCTGGGTTAAGGATCCACATGAGGTTAAAAAGTTTAAACAACCAAATCCAAGTATTTGACCTTTAAGTGTGTAAATCCCTCTTTTGATTGACAGCTAATTAAAATAAAGCAGTTTAGGGGAACAAACGTGTCTGAGCAGGTCTTCATGGAGAGCTAGAGAACAGATGAACACATGTAGACCGACCTCATGTCTGAACACGCTGGACTGAACATTAAGACTCTCTTCACAGAAGCTGGCGAAATACACAGTCCTCAGGTTTTTAGGAAATTACAGATATGGTCTGCTTTGAGGGAATGACAATACTTCCTGTCTTAATAAAAAATGTATAAGCACATTATATTGAATGAATAACATATAGAAGCCAAATAAGCCCATGTCTTTAGATTCAGTTCATTTTAAAGAGAAATACATGTTTCACATAAAAAAACGACCATTTAAAGGTGTGGTTGGTAAGTTTGAGAAACCGGCTCGAGATACACTTTTTGTTATATTCCATGGAATGCTCTTAACATCCCGATAGCAATGAATATCTTAAGTGCTTTGACAAAAAATCCATTAAAATGTCATCTGTGGAAGCCGTAGTACTGTAAAAAGCACGACCAATTATCTGAGCCGGCCCAGCTAGAATAACTGGATGGCCTACCTGCCTGTCAGCCTTCCATCTGTGCACAAACTTATCTCGTGCCCTCATTGGTCATGTGCGCGTTCGTGTGTGTTGGAGGAGGGGCTCTGTAAGGAAGTGGCAGATTTTTTCCGGTTGTGTATTTTCAAATTTTAGCGCACTCGAGCTGGTTTCTCCATAATTACCTACCCCACCTTTTAAGATATATTTTTACTTCAACCACCTTATATGGGATGAATTTACTCGCTCTGTTAGAAAAAGGAAGGTCATGCATGCCTTTTTATAATTAGTTTATTTATTTGGTATTTGTATCTTTGCTATTAGTGAACAAAGCTTTTCCAAAGATAGTTATTTTAGTTAAAAATCACTACATTTCGATCTTGTGAGAAAAAGAGGGAGGCTCTAAAGTGCCTCGGAGAAAATGGAAGGTACTTTTTTTTTATGTTCAGCTGCCCGGCCTTGGCAAAATGATTGACTTCCTGTTATTGAATTTGCTGACAGGTCGTTCACCACTGAATTCCTTGTTCTTTTTCATCATCAGAGTCAGAGGGGTCACTCTGTGCAGAGTTAAAGATGAACACATAAACAGCTCAGCTACAGGAGACAGAAACACACTGAGGCCCAGTTTAATTATTTAGTGTTCTCCTTTCTTATTGTTCAAGTTAAGACCAAAACATGAAACTGAATTTTAAGATGGTCTTTCTTCCCTGTTGTCGTAATGCAACTTTAACTTTTAATAACATAAAACATTTTAAAGCTTGTTCAAGAAAGCTGAAATATCTTAATTTAAACTTATATTTGTGGCATCGGGATGATTGAAGTTTTCTGTAGTCTAATACAGGTTGTGTTTATTGTATAACTTTTTGAAGACCCATTCAAAATCTCTTCTGGACTAAATATTTCTAAATTCTGTTCAATTTTCATTCAGAAAGTCTTGATTTAAATGTTTTCCTGAAGCCTTAGTCAGATTGAACTCTCACCAATATTGCATCAATATAAAAACAGTTCTTACAAATTATCATGGGAACTTAAAGCTCTTTTTATTCCAAAGACTGCCAAATAAATATCCTACTATCTAAAATGTGCTATTTTTGACTTATTGAATATCTTCGGTTTTACACATCATGCAGCGGTAAAGCTACAATTCATATTAACAGGGGGTCCGCGGGGTCTTAAAAAGTATTAAAAGTTGATAAATCAATTTAGCGAAAATGAAGGCTATTAAAAAGTATTAAACGGCATTTTCCAAGGTATTACATTTTGTAGCTTGTTTTCAATAAGTATATCAATTGTCCAAAGCGGTTGTATTCTACAGTTTGCCTGAATGTAATCATTGCGTAGGTGTGTAGTGTGATTCTGTGTAGTTTACAGGGATGCAAACTTGTCACCTTTCGGCGAAATTCGCCATTTTGAATCCAAAATAGGTCGTTTGTGTGATTCATGTAGATCTGCAATAAAAATATTTTTGGGGTATGGGGGGGGGTCTGGGACCCGGAGTAATCTGCGGCCGCGAGCTGTTATGTGCCATCATGACACGCATGGTGTTCTTTTTTTATATATTATAATGCAGCGCGAGCTGTGTGCTCGAGTCTTCCTGCCTGTCGGCTCTGCTCATGGATGTATAATAAGGCTCTGCCGCTCCGCTATGATGGTCTAGCTTAATTAGCTACATTACCTACGGTGCGTTCGTTAATATTAACTGTGCGGTCCGGAGTCACTGTGGCACAGACTGGACCGCTGGTGAGCAGCTGTTAGAACGGGCCGTTCAGGTGTTCAGATCAGAGCTCCCTGTCGGAGCGGCAGAGCGTGATGTGCACTGAAACGTTTTTCTGTCGCAATATTATCGTTGAGCTAGCTAACTAGCATACATTGTCACTATCTGCTAACGTTAGCTTTAGCCTTCGTTTTCAAATAGTTTTTTTCATAGGCTATAAACGGAGGTGGTATAAGTATAGATCTTGTACTTGAGTAAAAGTAGAAGCACTCAGATCTTGTACTAGAGTAAAAGTAGAAGTACTCAGGTCTTGTTCGTAAAAGTAGAAGTACTCAGATCTTGTACTTGAGTAAAAGTAGAAGCACTCAGATCTTGTACTTGATTAAAAGTAGAAGTACTCAGGTTTGAGTAAAAGTAGAAGTACCAGAGTGTAGGAACAATCCTGCAATCAAAATGTTCCTCAAATAAAAGTACAAAAGTATTATCATCAAAATATAGTTAAAGTAGCGACAGTAAAAGTAGAAGTACTCAGATCTTGTACTTGAGTAAAAGTAGAAGTACTCAGGTCTTGTACTTGAGTAAAAGTAGAAGTACCAGAGTGTAGGAATACTCTGTTACAGTAAAAGTACTGCATTCAAAATGTTCCTCAAGTAAAAGTAGAAAAGTATTATCATCAAAATATAGTGAAAGTCGCGACAGTAAAAGTAGTCGTTGTGCAGATTGGTCCATTTCAGAATAATATATATGATATGTTTTATAATGATTGATCATGAAAGTGTTCTCAAAGCTGGTAAAGGTGCAGCTAGTTTGAATGACTTTGAATACTGTAGCTTGTGAATTTACTCCAGGTGGAACTAAAGTCTGATTTAACACTTGATTATATTTCACATCATTCATCCAGATCTGTAAAGTAACTAAAGGTATTAAATACATGTAAAAGTACACCATGTACCTCTGAACTGTAGAGGAGTAGAAGTACACCATGTACCTCTGAACTGTAGTGGAGTAGAAGAACAAAGTAGCAAAACATTGAAATACATAAATAAAGTATCTCAAAATTGTACCCAAGTATAGTACTTGAGTTTATGAACTTAGTTACTTTACACCAGTGGCTATAAAGATAGAAAGACTAAGCTTTGCACAGAGGCATGAAAATACATTTTCAAAATGCTCAACAGTGCTGCCAAAATTATAAACTGACTGCTACACAATTAAAATAAATGCTTTTATATATTTCTATTAGATGTGACTCTTTGGCGTTTCTGTTATTATTAACTGCTTTAGTTGTTCTGACTGCTAAAATCCTGTTATTCCTCATTTTAAAGCCGATATTCCGTGGGGTCGGGGGGCTCGGATCCTTGTCACCTTTTTCATACCTGATGAGTTTGCATCCCTGAGTTTATTTATGGCATCCCGTTGGATTTGACGTCATCTGAACAGGACATCGCACGCTCACTGCTTGATAGCGCGCAAAGGTCCGTTTACGCCGGTTGTTAAACATCATCGTTATGGGGAAATGCAAGTTTGCGTCCAAATGGTTGGAAGATAAGGAGGAAGGACAATCAATACTGTATATAGTAAATGTGAGGTAAAGTGTGTCGCCAATGTAACCGGTTAAAACTCAAAGTGGCGATGAGGTCTTAAAATATATGGAAAGGGTCTTAAAAAAGGTCTTAAAAGGTATTAAATGTGACTTCAGGATTCCTGCATACACCCTGATTTAAGAAACATCTACACATTCATTATTGTTAAGCACAAATGAACATGTGCTTTATTCCCTGAGGATAAGACTTAGATACCAATACGGACAATCCATTTTTGATCAATCAGATGAGTCACAAGTCTTAAAAAAGGCTCACTCTCCTTGAACTGATATTTGATTAAAACAAGTTTGCTTTCATCGTGCCTTAAGACACAGTCAGTAATAAGTAAAAAGAAAATGTGGGCTTTTATACCTACTGGTTATTTCCCACTATTTGAATTTCCTAAATCCCTTTTTATATATATATATTTTTTTTTAACAAAGAACAGACAAAAAATGCTACATTTTATATAATAATATTTAATATTATGGAAATAATAAACTTGTAAATACTACATTTTATTTAGTAAAATGTATAAACAACTTTTATTAAAATGTTGACAAGCGCTTTAGAGAAAAAGAGAGCAGCTAAAAGCAAAAAACATAAAATAAAAACTTGAATGCCATAAAGACACTCAGAAGAAGGTATCACATATAAATGTAGAATCATTATCAAACATCATTTTGCATTTTGCGATATATCAGTTGATTCTGATCTGTGAAATGTTTTATCTCAATGTTTTTTTACTCTTCTGTTCTTTGGCCACAGTTACGTATTTACTGACTGTTTAAGACACAGTCAGTAAATACAGTTAAATCATTTTTCATAAAGACACACAAAGGTCGCAGTTTGGCTGTTCTCTGCACAGTTTAAAGTTTCAAACGCCTCCCTAAAGCTTCGCTCCGATCGCTCTGACTTAAAGACTTTGTGACAGAGCTGTTAAATCTCTCGCTGTGGAGCAGGACAGAAATAAACTACAATTTATCGCCCCCTCACTCTGCGAGCTGCAGACTGAAGAGTGTCCCGCAGCTGCTTCCCGAGGGGGGTGCTGTCTCTAAACACGGTCTACAGGTTACACTGCGTTATGTTATCTTATTTAAATACAGATTTACTTAGCAATACTTTAAATGATCTGGGATCAGTATTCAGTATTGCTTTATCATCTCACTGGTACAATAAGTACTGAGTAAAAGTCAAATAAATCAGGTGATTCAAAATCTAACGTTAGATCAGTTTTAAATGTCTTATAAATACAATAACACACATAAACAGTAATACTCATTATGCTATTCTTATTTAAATACATTTGTGATTATATTATGTGAGAGAACATGGGATACACATAAAATGAAAGCAACACAAACCATGCACGTGCATAAATAAATACTAAGTATGTTAAATAAATAGGTAGTAAGATAGTAGGTTTAATAGCCATTGTTTATTTGCTGAAGTAATTAATAATATCTTAATATCTCACACAGTTTCTCTTTTTTAAACTTTAAAGTGAGTCGCAATTATTATTATTATTATTATTATTAAGTGAAAGGGGAGCGTTAGTTCAGGGATTTGACGTTACATTAAAATTTAATAAAAATTAAGGGTTTATTTCATGAAAAGTCAACCACACCAGAACAGATGTTTATTGATTAATAAACATCTGTTTTGCACACTTGGTGTTTAAAATGTAACTAATAATGTAACTTATTATGTTGTACTTACTGAAAGTCTGCATTATCTAAAGTCTCCAGAGAAAATGTGATACAAGACGTCTATGCATATATATCAAGGGTTTTAAATTGCATGCTAGGAAATGTCTGTTTGCACAACATATAAGAAATGTGTCTTTTTTTGTGAGTTTGTGAAGCTGTCTGCTCGTTTTCCGGGTCAAAGGTTGGGACTGATGTCGCCACATGTGGGAAATTTCACGCCTGAACACACAGAGGAAGGTCACCTGGATTCTCTTTCAGACGCTGACGTGTTGTTCAAAGTGTGGCACATCTGCTGAGTGTCACACAAGCGTTGTTATCAGTATACACTGTAACTGAGAGGGGATAATATTATTAGTTAATTATCTGACGGCAGTGCAGGAATAGTGAGAGTGTCAGTTATCTTACTTATTAATGACATCATGCAATAAAATAGACTAATAATAGAGTTCAATTTGGAGTTTATCAGCATTAACACTTCTTATTAACTCAGTTTAATAAAATAAAGCTTTTTGGTCTCACAAATACATTTACCTTTTCTGTTGGTTTCAAAATACAGCATTTAATTAATATTATTTTTCACCACTAAAAGAATATTATTTAAAAACAAAACAACATGGGTGCATTTACAGATGTTTTTTAATAGAATAGTTCGAATTAAAGAAAGTATTTCATGTGAACTCAGTTTTTCCAGGTGCTTTAGCTTCAACTAATATTGCAGATTCATGAATTGTGTTTCTGTGTGTCCCCCTGCAGGAAGTGGAGAGCTTTAAGAAGCTGAACGTCATCAGCAAAGACGAGTTTGAAACTCTCGCCCCCAAAGTGCCCGTCGAGCCGAATCAGGACATCTCGCCTCCTCTGTTGCCAGGTGGGTTTGTGGAGCTGAGCTTCCTGCTAGCTGTATTTTAACCACACATATAATATCATATTTATTTAACTAGTGTTTAATAACTATTCATTATTGTTGTTTATTAACATTCTGACATATTTGCTTTAGTTAAACCCCTGTTCTTTAACCCTCTTTAAAAAAAATAAACATTCAGATGCATGCAAGCCAAATGATGCCGAAGACCTGGTAGTCCTCATTATAGATAATATTAGTTCTGTAACAGTTATTGACTTCAATCAGTCTTAAACTATTGCGCGTTTGGTCTTTGTAATGTAATGAATAGGGCCTCACATGCAGGACCATGGGAAGAAATATATTAATATAAATATGAATGTTTTTATTGTGTGTGTGTGAACGCTGTGTTCTCAGTGGACAGTGGAGCAGAGATGGCTCGATCTCTTCCTGCAACGGTCCCAGAGTCACCAGTCGCTCACCAACCCCGCACCCCCAAAACGCCTCGCACCCCCGGGCGCCAGGACCCCAGCAAGACGCCTCGCTTCTACCCCGTCATGAAGGAGAGCGGCACCATCGACGGACAGGTCAGATCTCTCTCGAGTGTTGCGGTCGGAGATCTTAGATGTAATGTCGTGTTCATACAAATCGGCAGGAACATTTCCTCGCTCAACTTTGGCTTACGGTATCTGTTTTATTAATGAGGATTTAACCCAAATGAAACAGTTTTTGCTGTTATTTAATTGCAATAAGTGGAACAAAATGTTGCCAAAGTCTGAATTAAACACTTTTTCAAGTCTCTTTCCGCAATGGACAAGCAAAACACATTTAAATGTTTCTTTCCTGAATGGAGTTGGGATCGATCAGGGCTATTCTAACATTGTAGCTGCTCCATCAACACACTAATAACATCTAATCAGGCATAAATACGGCAGCAATGTTTTTGTTTATACACATCGAGTCAACTTATTGTGAAACATGGATTTAGCACTATTATTAGGGATATTTGCTCCATGATGAAGTCCAACTATTCATCAAATTATTCCAGTTTAAAGCCCGTTGACAATACTTCCATGCTATCCAATTTATATTTCACAGCTTTTGTTTGTGCACTTCTGACATCAGGCTCCAGACTACAGACTCTCTCTCTTTGCATATCCCTCCTGGCACACGCTGCAGTTATCTGTTTTACATGTATTTGTTTACATGGTTACAAAGGGTCAGACAACATTTGCAAATACTTCGCTGTTTCCACAAGTATCAGACGGAGTTTAAAGGGCTCGCTTCATCATTTTAAATACCAAGTATGAGCAGTCAACTTACATAAGGAGACAAAAATGCCTTACCCTCTTCCACTCCCGCCCATATAAGAGCAAAAACGGCTTACATGAAATACCGGAATTAAAATGGCTGAGGCTTCTGCACCACTTTGAGTATGTGCATGAAAGAGGTCTTGCCAGAAAGAGAAACCCCTAATAAAGCATTTGTTTTATCTGTCTCTAAATTATAACAAACCATCAATAATGCCAACTCAACTTGACATAAGTCCCAGAATCCCAGTTATCAGAAGACAGTCTGTAGCTGAAAGAGTAGAAATGATGTCCCGTCTTAGTAAACATCTCTTTGTAACACATGAATCTCTTTTCCCTGGAGCAGACGCCGAGGAAGAAGAAGACTCGCCACAGTTCGAACCCGCCTCAGGAAGCTCACATCGGCTGGGTGATGGACTCCCGGGAGCACCGGCCCCGCTCTGCGTCCATCAGGTCCCACTACTCGTTTTCCTACACCACTGTAAAGATGCTGTAGCGGATGTTAACCTTATAAACATGTTTCTTTGACTGTGACATTATCATCACAATATCAGGTTTTCTTTTGACAATATACCAATATTACCTCTTAATTCGGGAAGATAATGGTTATTTATTTAAAAAAATATAACGCCTAGTAATGATTTCCTAACATATTTTTCATGTTCAGTTATCGCAGGATAGTCAAATGTCTTGTGTTGTCAAAAACCTACAAATATTCAATTTACAATGATAGAAAAGATAGAAAAGCAGCAAATCCTCACGTTTTAAATGCTTGAAATTGTAAATATATTTTTCAATACTCTTTATAAATGACTAACAATTTCATTCCAGTCGACCTATTGATTAATCTGAATCAGAATTACTGAAAATGTTCAGTGTTACAACAAAAGGGGCATATCAGGTAAAAGAGGCATGCGATATAAAGAGTAAGCTACCTTAAACACACATTAGTAAAATAATAAAAAAGTAAAATAATACATGTCAGCTGGTGTAGACTACAGGGTAATAAATAGTCCGGTTTAATAAAACGATAAACCAAAATAAGCCTAGATAGATTAGAGAAGTGAGACTAATAAACTTGACATAAGAGCACTCCTAGAATATGAACTATGTCACTGAAACGTCTCCGTTCCTTCTCTTACAGCAGCTCCAACGCCTCCCCGTCAGAAGGGGCTCCGCTGACAGGAAGTTATGGCTGCACCCCCCACTCTCTGCCCAAATTCTGGCATCCATCCCACGATCTGCTGCGGGACAACGGCTTCACTCAGCAGGGATACCACAAGTACCTCCGGCGGTGTCTTAATGGTACGGGACAAACTCCCTCACATGCTCTCACGTTTAGGAAGGTTTACACTGAATGAGCATTAAATGTATTATATATGTATTTATTGTAATTAAGTAAGTTACTAGTAAGTTACCTAGTAAGTAGGTAAGTGTATATATCAATAAGTAAGTATGGAAGTACGTTTATAGGTGACTTAGTAAGTAAATAAGTGAGGCTATATATGACCTAGTAGGTAAGTAAGTGTATTTATGACCTAGTAGGTAAGTAAGTTATAGTATGACCATCACTAAGTTAGTGTATATGTGACCATAGTAAGTAAATGAATATAGTACCTAGAAAGAAAGTGAGTTTATGTAGCATCTTGTAAGTAATCACCTTTTTTTTAATCAAAGTTAAGTGCTTCAAAGGGGGAAAAAACACATGTATAGTTATAAACACATATACAAATAAAGAAGACAATATACAGTGTATAGATTGGTTTTAAGCATTTTTTGAAAGCAGTTTACAGACTCTGATGATCACCACATGTACTGGTGATAGTGATCATCTAGTGAGCGCCTGTGAATTGAAGACACAGCTTTTTCTCTGTGCTCTCCGGTGACTGAATCGATGTTTTTGCAGAGAGGAAGCGTCTGGGGGTCGGTCAGTCGGGAGAGATGAACACGCTGTTCAGGTTCTGGTCCTTCTTCCTGAGGGACAACTTCAACAGGAAGATGTATGAGGAGTTCAAACTGCATGCTCTGGAAGATGCCAAAGACAACTACAGGTGAGAATGTATAGATGTTTAAATGTTAAAGGGATAGTTGTGATCGGTGTTGTATAAAGTACAAATCCATAGTTTTAAGTTCAGTAGAAAATGGTTTGGAGAAACGGAACAAAAGGCAAGGCCACTTTATTTATATAGCACCTTTCAACACAAGAGGCAGTAATGGTGCTTTTCCACTGCAGGACCTAGCATGGCTTAGTACGGTATGGTTAGGCCTTGGTAGGCCAGGCTCACTTTATGCTGCGTTTCCATTACAGTTTACCAACTGGGGTAGTAACTATAGTAACGCAGTGTAGGCGGGGCGATCGGCTGTTCGGCGGATGGAGCGACGCTGCGTAAAACTGCCGTGACGTTATCTTCAATGCGAACCACAAAACCAAAACATAAGCCGTTAGCTGTTAGCACTCAGAGCTCACAGCTCCTCATATATGTTCAGAAACTAGACAAAAGTTAAACAAGTACAAACCACAGACTGCCTGTGTCATGGCGAATACAGTCGCTGGTTTATTTATGTCTGTATGCCGTTGTTGTGAGTGTGGACGGTCGGAGCATATACAACGTTAGCTTAGCCGATCTCCATTCAGAAAACACGCATTTTAAAAGGTTTTTCGCCTGCCGTCTGTCTGCAGACCGGTATCAGTATGTTGTTACTTCGGCATCATTTTGAAACGTGTATTACAATTGAATCACGGTAAAATATGTTCATTTTGTTGTAGTCGTAGCCCCCCCTTGCCAGCGATTCTCTCTGACCATTCAGCAGTCGAGTGTTTACGTCACTAGTTTAGCATATTCAGCCCGGTTGTTGGCCCGGTAAGAACCTCGATTTTGGAGGGCCAGAAAAAAGGTGAAAAAGTAGCCCTGAGCCAGAACTACCCCTAGTGGAAAAGCAAAAAAAAGCGAGCCTGGTTTGGCCCGGCCCGCTTAAACCGTGCTGCAGTGGAAAAGCGCCCTAAGAGAGCAGCAACTCTTGTATTCTGTGAGGTAAAATGACTGTTTGGCAATGAGACTGGTGGCTTTGAAGAGAGATGAGAACAGCTTTAGATCCTTTGTGGGTAAAGGGGTCAAAATATTCTAATTATAAAATGCACTACTCACTTTTTGGTGTCTAAAACAAATACTCTTGACTGCTTCTCCAAATGTTTAAATTGCAGATCATTACACCTCCCTCTGTGTTAGAAGCAGAAGCAGTTTTTGACCACTATTATTCGACAGCAGAGGATCGCGTTCGGGGGGGGGGGGGGGGGGGGGGGGGGGGCGGCTGCGGCTGCCTCGATGTCACGATGTCACATTGTTGTTTATCTGCCAGAAGGAATCTTCTCTCACCGGCCAAACCCACATTCTTGTCTGAATAATTGGGAGGGACAGGGCGTGTGCAGACAGTGTTGCTACTCAGCTGTTCATGATGACTTTATCAGACTATTCACTTGTCAGTCCTCTTCTTCTTTAATTAAAGAGACATGCAAAGCTAATAATAATCAGTGAGACAAAGCTCCTACTGTTGTGAGCTGTTGGAGCCACATGTGGGAAAATAGCCGCTTACAGTTGCATCACAAAACACCCTCCCCGTAAAAACAAAACATTGAAATGCAGGGTGTGTTTACTTGTCTTTGTTTTCACAGCGCTGTTCAATATTTGTTCCCCTCATCTGCAGGTACGGGCTGGAGTGTCTCTTCAGATACTACAGCTACGGTTTGGAGAAGAGATTCAGGTCCGAGCTGTTCAAGGACTTCCAAGCAGAGACCCTCAAGGACTTTGAGAGAGGTAATGTCCATCAGAAAGTGACCAAGAGCGCCCAAACTCCATATTTACACTGAGATTTTCAGGATGAAGTTATGTCACTGCTCACTGTTCGAGTATGTCAACACAAACTGGGTGTTTCCAATGTGGGTGCAGTAGTTTGTAATATAGCTCACATAAACATGAAGCAACATGAAGTTGGGACATCCAAATTAATTTGTGAAAATATGATTCAGAACTTTCATTTAGAAAAAGTGTATTTGTTTCAACTAAACCGTCATATTATTTGAGGATGACAGGAGTATACACCACTACAAAACATGTTGTGAGAAATATAGTATTTGTTAAATAAATTAAATATACAGAATAACAAATAATAATAATAATACTTTTTAACATTAAAAGGTAAGGTAACATTAAGCTGTCTTTGGCTCTTTTCTGCTGTAACAATGTAAATGTTCCCCTCTGTGGGACTAATAAAGGGATTCTGATTCTGATAAAGACTTGAAAAGATTCAGTCGCAGTGCTTTAATATAGTTAAACTGAGCAGATACAAGGAATGTGTTAGGAGCCTAATTTATTTATTTCATTGCCATATACATATATTTAATATGCTTATTATTAATTAATTTAATAAAATGGCATCCCATACCCACAAAGTCTTTCTTTCCTTGAAACAGGCACCTCATTAAAAAGTGACATTGTCAAGTTACATTAAAATCATTCAAAGGCATTAGTTTGAGATTTATAATATATATCTCAAACTATTATATAATAGATCAGAATCAGAATCAAGTTTATTGCCAGATACTTTGACACATACAAGGAATTCACTTTGGTGTTTGGTGGTGCAAACATAAACAATTTAAGTCAATCTAAGACAAGTATTTACACCAAATTGATATATATATATATTAAAGAACCGTTAAAGCTAAAAAACGAAAACACTTAGGACAATGATATATATGACAGTATGGCAAACTAAAGTGGAGGGTTGTGCAGACGTGTTTGAAACATTCATCAGCTGTTGTCGCGCTTCATATAACGAGCTACAGTTGTTAAACACACACCTAAACACAGCTCCACTATGGTGTGTGTGGCATTTCAAGCTTATTAATGCTAAATAATGCCAACGTGTGTCCCGTTTGACCCGACTTAAAGGTTCACGGTGCAGATTTCCCCCCTCTAAGCTGAAAGTGTGAAAGGAGGAAACAAGGGATTAAAGTCGATTTCTCAACACTCAGTGACTCGGTGAGGCAGAATGGAGGACGGCCAGTAAAGACTGCAGCAGCCGCTTATTTCCAGCTCACTTGTTCTGGTTTCCCATTCTGACCCGACACAGACCGAACGACTCATAGCGTCGGACCGCAGCTCGATGCTGTTCTCATGAGTCACAAAGGACTGATAATCGATGCACTAATTAAGATGGTTCCTGAATTGATGTGGCTAACATGAGTCATTTTCTTATCGTAAAGCACTCGGAAGTTGTTTTTATCTGATAAAAGGGGAAGCATTGCACGTCTCTGCGGGGGGATCATTATACAATATGGCTTTAAATCTCTCTTTTTACTATCTAATGCACAATATTTAGTGTTTTCATTTGAGTGTCAGATTTCAGAGAGAGAAATCTATTCTTCATCAACATTAAAAATGGTACTAGTTTCTCTATATTCTATTTTAAATTAAATAGTTTGGGTTAATTTAACGACAGCGTTTATCAGATGATATGACCTGCTTCTTATTGTTTCTGCGAGATGACGAACCACTTGGAAGCTTACATTAATAATTAAATTAACAACCAAAGGAAAAGCATAACAAATTATAAAAGCTATTATCTCAGAGTATTTTTAAATTGCATTATTCATCATACCAATTATTGCACTTTACAGTAAATTGGGATCCTATGTAGCTCAAAAGTCTCCTGGTAATACAATCTGAAAAGGAGAATTCAGAGAGAATGCTTATTATGTACGTCAGCGCCATCATATTTCCACCATACACAGTGAATTTGTACTGAATCAGCTGTGCATTGTGCTGCAGGTCAGCTGTACGGACTGGAGAAGTTCTGGGCGTTCCTGAAATACTCGAAGGTGAAGAACCAGCCCATCGACCCGAAGCTGCAGGAGCACCTCTCCCAGTTCAAGAACCTGGAGGACTTCAGGGTCATGGTGAGTCTGAAATGAATGATACCGTGTGACTGAAAAACACAAGTGGCAAATATCACAACACGTACAATACAATAACACCTGAAACATTGAACAGGTGAGGATTGAGACAATGCAGCGAAATCTGTGACAATGAACAAATATAAGTAATTTACTTATACAAGACATGTAACGAAAAAAACATGGACATAGCTATCATCTCACACCTATCCTGCTATACCTCTACTTTTAGACATTTAATACTTTACATACAGGATAAATGTGCACACTAACTCATGTGCATCCTGTTTCAGATGGAACATCATAACTTTTATAATAATATATTTATTATAATCAGGAACAGCTGCAAGAGAATAAAATGTATTTTGAGGTTGAAGATTTTACCTTTCACCTTTTTTGCAAGGCTAGTTTATTTATATAGCACATTTCAACACAAGGCAATTCAAAGTGCTTTACAACAATGAAAGATATTAAGAGCATTAAGAAACACATTATGAAATGACATTTAAAAACATTCATTATACTTATTATTATATTGGACTATAACGAGTAATAGATTATCTAAATAGTTTAATCTTTTTGTTGTTGATCATTCAATGTTTTCCGCCCTATTATGCATTGACCTCTGACCTGTATTTCCTGCAGCCCCCGATGGGAGATGAGGGAGGCAGGAGGAGACGTCTCTCATCCTCGGCTGGGGATGAAGGGAGGCGTCGGCGACATCCTTCCAACACTACCTCAAAACCTGCGCCGGCCTCAAAATCCTCCACCACCTCCAGCGCTGCACAGAACACGCCCAAAGACAACGCCCCGAAAACAGCCGCCGCCCAGGGGAAGAAGGCCGAGCCCGGGAAGAAGGAAAGTGTCGCAGCTAACAAATGAAGCTCCTCCTGAAGGTGTGAGTTTGGAAAGAAGATGAAGAGAGAGGCGACGGCGGCTCTGAGATCAGCGTTCGCTCTTTTCAGCAGCAGAAGTGTTTGAGTATGAAGAGAGACTGAGCGTGGTTGACTTAATATGATTGTTTTTATCTGTGCATTTCATTTTAAAGCAAGCAAAGCAAAGCGTAGGCAGTGAGCTTGAGTCTGTGCGCCTGGCCGCTCATAACGTTTACAACATATACAAAAAAAAAACCCACAAAAACAAATGCATTCCCTGCATTTTGCCTTTTTATTCTCTCAGATGCCAAAACTCTTTCAACACTTTTTGTTGATCTCAAATTCTGTAAAGAGCTCTGGTTTGTATGGAGCTCTCCGCCTGTTGAACTGTGATTCTAGTTTGCCAAGATGAGAGATAACGCAGATAGTCTCGTGTGCCTTGATCTGATTCACCAGGAGGTAAAATAGTTCAGATTTTTAAAGTCTTCCCAACTCATCATTTGAATGTGTTCAAAACTGACAACACTTGCAGCTTTTTCCTTATTTTCTCACAACGTTAATATCTTTTTTTATCATGACAATCACTGCTGCAGTCATACATTTGTGAAGGACCCCCGAGGCTGCTGCTCATCAGATGTGTCCTGATGTTTTCACTGACGGGCTTCACAGCTAAACGTATCATGTTGGTTTTTAATTAAAACCTGCAAGAAAGAAAAATGACAAAATTATGTGGGAAGCTTTACTTATAGTCCCGTTTTACACCCAGAGCTAGTATAATTTATTGTTTTATTCTTGTTTTTATTTTTACTTGATTTGATGAATTAGTCTTAGGTAATCATTACAGTTTTTAATGGCTTTTGCTATTGAATATTATATATATGGAAAAAAAAAAAAGGAAATGTTTCTGCTGGAATTGTGGGTGTGAAGCTAGCATCATAAGACTACAGTTTATTTTAGCTTGAAGTTTACTTCATATTATGTTTGAGGCTTTGTGCTCTAGAGCACTTAATTCATTAACTTTCCTTTACTTCAGCGATGAACTTAAAAGAGGTTTTAGAGTTGAACTTTAAGAAAAAAAAATGTAAATACTATAAAAAATGATTTGCTATTCGATTATTCTTTTTGATTTTAAGAAGTGATTTTGTTTTATTGGTAGTGTGGTTTTGAGTGTGTATTTAGGATAAAGCAATGCATGTTAATGCCACAGTCATGAATTGTAAAATGCAAAAAAATATAAAATAACATTTGATTGTATAAACCTGTGTTTGAGTGATCTGTTCTGTCTGTTAGCTTACTCCGCACATTTCTCATCTCACTTTTAATATGTTGTGGTTTAGCTGAGGGCGACTCATCGAGCCTGATCAGCAGGTTTTCTTACCAACAATGTTTGAGGGAGTACTTTGTCACCTTTAATTAAAAAACAAACGGTCTGATCTTAATCTACTGTAAATCAAAAAGGAAGATTGTTTTTCACTCGGTGCATTTTGACCAGTTTTCAGCTAGAAGAGAGTAAACAAGCAGTTTGGAAGAAAAAGTATTTACATAGTGTGTGCAAATAACATTCAGATAAGAGCTGAATAAAAATGATGAAACTAGGGAAATGGAATTGTGACCTAGAAAACTAAAGACAACACATGATTTAACATTAAGCAAAACATGGATGCCAATAACATTTAAGAAAATGGCATTTATTGTATTAGAAATGCATGTTCTGGACTGAAAATGTCCTATTCTGCTCATGTAGTCATACTGCTAGACGTTTAAAAATACAATTTCAAAGCTTCAGTAAATCTGAAGATGTTTAAGAAAATAAAAGATTAAAAAATACTTATTTATAATCACTGCTATTTTCTTACAAGTTGTTCTTTGTGACTACGGGTCCCGATCAGGTCCCGATGGAGAGACAGAAAACATCAACAGGACAGTCAGGGGTAGGCGTGTGCTGTGCTGCATTCAAGTGTTCCTCGTAAAACTCAACTCTATTGAATACGTGGATCTGAATGGGACTTTCAAGGGATGCTGTGTAAGTACAGTTGGTTCAATGTTAAGTAGTTTAATCAGTTTTGTGTTTGTTGAAATCTTTATTTTAAATATGTCTCAGTATGCACCTGAATCACATACAATACTTTCCATCGTACACCATTTGTTTATTGATGTTTTCCTCATAGAAATAAAAGACAACGGAAACACATTAGGTCAATAAAAAAGTGATAGGTGCAAGTAGTAAGCAATAAATAAGAGAATGCAAAACCAAAACAAGACACATGCATACCAAAAGCAGTACCGAGACTGAGATAATAACATTAATTGATAAAAGAAAATATAGTGATAATTAAATAAAATACCTAAACATAAAGTAATAGTTGTTTGGTCTGCAGTTGGACAAATCCACATCTTTTAATTTATATTTTCTCAACTGTATGTGTCAAATAGTCTCATGTTTGTACATTTTCCTTTCCCTCTCCCCTTCATCTCACTTTCACAAAATAAATAAACATGATTATTTCGAAACGTCATCTGAATAAAGAATAATAAGTTTACTTTCAGTGCATTCTGCAACCATCACTCTGTGTGGGTTACTTTTTAATAATAAATAAGATAATCAGGTGATTTCACTTATGCATATACAAAAATAGTGTAGCCAATACAAGTTTAACAATAATAATAAGTGTAAATAAAATTCCACATAATGTTGTTTTTATAACATAAGCTATTCGTATTTATAAAAATCCATAATGGATTAATGTTTGAGTTGGAGTGTTAAAAAACTGTTCAAGCTTTTCAACTATGTTAATTTGGAGATTTTCTTACACATCCTTGATAGTTAAAAGTAACAAAGTACTGGTGGTCTGGATTTTGGACTCATGGTGACATGTAAAATGTCACTTTGACTTTCTGGAACAAGTTATTGAAATATTTTTGCTATTTGCTGACATTCTGTTGACACAATGATTAATTAATTGAGGGAAAAATAAAAGGGACCATCAGAAGGATAGTAGAATTGATAATATACGTAATCGTTAGCTCTAGCACAATATTAACACACACACACAGCTCTACGTTGCACCAACGAACACAATGTAACAACACTCGCTCAACTAGTGGTTCCTGCTATTCCCCGACAGGACGTGAACGCAGCATCTGTCCAGGGGCGGGTAGGCGCTAACCGTGCAGTATGGCGGACGATGGAGACACTTCCAGCGGACCAGTGGACACCAGCGGCGGGCAGGGGGCAGCGGAAGAGTCCTCCGACGGGTACGGCCTCAGTGCGATGTTGTTGAATCTTAGTGTTGTGGTTCTGGTGGCGGCGCTGTGTCTGGCGGCGTACCGACGGTGGGGCAGGCGGCTCATCGTGTCCGCGGCCCAGGGCGACGAGGCCTCGGCTCTGCCCAAGATGAGGAGACGGGACTTCAGTCTGGAGCAGCTGGGGGAGTACGACGGGCTCCAGAACCCCCGCATCCTCATGGCTGTCAACATGAAGATCTTCGATGTGACCAGCGGGAAAAAGTTTTACGGGAAAGGTGAGTAAAATACAGTGGGGAAACGCGGGAAAACAACCAACTGACAGCCGCGTTAGTTTATAGATGACACGTCCCCCCGCTCGTGGTGAATTGTCCCGGACAACAAAAATTGGGCGCTAACGGCTGTGGTTAGTTAGCTTAGCTCCTTTTTAGCTTTGTCTATGTTATTGAATCGGATGCTAGGTGTGAGCATGGCTCTGGTTAGCTAGCTTAGCTCTTTTTGTCCATGTAATTTAATGGGATGCTATGTGTTAGCATGGCTATAGTAAGCTAGTTTAGCTAATTTTGTCTATGTTATTGAATGGGTTGCTATGTGTGAGCATGGCTGTGTTTAGCTAGCGTAGCTCTATTTTGCTTTGTCTCTACGAAAATAAAACGGAACTAAATAGTCAAATATATACAAGTTGACCGTGAAAAATGAAAATCTGTAGACTGTGACACCTCAACACTATGAAGGGCTAAATTACAGCTAACACAATGTATTGAATGGGAGGATAGGTGTTAGCAAGGCTGTATTTTAGGAGAGGTCGTGACTAATGTGACATATATAATATAACACCTCCTAACTTTGTAATTAAAAACACTAAACATGTTCACTTTTAAGATAAAGTACCAGTTTTAAACAAGCTAGCCTGCTGCTAAAGCTAGCCTGTTAGCTTGTTGACACAGACATGCACTGTCTGGGTGTCTGGGCTGCAGACTTTCAATGGTGGAAATATAACCATCTTTTAACTTCCGAGTCAAAATATTGATGCTACGATACAAGTACAAGTCATGCATCTACAATTAGGCTTAAGTATCAGGTATTATATAGAAAATGCACTTAAAGTATTAAAGTAAAAGTACTCACCATGCAGCCAAATGTGCTGTTTAGTTGTAACATTATAATATTAGCTTATGATTAATGGTGCTGAAAGATATACTCTTTTGTTTTGTTATTATCTTTGGTGGTTTAATTTTAATGTATAACAATTCATTACAAACATCCATATAGTACTCAATATATGTATTATGAAATATTCGCACATTTGCAAAGTTACTAAGGTAACTAATCTCATTGAAACGTAGTGTAGCATAACATTAAAACACTTAAGCAAAGTACAAATACCTCCAAATGTACTTGAGTAGATTACTTGAGTTAAAGTGCCTTACGACACTGAAGTTGGTCCCAATATTTTCACCTTAGAAATATTAATCTTGCAACATTTACTCATGTAGAGGTTAGTTTTATGCAGAGATGCTGGTTTTATTTTGTGACTTTACTGAATAAGTGAAGTAAAGTAAAAGTTGCCCAGTGGAACACATTTTTCAAAGAGCAAAAACATTTCTTTACTTTGAAGAAGCACGCTCTACTTCCAATACATCTTTATTTATTTGTTTGCAAAGCAGCGCTAACCTGCTACTCAACATTTTCTCAAACGCAACTCTGTAATAAACTATAATTATTCAAACAACATTCCTGCGTCATGTGTCACATCTGGTATTCGACACCAGCAGCCAGCACCCCAAGTAGGCCTGAATCTCTCCAGCTCTTCAGGTTATGACAGACTTACAGTAGAGAGACACTGGAGTTGACTCGGCCATGTTGTCATCGTTTAGTGGGTGCTTTTCACAGTGGGCTTCATGCTGGGACCACAAGTTGATTAAACCATTTGTCAGAGTTTAGAGGAAAGTCATTTATGATTTGTTGGTAGCCGATTAAAGTTGACCCACGTGACACAACATATCAATCATTTTCTCAACCTCTCATTTCTAAGTAGGTATAAACTTGAATGATTTCGGTTTTGCTCAACTAGAAAGGTCCAAGTTCATGACTTTTACGTGTTTATATATTTTGTACGTATACATGTATATAAAACAGTAAGCATTTAAGAAACAGGTTGAACATTGTTCATGAGAGTTTATAGGCCCATAATGCCTTAGGAAGTAGCTCCCCTGTTAGATTTGCATAGTTAAAAACATTTTAATGACTGAGCAATAATAGGCACATTTTAAGAATTCAGTTTGGAAATTATTAACTAAGGTTATTATTTTAGTTAAAGCTCCAATTAACTATTTTTTGCTTTTTCATTACTTTGTCAATTATTTCCCTGATTAAGGGCAGAAATATGAAAAATGCTTATTATTACCTGCAGCTTTAACTTGTTTAGTTGGTGTTTTTCACAGTGGACTTCATTCTGGGCCCTGTAGTTTATCAATCCATATGTCAGAGTTGACAGAAAAGTAATGTATGTCTTGTTTAGGAGTGAATCAAATTTGTTTTACTTTGAGAGAGTGAAGGTTTTGTCCACTTTCTAAAAGAAGTGAAAGTTGGATCCAGCTTCTAGAAAGTAAAACCTTGCCTTCGTTTCCTCTCAATGCTTTTGCTTGGCTTTCGTTGCTCAGATTAGATAAGCAGCTGCAACATGTGCTTTTATCGATATTTTTTGGCGTTTTCTACACCCTGAGATGAATCGGAAATTAAAATGGCATTCAGCTGCAGCGCTGCACAGCAGAGTCCAGCTGGAGCTCTCATTACAGCTGAGACACTTAAAGGGTTGACTTTAGTTTTGGCTCAAATCTGATTCAGTAATTCTTTACTTTGTTGTGAGTCAGGATATTTAAAAAAAGAACATAATTCCAATAATAGAAAGCAACGAATATTAGTTTCTGTTTCTGTTTCTGTTGATGTAGTGTTACTGAGGCGTGTGGTTTTATCTGTAACATGCTTATTTAGTTATGCAAGGTAGGAGCACATCTAATCTTCGAGGTGATAAGGCGTCATGGAAGCAGTGTGGACTGAGTTGTTTTTTTCTTTCTGTTGCACAATTTGAAATGAGGAAACCTGAGGGCCTGCAGAGTTTTCACATGCTGATCAGATGATGTTCTTCTGCAGGAAAACAAGAGATTTATGAGCGAGAAAACCAGCAGAAAGGCCCGGGGCGTTGTTGGAGAAATGTTTCAAGAGGCTAAATAACACAAGTGCTTTTTGAAGAGATTTAGAAAGTGCTGGCCATGAAACATCATTTTAACACAGTATTCTCTTTAAATACACCATTTGACCTCAAAGATTTTCATTGTAAATGGTGGAGTTACACAACAGGGTTAGTTGACCCAACTAGTTGACAAATACCACAAAATGCTTCAAGGAGTTCAATCAACTTTTTGTGCAAACCCCCCCCCCCCCCCCCCCCCGAAAATTGCTGTTTTTAAACCTCTATATGGAGATTTTTTTTGTCTGTTTCTTTATTATTTCATATTTAAGTGAATATCTTTAAGTTGTGGACTGTCAAATGCAATTGTATATCAATTATGATTACTTATCTCACTCAGGGTTAATCACCCATAAAGCAACAGCAGGAAAAGTAGCGGTCCTCCACACTGGATTATTTCTGATAACCGTAATCATATTACATGATTAGTAAGTATTATTAGACTAAAAGGCAGCGACGTGACTCTTTACAAGGCCGAAGGGAAGTAACAAATCATTAAATAGCCGCTGAAACCAGTGAGTGTTTGCTTTGTCAATTATCCTAGTAGATTAATGAATAGATTCATGGACTGTAGTTCAACTCTTTTTATGTGCTCTTTCAGACCCTTTAACCCTTGTGTTGTGTTCAAAACACTCAAAAATAATGACTATCATCCAATATTGTTTTAACTACATCATAACTAACTTATAATGCATTCATAACCGTACAATCCTGTTGTAATTTAATGTTATGGACCAAAACACATTACACCACATATTGCACATGTGCATGTGTGTGTTCAGGTTCAAGTGTTAGTGTACATATTCTTTGAGAAAGGTCGAGTTCCCGTGGGGGGAGGGGGGCAGAGGGAGGGGAGACCAGGTGCATGTTGCGAAAAAATGATTGTTTCAGTTGATGAAGGGGGTGGGGGTGGGGGAGGGGTGTCTAAAGTCCAAGATGAATCTTGATAGGGCCAAATTTGACCTCGATTCACCCCCAACAATTCTACTGGGTCTTCCCAGACCCGAACACCAAATGATACACTTTTTTTTTTGGAGACCTTCAGACTTGGCTAAAATTGTCAAAATCAGTTTTGTAGTGTTTATATAGCTGTTGTGGAGGATATCATGAAGCCTTGTTCCGATACAAAGAACTAGAGCGTAGTTATTATATCATTTTAGACCCGAACACAACATAGGGGTTAAAGGCATTCTGCAGAACGCCACAATATCACAGTTTGCATCATCTCCATATAAATACACGTTCTGCTCTTATAACAACTTCACACTAAACCAGAACTTCTGCTCCATCGCCCTCAACAGGTTTTCAGACAAAGCATGTCTGATTTTCGTGCCGCAAGAAGTGTTTTTGTTAATGTGACCTCGCTGTTTCTGCGCTGCTTTCAAGTGCTTTATTTACTGGCCCTCCTGAAGGCTTTACTGTGAAGCAGCAGCAGTCACATGAGAGGTGCAATGCTGAAATTGTTGCTGAACTAAAAATTGTACAGTTTTAATCACTTCTCTTCCTCTTTAAATCATGTTTAAACAGTGTGGAAACGTTTCTTTTTATTGTATTTTAGTTTGAAGCCGAACTATAAAAAACCAAAAACAATCCATCAAACAGGCAACAGAGAATAACATCCAAAAAGTCTGTTTGTATTAGAGAAGCAAATAGTTTTAACCTGAAATCAGTTCTCTATGGGTTGATAAACTCAATCCATTATTTATAACATAAATGAAATATGTCTATTTTTTCAGACAGTTTGCGTTATATTATATGACACAGCAAAAAAGTCCCACTCGAAGCAGCTCGCTGACCCGCTGAGTTGAAACAAGAGTAACAAATAGTCACATTTTCGTATTTATAACTAGGGATGCTCCGATCGGCCGCCGATCGATATCGGCCGATACTCACTCTCTGCCGATCGATCGGTGCTCTCTAAAAATGCCGATCGCACATGACACTTTTCTCTGTACGCGGCAAAACAAGCTCGCCAAAATGGTTTCACCAGTCTGGCAGTATTTTAAGGTGTCCGAAAATGACAGTAAAATAGCGGTATGCAACGTGTGTGAAGCAGAAATCCTGCAGCTCCACCCGCTGTGACGGACCGGTGAGCAAAGCACACACCAAGAGTGTGTGTCTAACACACTTAGCTATTTTATCTACCTCTGGAACAAGCTAAACTAGTTATAAATATATTTATTCTTGACTGTCGGGTCACTCATTACTGGATCAGTGAGCTGCATGAGATACTGACGGGCTGTCAGGAGAGAGAGAGAGGGGGAGAGAGGGGGAGAGAGGGAGAGAGGAAAAGAGAGCGCTTCCGCTCATTTCTCCCGTGTTATTATCCAAAGTTAATGTAAACTTGAATAATGTACTTCATTTGAATGTAATAATGATGTTGGTTGTTGTTTGTGGAAGCTCCAGTGAGTGAGCCCCATTAACTGAGTTTTAAACATCACTTTAAATGGAAGATCCCCATAGCCCCCACCCACTCGATCGGATCGGCGATCGGTATCGGCCGATACTGATTCCGGCGATCGGTGATCGGCCCCAAAATTGGCGATCGGAGCATCCCTATTTATAACAGCCAAATCCGATTAATTAAACAAATCTGATTCGGTTAAAGCCTTAATCTTTTCCAAAAACAAGCTCTGAAAACAGAGGCGCAAGAAACAAAGGAGCAGACACTCGGTCCGAAACCAGGAAGGAAACAGACTTATTCATCCTGAAAATCTCGGTCCTGATGGTTAACTTGTGGGCTGACTCTTAATGATTTCTTCATCCTGACGTCTGTGTTTCTTCCTCAGATGGTCCTTATGGCGTTTTCGCGGGCCGGGATGCTTCGAGAGGCCTGGCCACCTTCTGCCTGGAGAAAGACGCCCTGAGGGACGAGTACGACGACTTGTCCGACCTCAACGCCGTGCAGATGGAGAGCGTGAGGGAGTGGGAGATGCAGTTCATGGGTACGCTTGTTTCATCGTGTTTCCACCAGAGGAAATGCTGCTCAGATATTGATTTGACTTTGATTTCACAGATGCTTCCACCGTGTTTATCACCTGTCTCTCTGCTTATTTAGTCGGGTCAAACTGAGGATCCAAAACACGAGTTTATCTTCAGTTTCGTTGTGCTTGTAAGCTGTGGCTTTATATGTTGCATAACAGTGGGACAATTCAAAGCTTCAAGGCAGTACACAAACGTTTAATTAGGCTCAAAAATACAGATTCAATATTATTTTTGCTTTTCTAAAACATATTTCTTGCCTTACATTAAAGTCTTAAATGTTATTTTGCTTGTTGAGATACAAAGATTTTACGGTTGATAAATATGGCTGATGACTCGGCTCCAAAAACAGGTTATTTTTAAAATGTGCAGCTCAAACAAACTTTGGAGAAAACTGCACAAACAAGCAATAAACCCAAACTAAAGATATCCTCAGCTGCCCATCTGCTGGAAAAACGGTTAAAACACTGAAACTGAAAGGAAGCAAAGGACTTCTATTCAGATACTTTACGTCAAGGTGTCAAATCAGATTGTTTTATATAACACCGTTTTAGATGCTTTTATTATAGTCTGATTTAGAATCTGCCCTGAAAAGTGGATAACCTCAAAGCTTGTTTTCTTTTTGGTTCCTTCGTGTCTAATTTGGGACTGAAACATGTCGGGCCTCTGATTACTCAAATAAGTCTCTGGACACTCGTCTCTAAGTGAGGCAGATAACACATTTTAACCCTTATGTTGTGTTCGGGTCTCCCGTGACCCGTTTCAAGTTAAAATGATATAATAACTACGCTCTAGTTCTTTGTATCGGAACAAGGCTTCATGATATCCTCCACAACAGCTATATAAACACTACAAAACTGATTTTGACCATTTCTGCCAAGTCTGAAGGTCTCTAAAAAAAAAAAAGTGTATCATTTGGTGTTCGGGTCTGGGGAGACCCAGCTGCATTGTTGGGGGTGACTCGAGGTCAAATTTGGCCCAATCAAGATTCATCTTTGACTTTAGACACCCCTCCCCCACCCCCTTCATCAACTGTAACAATTTGTTTTCGCAACATGCACCTGGTCTCCCCTCACGGGAACTCGACCTTTCACAAAGAATATGTACACTAACACTTGAACCTGAACACACACATGCACGTGTGCAATATGTGGTGTAATGTGTTTTGGGCCATAACACTAAATTACAACAGGATTGTACGGTTATGAATGCATTATAAGTTAGTTATGATGTAGTTAAAACAATATTGGATGATAGTCATTTTTTGTGTGTGTTTTGGACTGAGATAAATCATGGGTCAAAATGTACCCGCTAACACCATGACCGGTAACAGCTTTTGAACACAACTCGAGGGTTAAGCTGATCTGGGCAGCTTTATTTGTTGGCGGCCCCAAATAGTTTCTGATTAAATCATGTAGGAAGAAGTCAGTAAATTACTCTCAGCGTGCTGTTTACCACTAAGAGTTCTCCCTGATGTTCAGCACAAACATTGAGGCAATTTCATATCAATAAGAAGACGATGAAAAAGCCATTATTTTAATAATGGATAGATCTTTTGAGGATTTTCACAAGAACACAAATGTCAAACATTTGTTAGATTATTTTTATTTTATCGTAAACTGAATATCCTTGAGCTTTCAAAAAATCTGTCGCTTCCTGGCTTTAGAACTAAGTAAGTAATATATTTTATTTTATTGAATCAATGGTCCACATCCGATATCGATACATTTACTTTGATTTAAGAAAACCAGCAAATTCCACTTTTGTAAAGTTGTAACTATAAAGTGGCTTTATATCCATTACTGATTTCATATCAATATATTTCCCGGCGAATATATCTTCTGATATTTATTCCCACAATTCCCTTACTAGCCCGTCTTAATCTCATACCTTCCATATTTGAGGGAGATATGAAAGCTTAAATCACCGCTGTCCAGCTGATTTAAATTACGATAATGTTTTTCCTGCACATCTTGAGTGCTGTGAGTTACTGAAAAGATATCAGGAAAGTGAAAGATGAATAAAACCCCATGTTTGGAAAGTGAATTTATTTTTTAACGATTCCTTGATTTAACGTAAGATTTTATCCATATCTTCCAGAAAAATATGACTACGTGGGCAGGTTGCTGAAGCCCGGAGACGAGCCGTCGGAGTACACGGACGAGGAGGACATCAAGGACCACCTGAAGCACGACTGAGCTGCATCACAACGACCAAAGCCGGGAGACCCCAAACAGCTGCGACAGACCGCTCGCCCACATCTACCTGCCACTCCTCTCTCCATCCCCCCAAAAAACTCTTCACCTCCTCGATCTGTCCGGCTGTTCTGGAAGGACCTCCCTCCCTCTTCATCCTGCGGAGATGACCACCAACGATTGAAATCCTTCAATGAGGGCTCTTTTAAAAAAATAAAATAAAAAAACATGTCTGGGCGGAAGAGGAGAGAGGGGATGTGCAAGTAGATGTCTTCGAAATATATTTTAGTCATTTCTCCCAGGGGGGGGGTGGGGTCATCGTGGAGGTAGAGAAACACGTGGATGATCATCGGGACGGGGGAGCAGATTTCTCTCTTTTTATCTTAGTCACAACTGAAACTGCTTCCGCTTCGGACAGCTTATCAATCAATCTTTCTTTTTTTGTGTTCGGATAATTTCCCCTCGTTGTCGAGAGGGCTGCGCTGCGGAAATCGGCGGGGCGTCGCATTTTCCTGTTGTGTTTGTAGTGTATGCACTACTAGGTTTCTTTGTTTGTCACCATGTGATTGTATTTGTTGAGTAGCATATAGGGAAGAGAGGGAAGGAGTTTCTCTTTTTTGGATGGGGTTGGGGGGGGGGGTTTAAAAGGTCTTTGCCATATGAATTCTGTTTTGAATCCCACGAGACGGACTGAATCACTGATCGGGAATACAAAGGGAAGGTGGGCAGTTCTAATCAATCCACTCAATTGTTTACATGCCTCACAAGCCGGCTGCAAGTCTGTAGATTCCCCCTGAAAATGGTCCAAGTATTAATTGTGCCTTATTTTGTTTGTTGCGTCAGTCCTGACCGTTCTAACAGAGGAGGCGAGCGGAGGGATGGAGCAGCGGTTCCCCCCCCCCCCAGACTTTAAAAGAAGGCATACGTTCTGTCAGTCGTCCCACACACACAGACTGTAAAAATCTCCCCACTTCACAAACTCTGTAAATAAACCATATGAGTTACTCAGTGTTACTGCCATATTTATGTAGTTGAGGAACTCCAGATATGTATAATGCGATGTCGTACTGGCCAAAACCCCCATGGTTCCTTTCTTCTTCTTTTTTTGGCTCTGAACTTCTTTTTAAAACGTGGGTGATTCCCCCCCTCCTCACCCTCCACCCAAAAAATAAGACGGGAGTGTTGCAAAGGGCGGGACCGGGAGCTGTTCTTGCGAAATTTTGTTCGGAGACGTTGCTTATCCTGTAAATATATCTATCATTTTATTAAAGCATGTGCAACAACAAAGTGAGCTATGCCGAATTTCCCACCACGTCATGTATTTAAATGTTGGGTGTGTGTGTGTGTGCGTGTCTGCGTGACAGAGGCAGGAAGGGATTTGTTCATGCATAATAAATCGATTTGGTTAATAATTGAAGATGTCTGGAATTTTATTTGCTCTCGGGGGCGGCAGGATTTCATCACTAACGGGAAAACATTTTATAGTTCATTGAAATGTTAATGGCTGTTCACCTGCAGGGAAAACAGAAAGGTGCTTTAAAGTTTAATAATTGACAAGATAATAATGCATAAAACTCATCAGCAGACAGATTATTATCACAATTAATTAATGTTCTGTTATTTACAGTACCTCTGAGCGTGGTTAAACTGAGTTTCAGTGTGATGGTGGTTCTCCTGCATATCTTCAGTGCGGTGGATATGTGAAAACATTTGGGAACAAACTGTACAGCCGGCAGACTGCTGCATGGCAAAGCTCTCAGTCATTAAAACCAGATGTTCAGGAAACACCAAAAGCAAACGGGGAAATATGAAGGCGAAGTTTTACATTTTACACTCTGTATTCCTGTATTGTTACCAAGCAAGACGTCAAGAATTATGGGCTGTTTTAGATGGTTTCTTACCTTGCTATTTGCAATCTTCATTTTTGAATATGGGTACTTAAAGGTGAATAAAAAATGAAAAGTTGTCATCAGATTATTTGACAACGCACACAAATTCCATTAAGGTACTTTTCCTTAATGGAATTTAATGCGTACATTTAAAAAAAAGGAAGGAATTTGTATTTATTTAGCAGGGACATACATGAATATAGCAATACATAAATACATGTATAACTTCATATGATTAAAAAACGGAAATGAGTATGGACTTAAAATATTCAGGAACATATTTTAATAATAATTTTATAATTTTATAATAATAAAAAAAAACTGAATATTGAGGAAAGATAGGTTAGTTAATATATTGGGAGATATTATGTAGATAGTTATTTAATGAAGAAATACCAGAACAGTATTAAAACTAATAAGGGTAATATTTATCATATCATACTACTGGATTATAATAATTTATAAATTGCTTATTTATCATTGATGTATTAAAGAATATTTTTCATTTACATCTATATATTTTTTATTACAATTGTATACCACGGAAGGTAATTCATCCAAATTATATGTATTATTATTAATAATTTATTTGTATTTAAAATGTTTGTATTAAAACAGAATTACATATTCTTTTTCATTTCTTTATTATTTTTATTTTATGTATATATTTTTTTAATATTGTTTTTTGTATTTGTGAATAAAAAACAATCAAAACGTTTTTTATTATTAGTATAACTGGGTATAGTTGAAGTTTAATCATCCCGATTAATATTTTATTTGTAACATTTTAACATATAATAGACATTATTGTACAAAGAGAATCCTTAAGGGTCACCAAACAGTAAAATAAAAACGTGGTCATCAACAACACAGCTCAACAGCGCCCCCAGCTGGCACCCGGATGATCCAGGAATTGCATCACACACACACTGATTTCTGTATGTGTGTGTGAAACTAATCGTAAGTGTTTCTTATCGGCCATCCCTGCAGCGATAAGCCGAAGAAGACCACTTTAAGATCCGGAGCAGAGATGTGTTTTTCCCGCTGATTGTCGACCATCTCAGATCTCCACCGAAGGACTGAAGCTCCTGAACGTACCTCCGACATCTTGGCTGTTTTTGGGCTAAAAAACTAGAAAACAGCATCCGTCTTCCGCTCAAAGACCCGGGTCATCTTGGTAGCTTTCCAGGCAACAGCATCCAAAAGAAGGCGAGGTTTGTCCACATTCATGCACATTAAAGTGACATGAACCCTGCATTTATTTTAAATCCTGTTTTTATTTGTGTCTGCAGAATAATAATGGCAGAGCATCTGTCCCAGAGTGAGCTGGATTACCCGTTCAAACTTCTGGAGTATTTCAACGGATTCAGGGTCTCAAAGGTAACATTTTTTACTTCTAATTTATTCAGTCATATAATAAACATTAAGATAAGTTTGCATTATTGTAACACGGGTTGCTTCTAATCGATGTTGCCATTCATACTGCTTGTTTTGTCTTAAAATCACACACACTAAAACCTGAAGATATTTCGTTTTATATCAATAGAAAATCTTCTGAATAATTTAAGATTGAGCCATAAACAATGAATCAGTTATCCTCATTTAAAATAAATTTAGTAGGAGGCTTAAACCTGGATAAATCTTTATTTTATTTTATTAAACACTTAAAAAACAGTAAAACATGTCCAAATGTAAAAATTGGAAACAGCATTTTCTTGTAAATGAAGATTAATTTTAAAAAGTGTCTATAACTGTAAAGATTACTATCCTTATTTATATGTTTGGAATCTGATTTATTATCTCAGCACTGATCTGGCGATTATTTGGCAGATTTTTATTTTTTATTTATCTTTTCTCTAAACTAAAAGCACCCATTGCTCTTTGCAGGGAACGCTGAGAAGAATCCAGGGCAAACAGTTGTGAATAAATTGATTTCAAAGTATTTCAAAACATGCCAAGAAAGAATAAACTCTCTAAATTGAGCATGCCTTGCAGCTCATTAGAAGTTTATTGGCCGTGCATTAATGTGAATTAATCACTTGTGAATCACTTTTTAAGAGGAAGACAAAATGTGGGCATAGGAAATAATAAATTGAGTTCTCCTGGCAGAGGCAGCATTAAGTCTTATCACACGATCTTCATCAGCCTGATTGGAGTTCTCCCAGTTCTCATGCAAGTTAAAACATGTTATTCCAGCATCTTCTCATCCATGTGGGCTTAAAAGGCTCATGCTTTCCCCTTTCCTGTAGTGTGTTATGTTATTGTGCATGTACATGGTCTGCAAAGTTACTTCCAGAGGGAGTTTTGTCTGTGACATAATGACATCACTATGTAATACTCTAGTCTAAGCGGTAGACCAACAAAAGAGCCGGCCATCTAACCAATCAGAGCAGACTAGGCTTTGGTTTCAGACAGAGGGTGAAAAGAGGTGCTGCAGCACAGGCAGTATGAGGGAAATAAAGAGCTTTTTGATCATTAGAACATGGAGACATGTCACAGTAGTGGCACAAAATACAAATATGAACCTGAAAATGAGCAGATTATGGGCAGAGCTTCCTTTTGAAACATCACTTCGGGAAACTGGCCATGAGCTCCATTATAGTAGCTGTTCTGGATTAGCAGCTGTAATTTGCCCAACTCTCACAGAATGATGTGATGATGTGTGTTGGTCGCTGCAGGTGATTTTCTCGGCCTGTGAGCTGGGTGTGTTCGACCTCCTGCTGAAGGCCCAGGAGCCAATCAGTGCTCAGCATGTGGCCCAGGAGCTCAGCTGCAGCGAGGACGGGATGGAGAGACTGATGGACGCCCTGGTGGGCATCGAGATCCTGGAGGTGGAGACCAAAGATGGGACAGGTGAGGAGGAGGGAGGGAGGGAGGAGGAGGAGGAGGAGGATGAATGCACTATTGATAATTGCACTTAAATGTAATTATTGCACTAGAATAAATGTCATTATGGCAATATTATGAATGTACTTATTGAACTAAAATACTCTGTTGAAGTAAAATAAATGCAATGATTGCACTAAAGTAAATGTCATTGTTGCACTAGTATGAATGCAAATGTTGCACTAGAATACATGTTAGTATTTCAGTAGAATAAATGATATTAGTTCCCTTGAAAAAAATAATTACTGCCCAAAAAAACCTAAGTTAAATGTGTTAATTGCACTCAAACAATACATGTACTTATAGCACTAGTATGAATGTAATCATTGTACTAGAGTAAATGTAATTATTGAACTTAAGAACATCATTACTGAAATTCAGTTATTATGCTTGAATACATTTAATTTAATGTAATTATTTCTTAAGGCTCTAGGTGACAAAGAAAATAGTCAAATCTGCACATTTGAGAAGCTCGAATTGTTTTATTTTTCAAAACCACTTAAATGTTGAACATATCTTTTATCAGACTATTCATTCTGTTTCCAGTGAACTGACACTAACACATTTACTTCTGCATGCATGCCTGCTGTTGCTGCTGTTGTGAATGTCCCTGTTGGGAGTGATGACATCCTGATTTAAAGTGTGAATGTGTTTCGTTAAAACAGCTTTGTACAGCAGCAGCGACGTGGCTAATCTCTACCTCGCCAAAGGCAGCGGGAAATCTCTCCACGACATGATCATTTACCAATCACAGACCATCTACCCGCTGTGGAACAACATAGCGGACGCTGTCAGGTCAGATTATTAAAAGAGCCCTATTATGTTTTTGGGGTTTTCCCCTTTTCCTGTAGTGTGATATACAGGTTTTTGAGCATGTTAATGTTCTGCAAAGGCTAACATCCCCGTGTTCCATCCAGAGGGTCCCTGCCTGAAATGCCTCCATTGGACTCCTTTGTTTACTTCCGTAACTTAGTGACATCACCTGTGCACACTATGCACTATGCGCTTCTATTGGCTATCGCTCCAACACATTCTAAGTGATAGGCTAAGGGCCGGGAAATCTCTAAGCAGCTGAAGCCCTTTTAAACTGAATACAGAGCAAACATTTCAATAATCACAATTTTCTCATGTACACACTGTATTTTCTCATTTTCCACTGCGCAGAGAGGGGAAGAATCAAAATGAAAAGACGTTCGGCCTCCCATCAGAGGATATCTTCAAGGCTTTGTACAGGTCGGTGTTCCTTTTGTAGCTTCAGGTGCATACATGTGAATTTCACTTTGGTGCTGGAATATTTTTTAGTTTTATGATTCTCTAATTGGTTCCCCTCAGATCAGAGGAGGAGATGCTGAAGTTCATGGGTCTGATGAACTCCTCCTGGGTGCTCGATGGACACGACATTGTGACGGCGTTCAACCTCTCCGGCTTTCAGAAGATTGTAGATCTTGGAGGTTAAACGCCCTCTATACATTTCACATGTATATTTAAGACTACATTTTTTTTTTTTGCATTAATTATCATGTTACAATTTATCTTATTGTTGTTTTGGCCAAATAGACATTATAAAATGACAAAAATGTCAGATGTTTGCAGAAAAAATGACCAAAAACCTAACTAAAGTCCAGTAAGTTTCCCACTGCAAACTGACCATATTCTCTCTGAATAACTCCCAGGATGCACCGGGGCTCTGGCCCGTGAGATGGCGAAGGCGTGGCCGTCCTCCTCCGTCACGGTGCTGGACCTCCCGCAGGTCGTAGAGGCGGCGCAGAAACATTTCCCACAGGAGGACGACGCTGTTGAATTTCAAAGTGGTGAGCCTCTTTCTGACTCTTCATTCAACACTTCAAGAGTTTACTATTACAAAAATAAAATCTAGAATTCTATAGGAAATTACTTGACCCTATTTATATCATACATTTAAAATGAGATGACTGTTAAAAATAAAATCCAATAGAATGATGCAAAGTAAAATAGTTTTGCTCACATGCTTTCTGTTGCTGATGCAGGAGACTTCTTCAGTGATGAGATCCCTCCGGCTGACCTCTACGTTCTGGCCAGGATCATTCATGACTGGCCTGAAGAGAAGTGCGTCACTCTGCTGAAGAAGATCCACGACAGCTGCAGACCAGGTGAGTTAAAGTGTAAATTAAAACGGGTGCTGTTGGCAAAACTACTTGTAATGAGCATAATGTGTATTATACATATTATACATATTTTTTCCAAAATCATTTGTCATATTCATATGATATTCTCTTATTACTACATCTTATTACATATTATTTTTCCTGTACACCTTTTTTTTAAATATAACAATAGTTTTTATATAAGATTTTACAATATCTTAAATTGTCATCTTTTTTTTCTGTGTACATTTTAGTTTCATGTACCCTATATTCGTTTTTTACAATATTATTTTTCAAAATCTCCCTAAAAAATCCGTGATAGTAAAAACCTAAGAAAATGGCTATTCCATTTTCTTCGGTGTATATTTATGTCTCCTGTAGATTTACAAGAGATTTTCCATATTGATTTGTTTTATTTTTGCTGTTTTTCCATTTTAAATTCTATTACTGTGTTTGCGAATGCACGATTATACACTAAGACAGATTCCTTGTATGTGAATCGGTGCTCGTCCTCCCTGCAGGCGGTGGCGTCCTGCTTGTGGAGGCCCTGCTGTTTGAGAACAGGCGGGGGCCGGTCACCGTTCAGATCTTCTCCCTCAACATGCTGTTGCAGACGGAGGGTCGGGAGCGACCGCCGTCCGAATACACCCGCATGCTCGAGAAGACCGGCTTCCACAACGTGCAGGTGTGCCGGACCGGGAAGTGCTACGACACCATCCTCGCCACCAGATGAGACTGGGCAGTAAAGAAACTTAAACTTTTCAAAGACTTTTTAAGATATAAGCTATGAAAAAAAAAAAATTCTCAGTCCCAGTGCACATGGATCCCCAGTTTATGTTGTGTCAGTGATTTTTTTTTAGATATTGTTGGACAATGTGAATTGCTTTTCTTGGTAATACAAACATTTGCTGCGTTGCTGATGGATATTGTAAAAAGAATGAGGTCAAAAGGTTATGTTACATTCAATCAATTCAGGTTAAAGGGTAAGTTAGACTTTTTGGGAAATACTCTTTTTAGCTTTCTTGCTGAGAGAAACATTAAACAGCTACCACTCTCTAACGCTAGTAGCCTGGCTGTTAGCTTAGCATAATGACTGGAAACAGAGGGAAAAAGCTAGTCTAGCTTTGTCCAAAAATCAAAAGAACTTTTCCGAAGAATATATTATCCATTAGGAAGAATTAGAAGATAGAAACATCTGTATTTTTGTATATCACTGATCTCTTTTAGGTTTAAAGGCTAAGTTTCTACTATAGGTGGTTATTTATGCTTTCTGTTGATCTGTTTGTCAGGGTTTAACACTCATAAAAGCCAATTTAAAAAAAACAACCTTCAAAAGCAGTGAAAGTTTAAAAAACACTGAATTTGTTTAGCTAATGAAAAGGTGTGTAGTGATTTTGTGTGCTACTGTGACTGTTTCTGGCTTTCCTGTTCCCTGTGGTGAGTTCAGGTACCCTTTCAGGCTGCATTAGATCTGCAGGACAACCCTCAGTTTACCTCCATTTTCCTCTGCTGGTGTTAAAATCTCCCATTTCTCTTTTTTTTGCACGTTAGTTGTGTAAAGTAGTTTATGGAAAGAAATAACTGTAGTGTTACTATGGACTCATATTGATTTCTATACATTTTTCATAATGTATTATTTATTTAAAAAATGTGGTGTTTTTTTAGCTATCTCTTTATACCTCTACATTTTAAATGTTAAATATACTGGAAATGTTCCCATATTAAGTACATGCAAGATTACAGTGTAAGGGAGCTTTTTTTTAATGAATGGTGTCAATATTAAATACATGGTTGATAGCAAAAATGGGATAGCTGTAAGTTTGTTTCCTGGTCATTCCACATTTTGACAGCATGCGTCCTACACATTAAATATAAATACATGCATTTTATTTATATATTATTTACATATATGGTTTATTAGGTACATTTCTCAAAATCTACTCATTATTTTAGTCTGTTTATGTATGCACAGTTATACAGCAAAGCAAATTCCTAGTAGGCCTACATGAAAACCTAAAATAAAAAATGTTTTATAATTAAAATTCTGATTCCTGTTTACTTTTAACAGATAAAAGTGTGTGTCATTTCTAAAAAATAAACGGTCAATGGTCCAGCTGAGTCATGTTATACATTTCACATGATTAGATTAAACTTACTTTATTGATCCCAATTTGGGAAATGTTTCAATAAAGTAAATCTAATTTGTGAATTCTGATTTGTATGTTCACACTTAAAATCGCAACCGGGCACAAGGGTTTATTGTGGCACTGGAAAATTAATTGTAATATTCTCCCCTGCATTAGGAGGATCTCTTAGGGTTCCGGGGGTTCTGCTGACCTCTAGCGGCTCTCAGCTGCAGCTACAGCCGGGCAGGGTAACCTCCTCCCGGCCAACGCTGTGTTTGTGTGTATGTGGAATGCGGGTCAAGCGGAACCCACGGCTAAAAACTGCGCTTCACATCAAACTCAAAAACACCGGCTTTCATCGGCCTGACGTGCTCTGTATGTACCGTCCACTTTATTATCAACTCTACGCAGGTTTACATGAAATGCATATGTGCCGAAATTTTCTTAACCGGCTTTTTGAACGAGTTAATATTTCCAGTATGGTCGCAGTCCGCTAGGAAAACGCGACACCGTCATTTAAAATGGCGCCAAAGATTAACCCCAGCCAGTGGATACAAAACTGCCACTCTGTGCCCTGAAGGCTAGCAACACAGATAGCACAACAACATGTTTAGTTAGTTAGTTAACAGCGTCCAAGTGTTTTCACATGTCAGTTAGTATGTCTGAATTGATTATTGACCCCTAACCTTTATGACAGCTAGCTGATTGAGGACTGTTAAATAAGGGGAGGCTCCATAAATGCCAACGGTTGTGTTAGCAGCTAATGCTAAATACATTACATAGATGTAGCCTCAAGCTATCAAGCTAACAAGCTAGCTGCTAGATGCAACAGCAGACGTCAGCTAAATGTAACGTGCATACCACGCCTGTAGAAAAACATTAATATTTAAGCGTAAACCCTCCTCAAATTAAACTTTTTAAAACAATTGCTTATTTCAAGCTAACAGACGTAAAAAAATCCTTATCCGTACATCCTTTTATCATAAACAACATTTCCACATTTTGTGGGTGGGCCGGGCCCTCATGTTGCATAACATGTTGCGGTTAGCTCTGGCTAACGTTAGCCAGCTAGCATTTTGAGTAATATAAAAAAAAAGGCAGCGCTATGTGGTCTGATTTAAAGCTAATTGTGACCTTATCGTAGAACCACAACATTGCCTTGCTTTGGTTGCTGTGTTGCCGGGGGAACAGTTAAAAACAACTGTTGTAATCATGCTAGCTACAGTTAGCCGCTAGTCAGTTAGCCCTGCTTCAAGAAGGGGCGTCGTACAGACCGATGCTCGTCTGCCGTTAGCTTAGCCTGCTAAATTGGGGTTAGCACCTTTACCCCCCTTGTGCACGCTGTCTAAAGCAGAACCTTAGATATGTCGATCAAGAGTTTTAAGAGTCCCCGTTGACGTGTTTGCCACTTCAAGCTGAACTCATTGTATTGATAAAAAGGAGTAGTTCCCTGTCGGTGCTGCATGTGGTTACTTCTTGTTGTCATCGCTGAACAGTGGCTGTGGTATGTACGCATCTTTAGCTTCAGGGCTGGTTATGTGCTGTCAGATCAGTAAGGACACGTAAAGTGATAAGCTGTGTTGTTGTTTCAGGTACGGATTTGTTTGCATATGTAGATATAGTAGTAGAGTAGAGCTAATGTACAGATTTCTAGACATAATTCAGAAGAAGGGCAAGATGATTGTTTTGTTAGAAATTAAACTGATCCTCAATAAGCACATTAACTGTCTTCGTAACTGCAAAAGTGCTTCATCTTGTTGATAGTATCTGCTAGTAAATCACGTGTACTTTCCTATATATTCTGGAAACTAACTTATGATAATGTCTTATATGTTAAAAGTGTCTTCAAAAGTTGTTTTTGTGTTGATTTTCTCAGTCTGGGCCAAGCAGACATTTAAACATCAAAAACCTTAAGAGAGTTTACTGAATATTACTTATGCCACAAAGTAGAACAAATGATTGAAATGGTAAAAAGTTCCAACTTTGAAATGCTGTCATAGTGTACTAAGAGTTTAAATTGGTACAGAAATGTTCTATAAAATGTGGGACCCCTCCCTGAACGTTGTAGATTCTGGTATATCTGGCAAAAATGCTGCCAGGATTGCCTTGATTGTTCTTTTTGCAAGTTATAATTGAAGCATCTGGTGTTTCATACATGAATCTGAGCCAGTGTTTTTGGTTTGTTTGTTTCTATTGTATGGCATTTAGGGATTTGTTCTCTCTCCTATGAACTCCATAATGTATCCACCTTGTGGTAAAAATGTAAATATATTGTCAAAAAGCATCAACAAGAAACAATAAGACTCTGATCCTAATACTGTCATTGTCAACATATGATCATGTGTGTTTGAGTCAGACTTATTTATATAATTGCCAAATATAGTTTTGTATCATTGCTGTATATTTTGCAGTGTTTTATCAATCTTTTCTGTAACTTAACCTCCTGACTTGTATGTGTGCAGTGTCCTTATGTCGGAGCTCCAGAGACAGACGACGATGAAGAGAAACAGGCATCCCAGCAGCAGTGACGACTCCGACAATGGAAGTAAGTACAATATTGACTCTGCTGACTCATTCATACCAAATCTAAATTTAGCTTGAATCAGGTCGAGCTAACCTCCTTCTGCTTCCTCAATTTCTCAAGTGAATGTGCAAAGCGGCAGAAGTATTTATTCTTTAAGATAATGATTCAATGTAGTTCAGTTTGTTATTTTCATTTGTAATGGTCACATTTTTGTAAACCAAGCACATTTTCTCAAGAGTCCTTTCCTGAAAGTGCATCTCATATCTTGTTACTGTGTGTGTCAGTCAATGTATATTCATGTTCAGGAAGGAAATCACGACAGAGTAAAGGAAAGAAAAGCAGCAGTTGGACAGAGATTAAGGAAAAGAAAGAGACGGCCTACAGTCTGAGAGACAGGAGACAGTTTAGGGACACTTGGAGCTCTAAAGACATCCTGGCAGGTCAGACAGACAGAAAGGCTCAAATCTGACTTCAGTTACAACTTCATAAACACTTTGTATGTTTTGTTTCATCCTCTAAGTATCTCTGATGTGTGGGGTTTTACCTCATTGTATACTATATTGGGGGTAAGCAAATCATTGTGTTGATTTGGTGTGATTATTTGGATTGACTTATTATCCAATATATCTGATGCTGTAGTATTAAAGCGATCAAACCCAAAGATCTGATCAGATTCAGGGTTTTGTTAGGTGAAAAGTTAAACGCATTATTAAGAAAATCCTCCAGGTTTTTGATGTTCAACATGTAGTGAAATCAAAGGCTTCGGTCTCATTGAGGTGGTTTTTTTAATGCTCCTTGATTGATCCTGCTTTCATACATTTTATATTAATCTTAAGAAAAATAAATAAAAGAAGCGAATACATTTAATTGAAAAAAGAAAAATATCAGTTGAGCCATTTGGACTATCCAAAGGAGCCACACTTGTATCTTTTAACATTTTCTTAAAGTTGTATGTCAATAAGAGCAGCTGAAACAGACAAAGAAAACACGAGACACCTTTCATACTCGTTGTGTTTCTCCTCCAGGTAATTCCACGTGCTGGTCACAACATTCATCACAGCCAAGAAGAGGGAACGGGCAAAAACCCTCTGAGGTACGTCTCTCTAAACTCTTAATTGTATAGGATGATAAGAAATTGGTGAAAATCTATCATAGTTCACGAGTTATCTTCTGCTGTCATGTTCTTGTTTTATTACACTTTTTATCTTGAAAAAAAATCACATAAATACTTTTATTTAAAAAATAATGTTTTAATAATTTAATACATATAACACATCGACACCGGTAAATACACTTGTTATAAGAGTCTGTATTTTGTCAAACACAGTAATGTTATCTTCTGTGTTGTACGGATGGAAACACAGCTACTGTTATCTCCTGTTCAGTCTGTGGACTTGGTCCCTGCAGGCCACTGTGCCCTCTGACCGAGAGCCAATCAAATTAAAACAAAACAATGACTCAGGCCTAAGAAGGATCCTGATTGGCTCATTTCTGTCTGGCTATGTGTTGACAACGTGGTCGTCTTTTAACCTTCACATATACTGTAATACATTACCTTGTCTAGCTAACTTATTTTGGTTGTTTGTCAGTTTATCTGCACATTTTACAGTTAACAGTTCCTCTTCAGATGACCCACAAAACAAAGTTGCAGTGTAATTCTATGTTTAAAAAAAAACCGTTGTGTGATAAGTCTTGCAAATTAAATAATTGTTTATTGTTAATATACCAGTTTTTGTAACCTAAGATGTGGATATATGATCACTAAAGATAACTTTTCCCGCTGCATTTATATTTTCTGTCGTTGTGATGTATTATGAGGATTGTGAAGGCTTGCATTTATTCCTCTGACAGCTGTTTACTATAAAACAACAACGAACATTTCCCCCTCTACAAACCACAATTATTCACTGTTTTAGTTCAGTAAAGCATTCTGACTCTTGTTTTTATTCGTCGGTTGCAGGTTTTCAGGACCGACCTCATCACAGCCATGAAGGTACATGACTCAAACCAGCTGATCCCAGAGGAATATTACATCCTGGCAGACGCTTGGAGGCAGGAGTGGGAGAAGGGCGTGCAGGTCCCCGTCAGCCCGCAGTCCATCCCACAGCCCGTCGCCAGGTAGGACGAAGCACAGCACATTCTGAGACCAGAAAGTCACATGTTTGATCCCATATTGTCCTCGAGTGGGAATGCAAGCGAATCGACATGCTGTTTTGTGTGGATACGGCTTCTTGTGTTACAGGTGGTACAAGCCTGTTATTTTAAACTGATTTAGTTTGTTTAGACAGATTCAGTCAGATCGTTTGATATCCAGCTAAGATAAAGGTACAGAGGGGTTGAAAAAAACCACACACACAAATTATTAAAGTGAATATTTAAAAAGTTGTTTCATCTGGCATCTGGACCCTCTTCAGTGATATTTTTGCGCCCTATTGTCAGATGGCGTTGTCCCTAAAGGCCAAGTTATTCATGACGTTAATGTTATGGCACAAAAAAAAATCTCTCGAGTGTCATTTCTAAGCACCATATGGTGAAGGGACAACATTTTTTAGAGGGTCTAGAAAGCAAATATATCATTCAAAGTACCTTAGTGTAAATGCAGGACAGTGCACTGACATGTCTGCTGACTGTGATGTGCTGCAGGGTGTTGGCGGAGAAAGGAAAGGAGGTGATGTTCGTCAGGCCGAAGAAGTTGATCCGGACCTCGGGCGCCGAGGCTCTGGGCTACGTGGACATCCGGACGCTGGCGGAGGGGATGTGTCGCTACGACCTGAACGAGGAGGACGTGGCCTGGCTGCAGGCCGCCAACCAGGAGTTTGCAGAGATGGGTGAGTCGATGTTTAAACTGAGGCTGTGGCAAAAGGCTGGCAGTCATTTTGTACCTGCTATTAACATGTAATTAAGCACAATGTTGCTGCTGTGGGAAACAAGGAGTTGACTCCAAAATGTCTGCCATTAACACAGAAAGACTTTTGATCAGCTTGACAACTTGTAACCCTATTTTTTTAAATAAATGTTCTTCTGAAGCCATAGAGTAGCATTTGATTCTTAAATTAAGAGTGTAATATGGAAATGATGAAACCTTTCAAGAGACAGTTGTTGTTTTTTATCGACAGAGATACTTTGTGACAAACAAACAATGTAACTTTTACTCCTGACTTCTGTAGCCATACCGCCGCTGGACGAGATCACCATGGAGCGGGTGATGGAGGAGTTTGAGCACTGCTGCCACGAGAACATGACGCACGCCACGGAGACGGAGGAAGGGCTGGGCATCGAGTACGACGAGGACGTGGTGTGTGACGTCTGCCGGTCGCCGGACGGGGAGGACAACAACGAGATGGTGTTCTGTGACAAGTGCAACATCTGCGTTCACCAGGTCAGACGGCAACTCATAGCTCATTATATCGCTAAAGTTAAATCTATAATAAAATGTGGCTCATTTAACACAGCACAAACAATTTAAACCAAACCGTGATCACTTAGATACTTTATAAGTCCGACTGATTGAGATTGTTGGGTCAAAAAGCAAAGTGAAAACGACTCGTATTGCATTTCAGATCAGCTGTAGCTGTGGTTTTATGTTACACACACATGCCTTCTCTGTGTCTTCATTTGTGGCTACTGTATTGATTTCCACTTGCGGTCTGGCAGCTGAGCCCCTCCCCTCTGTTTGTGTTTCTCACCAGGCGTGTTACGGCATCCAGAAAGTGCCACAGGGAAGCTGGCTGTGCCGGATCTGCGCCCTGGGCATCCTGCCGAAGTGCCAGCTGTGCCCCAAGAAGGGTGGAGCCATGAAGCCGACGAGGAGCGGCACCAAGTGGGTCCACGTCAGCTGTGCCCTGTGGATCCCAGAGGTCAACACACACATTTACATTCTTAATCATTTGTGTGTTTTTACTAAATCCTTTCTGTCACTCTTTAATTTAGCACATGCCTAATTTGCCTTTTCATCCTATTTTTTGAAGAACCGTTTTGAATATCTGAAAAGTTATTTCTGACATTGATTTCAATCATTTCAACTTAACATAAGGAAAACAACGATCAATCACTACAAATGAAAAAAACAATATTCAGTTGTAGGTTATGAGGCTGCATTCACACCTAATAGTCCGCTTCTCTGGTGCGCACCAGACCACAGTTTGTTACATTGTTTCATTTTTCAGAAGGTTCGGTTTGCGTTCACACGGGCAAAACTCAAACGGACTATAAACTTTAAACACAAGTCATGTGCTCGGAAATGCTGTTCAACCATTGGTCAGACATTAAGGGGGTAAAAACGCAAATCCCGGCAATTTCTACCGGAGCCTCCGCCATGGAGCATCGGCACTTTCGGCAGGTTATTCTCATGCTGCTGTTAATCTGGAGATCAACAGACACTAGCGGCCCGCGCATATGATTATATAATCAGACAACGTCTGTTAAAAAACATTATAACACATATAATGAGAGACGTTCTGCAGTAAGGAGGGGGTTTCACCGACGACAGGTGTTCTTAATTTTATGTAGTTGACGGAGCATTTTTACTTTACACGACACTGTTCAACACTTAATTCTGCTTCACTCTTTAACTAAACAACCGCGGATGTCTTGAAAGACTCTTTCGCTAAAGATTTTTTGAAGACACCCACGTTCTTGTGACAAGTAAATACTACGCTTCCTATGTTTTGGTGCGGACTGCGTTCACACCAGCAATGAACCGCTCCAGAGTTCGCAAGCAAGTGCTCCGAGACCACCTATTTTAGCGGACCAGAGTCCGGTTGTTTAGTTCACTTAAGAGGTCTCGGACTGTGTTCACACCGACCCAAATGAACCGCACCAAGCGGCTAAACGCACCAGGGTTCGATTCAACCGGACTATAAAAGGCTGGTGTGAATGCACCCTAAGATCTGTTTTCATATAAAAAAATGTATTAGAGAGATTTATTCTGCTTATACTTGCTTACTGTGCAAACATTTTAACCTAATGCTGGTGCTTGTTTCCATTTGGCTGTCTCTCCTGTTATTTATTTAATATATCTTAGACTCTCCTACCGAAAGATAAATTAAAGTTGATGTTAAATGTGCTTTGCAGGTGAGCATTGGGAATCCAGAGAAGATGGAGCCGATCACCAACGTGTCGCACATTCCCAGCAACAGATGGGCTCTGATCTGCTGCATCTGCAAAGAGAAGTCCGGAGCGTGCATACAGGTAGAGTCAGCGCTCACATCTCAACACTACCATGCAGAAACATTTAATGAGACGTGAAGCATCACCAACGTTTTTTTTTAAAGATTCCAATTAGTATCTTACTTTTCTGAGTGATCACAATCTAATCATGAAAGGGAAAGTATCTTGGGTTGTGACACTATTGCGTGAAAAAACAAGGGTCAGACAGTCCTGAACATTTCTCTTTGGCAACATCTCTAAGCAGTAATTGGAAGCTTGTTTTGGGAGAGAGCAGCTTGTACAACCGTTCCCAGTCATGTTGCAACAGGCACACAAATTGCAATTTTGCAAAATCCAAAGGCTTTCGTCACTGGAAGATTGACCCGGTCACATTGAGAGATTATTAGTGACCTGTGAAAGAGAAAGAAAAAATGTTTTCTAACAGAAGTTGTACGTTTTATTTTGGTTACTGAAGCTGTTTTACCACCATTTATTGTGTGCATCCTGCTTAGATTTAATGTGTCATCATATGATACCGTGTTTAAAATTTTTTTTAAACAACGTTGTGTTTGCCGCTGTAGTGCTCAGCCAAAAACTGCCGGACTGCCTTCCACGTGACGTGCGGCCTCCACGCCAGCATCGAGATGAACACCATCCTCACGGAGGACGACGAGGTCAAGTTCAAGTCCTACTGCCCCCAACACTCGGGGCTGGAGGGCGACGAGTCCAGGGACCGAGACTCCGAGGACGAGAAGGAGACCGCCAAAGACAAGAAGGGCAGGAGGAGAGGGCGGGTGAGAGTCAAGGAAGACACCCCCTCCTCCTCTTCCTCTTCCCACGTGGCTCCTCAGATCCTCCACAGAGTGCCGAGCCACCTGGAGGAGCTGAGCAGCCGGCAGCAGGAGAAGAGGGTCAGCCTCCGCAAGCTGAAGCTGCAGGAGATGGAGGAGGAGTTCTTCCAGTTCGTGGAGGTGGAGGAGGTGGCGGCTCACACGAAGCTGCTGCCGGAGGTGGTGGACTTCCTGTTCCAGTACTGGAAACTCAAACGCAAAGCCAACTTCAACCAGCCGCTGCTCACGCCCAAGAAGGACGAGGAGGAGAGCCTGGCGCGCCGCGAGCACGAGGTTCTGCTGCGCCGCCTGCAGCTCTTCACCCACCTGCGCCAGGACCTGGAGAGGGTGGGTCTACAGCTCAGAGCCAGAGGGAGGAGGAGGGGCCAGAGGGAGGAGGAGGGGCCAGAGGGAGGGACTGAACAGAGAAACAGATTACATGAATATAAATACATGTTCCACAAAGTGCTGTAGATAAGATGTATTCACTTAACAGCAGGAGAAAACACAGGATAGAGGGAAGAACCAGAAAGAAATATTTTAAATGGCATACATTTATTAGAAATGTAAAGGATCTATAGAAATAATTGAGATCATATAACTACAGTACAGCTGCAGAGACAGGAAGTTGTTAGGGTTAAGGAATAATGTTACTGTCCATCTCTCTTGATCTGTCTGTGATCCCAAGTCCAGCAAGCAGCATCCAGCCTTTATTTTAGTTTTAGAAAGGCTAAATGTCAATTCAAATTCCAGTTTTATTTGAAAAAGGGGGAAATGCTGTCAAATATGACTCGCATGCACTTGTTGACATGCCTACTGGAGCGATTGGGAGTTTAGTGTCTTGCTCAAGGACACTTCAGCATGTTGTTGACCCCCAGCCACAGCAGCCATACTGTGTTTAAACTGGTTGTAATACAGAACAGCAGCACATTTAAGAAGCAGAATCCGGGTGAGCTATTGTTCAAGTGTTGGTCGTAAGTTCTTGTCTAAAGAAGCTGCTGCTGTTTCTCCTCAGGTGCGTAACCTGACCTACATGGTGACTCGGAGGGAGAAGATGAAGCGCTCGCTGTGGAGAGTCCAGGAGAATATCTTCCAGCACCAGATGAAGCTGCTGGACCATGAGCTGCTCACCGGTGAGTCAGCAATACCAATATAGAGGATAGACTTTATTTTTGTCCCAAAATAATAAGTAAACATTGGTGTTTCTCTGTTGGACATTAAATAAGATCAAAGTTTAGTAAAATAGGAAGTCAGTAGAAGATAATATAATACCGTTACACTGACTCTGTCCATCATATCTCTGTTGCAGGCGATCCCTCAGAGAAGGATTTGGAGAAGCTCTTCTCTCTCGACTGGTTATCCTCTCAGGGCTCCGAGTCTGGACTGAAAACCAAACGAGGGTCTTCCAAGCAGGAAAGAAGAAGTGCCGACAGCAAAGGCCTCTCCGATTCCCCTCACAGCCACAAGAGGGACAGTCCGAGCAAACCTCTGGAGATGAAGGACAGTAAAAGCTCCCGGGTCAGAGAGTCTGCCGAGGACACGAGAAACTGCAAACCCCAGACCTTCGAGATGAATCAGGAGCTTCTCTTCCCGAAGCTCCAGAAACCAGAAGTCTTTCAGGAATCTTCGCACAAACCCGAGAGCAGAAAAGGCCCCAAGAGGGAGGCCCAGAGGACAGAGCAGGAGACGCTGGTCAGACTGAAACGAGACGAGGACGAGACAAGAAGGAGAAAGAGGACGAGCGACCTGACGGAGAGCCAGGGGAAGAGTCGCTTCGGGGCCAAACAGCTGGACAAAACCGTGTCCATCCGGCTGGTGGACATCAGGAGCTCGGACCACAGCGACTACTTCATGGAGGAAGGGACGACCAGGAGAAACCCCGTCTCGCTACAAGTGAGCCCCAACACCAAGCTCTCCGGCTCTCCGAGAACCAACGGCTGGACGAGGAAAGCTCCGGCAAACGGCTCGCACACATCCAGCCGAAACGTGAGCGGACATCTTAGGAGCTGGGGGAAGTTCAGGATCCCCAAGAGGAGCGAGAAGCCGGCGAGGGAGCAGGAGGACGAGGAGGAGGAAGAGAAGGAGGAGCTGTTGTTGAGTCCGCTGACCAACGCGCCGCAAACGTCGTACCCCAGGACGAGACTCCGCTCGGGGACGGAGCACGACGGCTCCGCCTCCGACTCGTGCGGGGAGGCGGAGCTGTGCCTGAAGAGGTGTCACTCCCACCAGCTGAGGGGGGGAGGGGCGCCTCTCGGGCCGCGCTACGGGTCGGACATCATCCGCCGGGGCGTGCTGGCCTCCTGATGGCGGAGCGGCATATGAATAAGATGCACTGTGTTAATTGTAAAAACGATCGCTCTTTATACCCTTATATTTTTCTCGATGAATCATACGAATGCCTAGATTAAGAAACAGAGTTGATATTTATTTTTTATTTGTAACATATGTAAATCTGAGAAAATGTTTGACTTTTTTTTGAGCAGGTGTTTATTTTTCTTTCTTTAAAAAGTAGAAAGATGTCAGGTTGCCACTTAAACGCTGGCTCAGATATTTACAAGCGAAAGCATCACTGAGGGATTGTTGCTCGGGACCAGAAGCTCGCAATGTCATTTGTTTGTTTTTACATAGTATTAAACTCAGTTGTACTTAGTGGGAAAAAGCTGACGGACGATTTGATCTCGACAGTGAAATGGGATCTTTTTTTTTTTACATCAAGCTTCGTTGGATGGTTACAGCCACAAACAGGAAGTAAAACTGCCCTTTTATCGCTATTCAATTTCCAGCTGTCATCATTTCTTCAGATTGTTGAACATTATGAATGAAAAAAATGGAATTTCAGAATGACGTTAACGTGTCTTTAGCACTTAAGTGTAATTCAACTGCGAACCGATCGTATCCATCATGTGCCTAACTTTTATTTGAAGCTTTTGCACTACGAGAGGACGGCACAGGTGTGAGCTATGAGAGGATATTTTTACACTGAAACATTTAAAAAGCGTTTTGTACCCTCGGCCGCTGCTGTACTACTGTTATGCAAAAGGAAACTTGTCTTTGTCTGAAAGAGGAATAAAAACTCTGGGAGACTGAAGTCTGTGTGTGATGTTTATATTTAAAGTGTTTTATTAGGAACTAGCCGTGCAGCCTTTCCGGTAAGAAGCACATTTTCTGAGGAGGAAAGACATCTTAAAATATTTATTTTGTTGTCTATACTTTTTATATATTCAACAAAAAAAGACCACTATGAAAACTAGTAATTAAGTAATCCTTAAAGTCATTTTATACAAAGTACTGAACATTTGCTAGTTCCAGATTCTCAATTGTGAGATTGTGTTTAGTTTTCTGTTTTAGCTTAATGTAAAATGAATATCTTGGAAGGTGTTATAGAAAATGTTATAAACATTTCATCGTGGAATTTATTGAATAACAATGATTTAAGTTTTCGACATGCTATACTAGGATGTTTTTTTTATATTGTCATGTCCTGACATTTACCAGTTGTTAAGACGCTTTTTATAACATTTTATGGAAAACTATCAGTGACTTTCCAGAAACTTGGATGAGGTTTTTATGACAAACTATACTTTTATCTATAATACAGGGTGTCCGCGGGGTCTTAACAAGTATTAAAAGTGGATAAATCAATTTAGCGAAAATTAAGGCTATTAAAAAGTATTAAACGGCATTTTCCAAGGTATTACATTTTGTAGCTTGTTTTCAATAAGTATATCAATTGTCCAAAGAGGTTGTATTCTACAGTCTGTCTGAATGTAATCATTGCGTAGGTGTGGTGTGATTCTTTGTAGTTTATTTATGGCATCCCGTTGACGTCACCTGAACAGGACATCGCACGCTCACTGCTTGATAGCGCGCGAAGGCCCGTTTACGCCGGTTGTTAAACAACATCGTTATGGGGAAAGTTCACGTCCAAATGGTTGGAAGATAAGGAGGAAGGACAATCAATACTGTATATAGTAAATGTGAGGTAAAGTGTGTCGCCAATGTAACCGGTTAGAACTCGAAGTGGCGATGAGGTCTTAAAATATATGGAAAGGGTCTTAAAAAAGGTCTTAAAAAGGTCTTACATTTGACTTCAGGATTCCTGCGTATACCCTGTAATATAACTTAAAAAAAAAAGACATTTCGACAAAACAGTATATACTATGTAGATTATTTTTGTATTTTCAACACTTATACTATGACGTTTTTATGAATTTTACTATTTTATGTCTTAATAACATCAAACTTTGACTTTTAATGACATACTATAGTACGACTTAACATACTTTTACTATGACTTTACCTAAAAAGTGTAACAACATACTTTTATTTTTCTGACATACAACTTTTTTGAACTGTATTTATATAATACTATGCTATTTCTTGACCTTTTATTTATAAGCATACTTTACAATGAACTTATTGACATTGGTCCAACCAACGGTCAAACACTTAAAGGTAATTATCAGAAGACTAAGAAAAAAACAGTTTAGATAAAAGTAAAAAAGAAAAATACAAGGTAGACTAATCTAAACATTTATTATCTGAAATACATTTAAAGGGCCTGAAGTTGTTTGATCAAAACAAAAGCGCCGCATCAGGCAGACAATCGATGCATGTTTGTTCACTTTTTATTGCACGATTCAACAGACGTGAGATCCTGCACAAAAGTGTTTCAGCACTGCATCAAGAAAAACAAAAACAAAACATACGATGTCAGAGAAACTGTATGATATTTACAATAGATGCATCACTATTACCACTTATACAGTATGTACATATTAGTCTCTGGTTCACTAGGACAGTAGTTACAGAAGGAAACGGTACAGCTCTACAGGTTTACAGTGCTAACAAAACAACTGGCTGGACTACATTCACTCAACACGACGTTAGGATACAAAGAAAGTGGAAAAATACTCGTACGACACTCGCTGCACCCCCGGACGCATCGCATTCACACGCCCTGGGAAGAAGGAAAACACTTAAACAAAACAAAAAAAAGGTGCAGTTATAAAAAAATATATCCAAAGATGCACTGTTCTTGTGTCACTGGTGTACAACTTAAATGTGGATTTTTGGAGAGGTTTTAGAGGAAAAACTGAAAAGCCCAGACAGTAGCCTTTAGATGAACTGGTCCAGTTGATCCAGATATTAAAAAGGTGACAACTTTCTTTTATAAATAAACGTCAGATATGAAATAAAAACGGTGCAAAAATTGTCCATAGCCTCAAAATTCTTGGAAACAAAACCCGAATGAGCCAACCCCCAAAAAAGGGAAACTTATCACTCGAATATGCAGACTTGAACATGAAATGTGAGACGAGCATCTCAAATTCAAAACGGAAAAAGAAAGAGCCAGCTTTTGTTTTTTGCTTAACCAACATGCATATCTTTAAATGGAACAAATGTGCATCTGAAATAGTTCAAAGCTCAGACTATAGTGGCCATTTTAGGACATCTTGGACTGAGTTTTTAGGGCTCAGCTCCACATTTTCAGCCTTTTAGATTTCCAGCTACAGTCTACGGGACGTCAGGCTCATCACCTCAAAAACAAGTTGCTAGCCAGCGTTTAGAAGTACAAGCAAGATGCCGTTTGAGACTCAAAATCTCCTGGGAATAAAAACAATAGACGTCTGTCTTTTAAAAGCTAATCTACAGATGAAATATGAATGGTTTTACGATCAATGAAAGGCTCTGCCAGGTGACACTGGGAGGTCTTCAACATTTTGATCAGCATGATTTGTATGTTTACATGAAAAAAAAGTTACAGCATATTAAGTGTCAGTCTCAAAACTCAATTTAGAACTTTCTTCCTGAAAATCACACTTATTCCTTCATGTTTCTGGGTTAGCCTCGAGCAGTTAAGACCCAGTAGTGTTTCTATTTAAGGCGGCAGTTTAAGAGCGCTCTCAGTTTAATACTTTAAACTCTTGACATGCAGGCAGCGCCATCGTTCAGCATTCTGATCCCTAAATGAAAACAATAGACTCTAAACGGTAAATCTGAGCTAAAAACAACAGGTTGTAAAATAGCAAACACATGTCTACGGTTAAATGTAACCTAACAAAACAAAAAGGTCATCTGAAGCCATAGTGTCCTGGTTTTACCTCTGGCATATATACTATATATACACAATTAAAAAGTTTTTGCAACCGGTTTGATGTTTTATACTATTCCAGTAATCATGTTTGTCTTTGATATACACATATATAGATATAAAAACTCTGCTGATGATCCGTGTGGAGTGATGAGGGGGGGCCAACAGTGCTGCTCAGTTTGACTTTCTGCAGAAACCCACGGGTTCTTTTTGTTATTCTAAAATGAAAGAGTAAAAGGAAGACCGTAAAAAGGCAGTCCTGTTGGATGAAGAATGAGGATAGAAATAGGCAAAGTGTTCTAACCTGCGCTCGCTCTGCAGCTTTTCACCACAGATGGTTCGCCTCAGTGCAGAGTAGAGAAATAAACCTGAACACGTTTAAAAGTTGAAGAACGTTAGAGGCCGCTGCCGAGCATGTGAGGAATCAGCGGCTTTCCCTGATGAAGATGTACAGTGCCTTGGTTTTGTGATCTTGCGAGACTTAAGTAAGCAGGGTTTATATTTGTCCACCAATGGGGAAGCACGTGTCAGAGTGGTTTCTCAGAGAGGTCACTTTTAGGCCTCTGCTGCTTTCCTCTTGGAGCCTTTTATTTTGGCGGGGGCTCCTCTGGCCTTCCTGGAGCCTTTAGCAGGACGAGCAGTAGTGACGGTCGGTGTGGTCTCCTTCGGCCCAGAGGTTTCCACTGGTTCCTGGGTGATCGTTCCCTCCAGCTCCTCGTGCTCCTGACAGCACATTTGCCCCGTGGGGGGCCAGGTTCGCAGCGCCCCCTCCTGGTGGGCCTTGCAGAAGGAGTTGGGGCAGAGCTGGCAGAAAGCCTCCGAGGTTTTCCCGCAGACGTCACAGTGGTGCCAGGGGCAATCCCAGCGGCCTGCAGGGAGCGAGAGAGGAAAGGAAACGTTTTTCAGAATACATGAAAAATAATTGTGTTGAAATAAACTCAAACACTGTACAAAAGGGGATAGAAATAACCTGTGATAACCAGAGCTACAAAGATTAAACTCCTGTAAAGAGTATTTGAATGGTAATGAACATAACTGTTAAATCAAAGAGAACATTATACCAGTAAACACTTTGTTTACATGCACAAACAGTTTTGACATTAAAACAGTAGTATTTGATCAGATTCTCTATAAAAAGCTGCAGTGAGTTTCAGGCGTTTCTTACCGAAGGGTCTCTTGGTGAGGTTCAGGCAGGTCAGGTGATAAGCCTTGCTGCACATCTTCTTGCCGCAGAGCACCAGCTGCCCTCCGTCTCCGCAGCGGAAACAGTCGTCATCAGACTTCTTCTTCCCCTCCGCTCTCTTCCTCTTATACTTTCTCTTCAACCGCTTCCCTTTGGGCTCAGCTGTCTGTCCGTTTGAGTTCTGCAGAGGAGACGCCAGGTTGGGATCAAATTGATCTACACTGTATACATGTACAATTCAATACAGTTCAAAAAGTTCCACTCTGATTATAAAGCTCACCTTTGGCCGAACACCAAGGAAACCGCTGCAGTTTGGAGCCTCGCAGCGACAGACCGTCTTCTCGTTCCCGAGGCAGTCCAGGTTGTAATTAAAGGTCAGCTCAGTGCCTGGAATAAAAGTTAACATACGTTTGCTCTCAGTATTGTTACTTTGTTGTAAATGTAATTATTCTTCCCACATATGGCAGGGTAGTGAATAAAAGCTTTCATCGGTGGTCTCACCCTCTGGGATGTCGCAGACGGCGAACAGGCCGACCCTCGTGTCTCCGTTCACCGTCCACTTCTGCGTGTCACAGTTGGGCTGACAGCTGTGGTTCATGAAGCGAGAGTAGTTTCCCTTCGGACCAGCGTCAATGATCCGGTCCTTAAAAAGATAAGGAAATAATTGCTTTAATTTTTGTCAAACGTATTCAGTGTTTCCCCTACCATTGTCTTGGCGGGGCGCCCTGCCAACGGAGCCCCGCGCCCCGCCTGAAATTCAAGGTGTTTTTTGTTTTTTTTTAATAAAAAAAAAAAATATATATATATAGCACCAAATTGCAACTGAAGTAATCTATCTACGCTCACTTTTCACATTGAACATGTGCTCTTTTATTAAATAAACTAAACGCCTATGTTATTTATCCAATGTATGTGCATGTTTCAGTGTCCACTGCTTTGCGTATTCACATTCTCCCTCCGCTGTTTCTGAAGGGCGGGGCTCCGCTCATTTCTCCCGTGTTATTACCCAAAGTTAATGTAAACTTGAATAATGTACTTCATTTGAATGTAATAATTATGTTGGTTGTTGTTTGTGGAAGCGCCAGTGAATGAGCCCCATTAACTGAGTTTTAAACATCACTTTAAATGGAAGATCCCCATAGGCCCCGCCCACTCGATCGGATCGGCCGATACTGATTCCGGCCCCAAAATTCCCGATCGGAGCATCCCTATCACAGAATTCAGTCAAATCTTCTTTTAAAGGTTTTTAGGTAAAGATTTATAGAGATTAGATTCTCTTTTTTTTTTTTTTTATTGAATCAAATTTTGTCTTCTTTCTTTTCATTTAAAAAACGTTCCAGTGCGTGCCTCCCTTTGTCTGCGACAGGATGGAGAGAAAATGTTTGTTGACCGCAGTAAAATGTTGTTTTAGAGGGGCTAAACCATTGATCTCTCTTCAATACATTTGGACTTTAGGTCTTAACAATGATCTGGAGTACACATAGTATAATACTTATAATGTTAGAGAAGCCTAATGTTCCATTTGAATGAAAATTATTCAATGAGAAGACAAGAGAAACATTAACATTATTACACTTGTTAAAACTACATATTGTTTGTATCATTAGCTTTAATAGGATTCAATCTATGGCCTAAAGCCGGGTTTGTAGTATTGACTCCTGTAACGTTACAGTTTCTAGCATGCAACATTCCCAAAGCAATACCATTGTGTTAATCTGGCTCCCAGTAGAAATGGCTCTGCTACAGAGAAACAGCACCATGATACACTGCGGAGCAAATCAAAGTACTTCCAGCTTCCAGTACAGCACTCACCTTGTCGATGGTGAGCATGTAGAAATCTGTGATGTTGTTCTCGTGGGCGTACTTGATCCTCGCCCTGCACTCCTCCTCGTCTATCAGCTCTCCGATGTACTCGTTCACAAACTCGCCCTGTTGGAGAAGCAGAGATGTGTTCAACTCAAATTTCTCAAGTCTTTTATTTTAACTTAATTGTAGGCTCAGTTCCTCTAAAAAAATAAAACCTTTACACCCAAGGAAAGTTTCTTTATGTGTTAGTAAAAATGTAATAAAAAAGGGAACTAATTTGTCTTTTTGGTCAAAGGTTTGATCAAAGTGAAAACAGTTAATATACTCTACACCAGATGGTACTTGTAGTACTGATACCGTCCACTAGACTCCTAGTTACGTCGCGAGCTGCGTACATGATTTCGTTTGGCAGCCAAATACCGCAAAATAATCTGTGACGCGTTTGTATTTCTTGTAACACCGGCTGTTGTTATGCCTGCTGTGACGGTAAGTTACCGCTTGTAATTATGCCTTTACAAGCTTAAAGGTTGTATTTATCATCTGAATTTGATGAAACAAGTTTAATATTCTAAAAACCAAGACTTTGTTTATTTGAAATCAGATGAAAACAAACTGTCACGGACCCTGCCGTGTTATCTATGATTACTATATGCTTTTCATTCATAATTTCAGCGGGAGGGAGGGAGGGGGAGCGGCGCTGAGGAACAGCAGAGTGCGGGTTGACAGGTGTCTGTGTGGACATTCCCCTTATTGTGCGTCAGCAGAGACAGGCTACACGTGTCTTAGGTTCAAGTTAGACAACTAATGTCTGGGTTAGTGTTCATGACTTCATGTTTATGTCATCTTAATGGTTAACCTCAATGCACACACATTTTCCGTGCTTTCCAATAGTTTAAAATAGTTTAATTCCACTGTTAAATAACCTGTTCAATACAAACATGCCACTTGTAAAAATTAAATAACATTTCTGTGAACTGATATTTGTTTAGTGAGCTTATTAGAGGATGTTCCCTGAAAGATTGAAAAACGTCAATGAAGATGTCAGACTTAGTATATTTGTTAATAATTACATACAATACATGGAATTTGTGTGTGTGTGTGTGTGTGTTCCAAGTTAATCTGTGGCCAGTACATAAATGATGTGGCCCCCACCACCATCCAAGTTGCCCATCCCTGCTCTACACAGTATGCGCTGGGTAGATTAGCTGACAAAATGAAATCTCATGTACAGTGTTCTTAAGTTGAGCCTGATTAATTAGGGATCTCCGAGGCTGAAAACAATATGGAAGTAAAACAAAACATACATGTTAAATAACATTCTTTACTCATGATATCCCTAAAATAAGGAAACATTGAACATTCATTTGATGAGTCTTTTCTGGTAAAATGTAAATTGAAATGGCTGGTGTTACTTTAAGCAGTCATATTGCAGGACAGCCCTTGGGCTCACCTTCTTGATGTCCCGCAGAGAGATCAGGCCCCAGCCCTTCCCGGGCGCCTTGATGATCTTGGTCTCGGGGTAGAGGCGTTTGGTGAAGTCTTGGTTACAGCAGCGCACCCCGCTGGGACACACCTGCGGGTGGCACTCGTACTGCAGCATGCGGTTCAGACACTCCGACTCAAACCCACACGGCCTGTCCACTGACGGCTTGCAGTTACACTTCGGGATCTCAGAAATGTCCGCAGTGTAGACCTGAACCTTACCGTACGGTTTGTTCACCTGAAGGCAGAAGAAAAAGAAAAAACCATCAACGTCAGGAAAAATCAATAACAGATTATATCTATAAAAGTAGGAAAGCAAACTCTTCAGATGCATTAACTGAATACTTGAACAAAGGAGAAAAAGGGAAAACACTTTTAGATTTCACACCTTGATAAACTTATAAGGGGGTGGCTTTCGGCTGTTCTCTTGCGCTTCCTTGGCCTCTCGTTTGATTTTGTTCTCCTTGAAACGAGCTTCAGCCTCCAGCAAAGCTGTGGAAAAACAGACAATGTACAGGCTCATCACATGATATCTCTTCAGTGTAATAATTTACCAAACATTTAGCTGAAGTTAAAACAGTGCAAGTATATAAACAGTGCAATTTCAAAACTAACACTTTCTCAATTAGACAGTTTATGCTTTCTTAATTGTGCTTATATTCTTTTAACTTGATAAATGTGAATTTGGAAAACATTTATAAAATGTATTGTACTGAAATGATTCTGCTGATTACCTACATTTACATAAAAAAAGTTCCCCTTAAGTCCTGAGCCTGTTTTTCAGGTCTCAGGCTCGAAAATGACATTACCAGAACAAATGACTATAACTTCACTTCTAAAAGGGGTAAATTAATCATCTTTTTTCTCCAAGTAATGAGAAACCTGTGAGTTGGATGTAGAAAAGTCAGAATCAATATTGATGTTTTTATTTTTAAAATAAATTCAGATTGAACATAGTAAAAAAAAATGTAAATTATAGTGTCCGTCCAAAAAAAAAACACCCTTGAATGATGGGATAGTAGACTAAAAAGCTTTAGGATCCAAACTATAACATATAATAAGTACCCTGTATTAGGGCTGAACGATTAATCGATTTTAAATCAAAATCTCGATTTTAAATTATGCGGTTATCAAATCGCAAAGCCTGCGATTTCTTTAAAAACTTTTTTTTCTTTTCTTCTTCTTGTGTGTCAGTCATCCACACCAATCAGAAGTGCTGTGCTCCACATGTACCAGCCATTGTTAACCAATCAGAAGTGGCCCATGATAGAAGGTGATGGACAGATTGATCCAATCACCTGCCAAGTATTTTTGAAAGTGCCTGCCCTTTTCCAAATGGCTTCCAATGGAGCTTTCCTAGATGGTTTGGTGAAACCATCTGAGTCAGGTTAGTAATGCTCCATCACATGTTGTACATCTATTACAGGGTGAATCTTAAACTGAAGCTTGACTTTAAAGCAACCCAACGGAAGTTTCATGTAAGTTTAGTTATTTCGCTCGTAGCTCGGGCTGCGGGGGTGCTAGAGACGGGAGCACGTTGATACGACCTTCCTAGCCGGAGATATGGCCGCATTTTACAATAAACTTCTGTTGGGTCGCTTAAAAACAAATATCGCAAATCGAATCGCAATATCTGTCAGAAAAATCGCAATTAGATTATTTCCCCAAATCGTGCAGCCCTACCCCTGTATCAAGATTGATGCAAAAACAAGTGACATTTGACCTTTTTAGAGAGATTTAGAAAGAAAAACAAACACTTCTGGGGTCATTTTCCATATCTCTGGAACCCATCGGTCGATTTTGATGATTGACATCTCTTTTTAACCGTTAGAGCCAATAGAATCGAGGGGAAGTTTCTAAAATCCATCTAAACATTACCGATTGGTGAATAGAGTGATGCGCAGCCAGAATGCCCAAAACCGGAAGCTGGGATTCACTCTCGTAGCCATCAAAGCAGCTATATATGAAAACTCAGTTTTTGCCATAAATATGAAGATGGATTATCAGTAATCATTTCAAAGTGACACAGACACATTGGATTAACCTATGGATTAACCTTCAGCAGCGTTTATCGTTTTAATGCCATTGAACACAACTTTTGATCAGGATAACAGCAAAGGTAAGACAATGTCCTGTTTTTGCTCCGTAAAGCTACGTCGTGTGTTGTCTGGTTTGCTTCCCCTGCCGCGAGTTTTGATCGCACAGTGATGATACTAATACCCCTAGAATCTGTGGAATCTCAGCTTGCTAGCTGATATCTGTTTTGTGCAGATCCGATAAGTAATAAAGTATTTCTACCGTGAATTCTGTGCTAAGTGCGTTAGCATTTCTTCGCTCAGGGCTCATTTAGACGCTTCTTGTGAGACTTGTGTTTTGTTTCGGTAAAAATGGTTTGTATCGTCAGGTAGCTGAGTTTCTTCCCGTTAAGTGGGTATGACACATTAATAGGTTTTTAAATGTTAAGCCCTGAGACACAGTTTCGTGAAAAAACTGGTTAAGTAAACATAAACTTTAACCCTCAACTATAAATGTAAAAGGTTAAAATCAAAACAAGCCAAACACTTTTATGTGCAGAAGTTGTGCTTTAATGCAATTTTCATTACTTTTGTGTTCCTAACTTCTTTCATGAGTTTTAATAACTTTTAAATCACAAAATGTGTCCAAAAAGTATTTCTAGGAAGTATATCTTTACCGTTCTTGAAGACTTTTCCAATGCCGGTCCTCTGGTGCTTGCTGCCTCGGTCTCCCTCCATGTAGGGAAACACTCGGCCCTGGTGAGTCCAGAAGTAATCCTTGGAGCCAAAGAAGAAGACGGGGAACTCTCCGATCTCATGACGAAGGTGCTGGATGTTGGTGGGGACATTTCTGGGGTGGTGGATCTCTGCAGGCCACCATCTGAAGAGGAAAAGGGGAAGGAACAAGAGTTAGTTCTTTATTCAGAGTCACAGTCCCAATACAGAACCACAAGGAACACAAGCCTTTCTGTAAAATTAGAACAGATAGAAAGAAATCCGAATAAGGGAAGAGATTCTCTGACCTGTATGTTCCCAGTTTGACCCAGATGATGTCTCTGTATTGTGGTTTCTTTCCGGCTCGGCAGTCGTTACAGAACCAGCTCCCATCAGGCATAGCGATGTTCAGGCAGTCGGGGTGAAAAGCTGCCGGACAAGACTCGCAGCACAACAGCTGGCCTCCTGCAATATAACAACATTTAGTAACAAGTCAGAATCATCAAACCTGGCAAAAGAGCCCAAATCATCTGTGCAAAGGACATAGAGATGTGTTTAAGTTGTGAAGCAGCACGTTTACAGGGGAACTTAAAGAATTACGTTAGTATCGATTTTAAGACTAAGAAGCTATGCATTTGATACGCTTTTGTTTTTCAGGGTTTTAGTTTCATCACACACACTACCCCATGAAAAGAATACATCTCTGCAAACGTGGATGTGGTTCTAACTGAAAACTGATGCTCAGGAACTGCTCTAGTTCAGCATCTCGTTTGATTTTCAGTTTGCAGTATGTGGTTATAAACAGCTCTTAATAGAGATTGAAGAGATACGGATTACTTAGAGACTAAACTTTGTTGCTACAGAACATTAACTGCACTCTCTGCAGCGCATAATACAAAAAGTATTCATTTATTGTTTTTTTTTATCTATTGATTCTGACAGCACAACAGACCCTTACAATTCTGTCAGACAAAAATGACATAAATGTATTGCTATTGGCTGTCATGCTGATTAGAGAGAAATGGCAAACCTTTGGAGCAGACGAAGCACCAGCTGACGTTCACATGCGTGTGGTGCCTGTAACCCTTCTTGGCACTGAAGTGGTTGGTGCAGATGAAGGCCGTGTTGGTGATCATCTCACTTCCCGCAGCCGCACACAGGTCGCCCACGTGGTACGCCACGGGGCAGCGCAGGCAACGCATCAACTTCCCTGCAACAGCAAGATGGAGGTATACAGCAGATTAGACAGATTCACCACACTCAGGAGTACAAGTGACATATCTGATAAAGAAAAAGTGATAGATAAGGCTTAATGTTTAGGGTCTCATTTGTCCGAAAACGGGAGTTGACTGCATCATGTTGCAAATTAATCTTACTAGTCATATGGGTCAAAAATAAAAAAGGATAATTTATTTTCTACTATTATAGAAAATGTTGTCCGAAAAGCTACTTTTAACTTAAAAAAATGTAATCTGTAAATTATGGCAGGACATTTAGTTTCAAAATGTTAAATAGTTAAGATATAATGATGATGTCTTTCCCACACAGCTTTAATACAGCCACACAATCATGTGCCTGAGGGTATGAGGATTAGCATGAAGGAAATCATCAACTCAAGTGTAAGTGCCAATACTTAAATATATAAACATGAAAATAAATGTTCTTGAAACTAAGCAACTAGTGCATTTGATCCTTTACCATGATTGAACTACAATCGCAGGACTAACATTAACGCCAAATGATAAAGTCACATCTTTAGTGTCGCACAGCCTCACCCTTAGTGGACTTCTGCTTGTTGCGGCAGTCGAAGTTGCAGCTGAGGCAGGCGTGCAGCGGACAGCGGAGGCCCTTGTTGTCGAACACAGTGAGGGGGTTGAGGCTGATGCACGCCTCGTGGTAAAACTTGCCGCAGTTTTGGACGTGGCAGCGACGCAGCGTCCCATCTGACTGCTTACATTGGAAACATGAGTGAATCCCTGAGGAAAGCATCGAGGGAAAACATGTTAAACAGCAATAGATACAAATATGCATCCAAATGTAATTCTGTTATCACAAAAAACTGAGTTACCAACTATTTTTGACTGTACAAACTCACCTGTGCTGCACTCCTGACACAGCAGCTTCTCGTCAGGTTTGACTGACGGACCCAGACAGTGGAGGTGAAACATCCCACAGCACTGACCCTCACAGGCAACTAGGTCCTCACCAGCCTGCTGACACACCTGCAGGAAAAACACACAGATTGAGACATATGTGGAGGTAGAGACATTTCATTGAGTGATCAGAGAAAAAAAAATGAAATTGAAGTAAGGAGAACAAGACATTTTACTGGCAGAAAGTGTGAAAGTATGTCCATATTAACCGTCCTTAGGTTTCATGAAAAGCGCTATATGAAGGCTATATCCAGCATGCATGATGGCCGTTGTTGGCTATGTTTAAATGTATTATCTTTTCAATTTACACACGGCATCTATTGCACGTCTGTCCGTCCTGGGAGAGGGATCGCTCCTCTGTTGCTCTCCCTGAGGTTTATTCCATTTTTCCCCTTTAACTGTGGGGGTTTCTTTGGAAGTTTTTGCTTGTACGACGTGAGGGTCCAAGGATAGAGGGTGTCGTATTGTCATATTGATATTCTGTACAAACTGTGAAGTCCACTGAGACAAATGTAACATTTGTGATATTGGGCTATATAAATAAACATTGATTGATTGATGTTAGAAACAAGCAAAGCGGCATTTGCACATTTAATTAAATGTAAGGACAGTGGGATACTGAAGACGTACCTGGCAGACAAACTCTTTCTTCCGCTCGCCCTTCTTTATCCCGTCTAAGCTGTCAATTGGAGAATCAGGACGTCCTTCACTCCCAGAACCCTGCAGCAAATAACGTGTGGTGGTTTGAATCAATCAGACACAATTGTAGAATTACTTAACAGTATAGCCACTAACAATAACCTAAAGTACACTGTTTGAAACAGATCTGAGTAAACAAAAAACAAAACAAAAACATACAACACAAAATGGAAACTGCCCAATTTAAGTTCTGCTCATAAAGTGGAAAGAATGGGCAAGAATTGTCTTATTCTTGATAATAAGCTTGTGTGATTAAAATAAAACCAGCAAACTTGCACTGGTAAGCTTAATCTTAAAGAGGACCTATCATGCAAAATGCACTTTTTGATGTCTTTTATACATAAATATGTGTCCCTGGTGTGTCGGGGAACTCACGCAGCGTCAGAAAATAAAACCCTCTCTCTTTTCCTCCGTACCCAAATCTCTAAAAACGGGGGTACAACGGAGCTGATCCAGATTTGCGTCCGATATGACGTAATATCGGAAATGTAGACCCACGGCTAGGGATGCTCTGATCGATCGGTCACCGATCGAGATCTGCCGATACTCACTCTCTACCGATCGATCGGTGCTCTCTAAACATGCCGATCGCATCACGTAAAATACATGACACTTTTCTCTGTGCGCGCCAAAACAAGCTCGCCAAAATGGCTTCACCGGTCTGGCATTATTTTAAGGTGTCCGAAAAAGACAGTAAAATAGCGGTATGCAACGTGTGTGTGAAGCAGAAATCCTGCAGCTCCACCCGCTGTGACGGACCGGTGAGCGAAACACACACTAAGAGTTAGACCTAACACACTTAGCTATTTTATCTACCTCTGGAACAAGCTAAACTAGTTATAAATATGTTTATTCTTCACTGTCGGCCTCACACATTACTGGATCAGCGAGCTGCATGAGACGATACTGACGGGCTGTCAGGAGAGGGAGAGCGGGGGAGAGAGAGGGGGAGAGAGAGAGGGAGAGAGAGAGGGGGAGAGAGAGGAAAAGAGAGCGCTTGCTCATTTCTCCCGTGTTATTATCCAAAGTGAATGTAAACTTGAATAATATACATAATTTGAATGTAATAATTAAGTTGATTGTTGTTTGTGGAAGCTCCAGTGAATGAGCCCCATTAACTGAGTTTTAAACATCACTTTAAATGGAAGATTTAAAGTGATGTTTAAATCTTCCATTTAGGCCCCGCCCACTCGATCGGATCGGCGATCGGTATCGGCAGATACTGATTCTGGCAATCGGCGATCGGCCCCAAAATTGGCGATCGGAGCATCCCTACCCACGGCACTATCAGAAAGTTGCCATCAGAAACAATGCCCGGCTGTTTTGGACGTAATATGGTCGGTGTTTACATTAGCATCGCTAACACTCAGAGCTAACCTGTACTGGAGAGCATGTGTGTGAAGAAGCAGGAAATAAAAAGGAACTCACCTTGTGGTATAACCGGCAAGAGAGAAAGCCTTTGAGCTCCATACTGTTTCAGAAATAATCATTGATAATCCATGATATGGTGTTTCATCACGGCAGTATTTAGTTTAGACAGTAGCTGAGAGTCCCGCATGAGCTCAGCCCCTCCTTTTTTTTTTTTTTAAATCAATTTCTTCTTTTTTTTAAAGCTTTATACCCAAATCAGCACTTTTAAAACAGGAAGTGAAATAGAGGGATATGAGGCATGGCTAGAATGGGTGATCTGTTTGGTATTTTGAGCAAAACACTTCATAGACATGTTTTTTATATATTTGTATATATCTGAGACCTATGCTATTGCCTAAAAATAGCATGATAGGTGCACTTTAAATAATAGTATAGCATCATCAAACTTCAAAATAACAATTTAACCTGTTGAGCACTTTTTAACCTCAGGCTGCTGATGTGAGGTTATTCTCTCACCTCGGGATCCGGACACAGGGAGGTCCTCCTCTTCTTCGCCTTGGAGAGCGTGAGTTCTCCATCCTGCTTCCTTTTCCTTCTACGCTTTGGTTTCTCCGCTTCTTGGTCTTCTGTGAACAAAATTAGGTTAGGAGTGTGTTTGGAGCTATAACAAAACAGCTAAGATTATTTAGAAGCTAGAGCAAATCACACAGGTTTCAGGTGTGAATTTAAAGGAGAAGCCCATTAATGTATTGACTTAACAGATGTTTACCAGGGCATATTCGATATGGAGAAAATGACCTTCTCCTTAAGACTTTGTAGTGAAAAATTTGACCAATACTGGGCTAAATGGGTTTCACATATGAAGAATATTCCCCAACTGCAATACATTTTTTTTTTGGTTTTGTTTATTTTGATTCAGATTTTGTGTAAATAGGACACAATTCTGCTGTATATGTAACTTTCCCCCGTTTTACCTTGTATAACTGCATTGCTTGTCTCACCCACCCTGGTTCCACATGTGTGTCTCCTAGAGAATAATTCTTGATCCTCTCTCTTACAATTTAATATCAGGGTATATGCAGGAATCCTGAAGTCAAATGTAATACCTTTTAAGACCTTTTTTAAGACCCTTTTCATACATTTTAAGACCTCATCGCCACTTGGAGTTTTAACCGGTTACATTGGCGACACACTTTACCTCACATTTACTATATACAGTATTGATTGTCCTTCCTCCTTATCTTCCAACCATTTGGACGTGAACTTGCATTTCCCCATAACGATGTTGTTTAACAACCGGCGTAAACGGAGCTTCGCGCGCTATCAAGCAGTGAGCGTGCGATGTCCTGTTCAGATGACGTCAAATCCAACGGGACGCCATAAATAAACTACACAGAATCACACTACACACCTACGCAATGATTACATTCAGGCACACTTTAGAATACAACCTCTTTGGACAATTGATACACTTATTGAAAACAAGCTACAAAATGTAATACCTTGGAAAATGCCGTTTAATACTTTTTAATAGCCTTAATTTTCGCTAAATTGATTCATCAACTTTTAATACTTTTTAAGACCCCGCGGACTCCCTGTACAATTTAATATGGACTGTAATGGACACGTGGGTACCCTCACCCTCTGATGGACAGTAACTCCAACCCCAATTATAGATGTTGTGCTACTTTGTAATACCCATGGTGACTAATATATTATACATTTGTATTTTTTGTTGTTATAAATAAAAAATATGTTTACCAGTGAGGAGAGCTTTTGGCTTTGGGAGTCTGACTCTCTTCTTGGGTTCGGTTACATCTTTGTCCGTTTTCTTTCTTCTTCTCCGCTTTTTTTCTGTTCCTTCTGTAGTCAAAGCCTGGGAAGAGAAGACAAAAGGAAGAACATCTATTTACAAAGTGCCTACTATTCATTTTGGGAAATAAAATCATGTGAAGTTTGGTTTAAAAAAAAGATAAAAGATCATGCATAATCTTTGAAATATTGCTTTGTGTTAGATGTTTAAATGTTTAAACAATTTCCCAATTTGGGATCAATAAAGTACGATCTATCTATCTATCTATGTTTACTTATCAAATCATTTTAGATCTCCAAAGTGTTTCCCATCTCAGCTATTACGTCGGAAACCTCACCTGTTTTTCAACTTCTTTGGTGGTTCTACGCCTCTTTTTGGGCAGCTGAGCCTCATCTGCCGTAGCATCTGTTGGTGGGCTTTTAGGCGTCCTCTTTCGCTGCTTCTTGACTAAAAACAAAGAAACGTTTTTGTTTTTTTTAAACCTTAACTTCGTCCTGAATCAAACATGTTATCTGCCGTTAAGAGATAGCACAGGAAATGAAAACAATGTTTTTAAAGGCAGCTTTGAAAGTGGCTTGAAGATTAGTTTAACCAAACGTTGCTTAAGAAAACATAAAAGTCTAAAATAAATTGTCACACTCGAATAAGGATGAAATAGCACATTCTCTTGCATTTGAGCTCACTTAAATGACACATTCTCTATGGCTTTTTTTCACTTAGTCAATCACAACAACTTTAACAAGCAACACAACTATCAAAGGGCAATTGTGCAATCAAGGTTGAATGGCTTACTTGGTTACAAACATTTTTTATACAATCAGGATGCAAAGTTCTTAAATAGTCTGGTCACATTAAGAGATAAATGCCACAATAACACAATTCAGTGTTTTGATAGCAACATGAGGCAATTCACAGATTCCACAGCTCTAGTAAACTCATACCAGCCAAGGCCAGATTTAACTAACTAAGTTTCAACTTTCAACCAACCTGGAACTGAAACTGAAACTGCAAGTGGGACTGGCTCTGAGATATTGTCTGTCGAAGAAACCAGCTTCGATTTCCTTTTCTTTACTGGGGCAGTTGTGTCCGTTGTAGATTTTTTCTGTCTCCTCACGATCTTTGTGGGAGACTGAGGCTGTCGGGGTCTTCGCTTTTTCTTCTGAGGTATGACTGATTCAGCTTCCAGATCTGGTGCAGAAGTGGTAGGATCCTAGAAAGAAATCATTAAGAAATGTATCAACTGGCACCATCCCAAAAAGGCAAAAACTTTCCAAAAACCCTAGTGTGACACAATTAGGGTTTTACATATTCACATTCAAAATTGCTTACAGTATTTTCAGATTGATTTTGTATTAGAATAAATATTTGTTTCTACTTAAAGTTAAAAAGGTCAATAAGTTGTGCGTTTATAAGACTGTTTATCATGTTGAAGCCTATTCGTCAATACAGCAGCAAAAAAAACATACTCGTTTGAAAAAAAAACAGCTGTTCTCGGGTTATACAAGGCTAAATGGCTTTATTCACCGTTTCATTTGCACTTCAGAACGTTTCATGGAAGGTCCCACATTTACTTGCTCCATGAACCTGTGTCTGCAAGTCTGCATTCAAATAACTCTAAATGATGCAGGACACAAGCGATCCACTGATTTGACTGATTTGAATGAATAATCCTCACCTGTGAGGCTGGCTGCGGATGAATCACATCTTTGGAAGAAAGTGTCTTTTTCAGCAGTTTTTTCGATAGTACATTTTTTAGAAGGCCTTTGCCCGTTCTTCGGCTTCCTCCTGAGTTGAGTTTTTTTCTGGGTGCCCGTGTCTTTTTCTCTGTTGAAGTGCTTTCTTGGGGTTGAGGGGCGGCTATGGGGTCGGGGTCGGGGTCGGCGGCGCCAAACATCAGAGAGGGAGGTTCTGGGCTGAGTCTTGATTCTGTCTCCTGGGCCTGCTCGTTGCTCGGTTCTGGCTTCAACTTCTCCAGGATGCAGGGGTTCAGATGAGGACCGTCCTCATCGTACAGAAATGTGAAGTTCACTTTGCGCTCGTGCTGTGACATGCTGATGGCCTCCTTAGCCTGAATGACACCCATGTTCCACTGAGCCTGGAGTTTACGGGGCACAGAGGGAGCCGTCTGCATGGCAGAGGGAGGGAAAGAAACATAGTTATCCAAAAGTTATATAAATTACCACCCAGTAGTATTGTTTAATCTTTGTGTTCTCCTCTGGAATATATGCTGCTAGGAGAAGGCCATTAACAAAGAAATACTTGTCTTACATTGAGGAGAGAATTAAAAACGTTTACAAACTTGATTACTAGGATGTATCGTTTTTTTATGTTGTAAACATTATTAATTTCCTGTTTGTGGTAAGAAAACAGAATGAAAGTCTAACTGGGATGGCTGTTTGTTTAATGCGTTTCAGGGTTGTTGTTGTTGTTGTTTTGTTTTTTTAAATGGCACATGTTTCTTCATTTCATATTTTGAAATGTAATCACCAGAGGGAACTTTGTATAAAACAGTTTAGGGAAGTGCAAAGTTTTAATGTTGCAATTCTGTCTTAACAACAGCACACCACATCATCTACAGGCCAAAGGAAAAGGGTGTCACACTAGAAGAATCTAATTTACCTTTTTGTGAATCTCACGGGAGGCTGGCCGTTTGTTGCGCTGGATAAGCTCCTCATATTGATCTTCCCCAGTAAAGGTCACCATGTTCTTCTCAAAGATGTAGCCTCTCTCTGGAGCGTCTCCAAAGTACTGCACGTGGTAGAGGAGGCCATACCTGGTAGTGAGGGCTATAATAAATAAAAGCAGACACACACAGGATTAATATTAGTATAAAAACAGAGCCTCTTAAAAAAAAGTGGTGGAGACTGTTTCTCACCTTTCTGTTTCTGTTTAATGTGAGTGTTGAAATCTGGGTCTGTGGTCACCATGCAAGGCCACCAGGGGTATCCTGACACTTTGGTCCACACCAAATCACAAATAGAAAACCGGATCAGCAGAGGGGATTCTTTTTTATCCTGCGGAAACTCTTCAATGAGTTCAAGCTGCAGAAGAGGAAAATAACAAACAATTAATCAATAAGAATAAAATAGAAACTAATCCAAGGTTCCATCACCTTTTCTCTCCTAAAAATAAATCAATAGTCTTTCCAAACAATTTTAGACACGTACATCAATATAAGTACTTTACAGTTTCCAGTATTTACTGGCAAACAGCAATATCTACAGTAGTGTATTAAGGTTTAAGGACATGTAGATGTAGACATGTATATCAATTTCCAACATTTTAAGATGAAGTTGTTTTTACTTCAGATTGAGCATCAATTTCCTCAAGGTATGTGGGCAAATATTTGAATGTCAACAGATTGAACAAATATTATTTCTCTCAGTCAAAATTCACTGTGAATTCAACTTTCAATGGGAGGCCTGGTACAGTTTGTACTAACATGTATTACTCTTTAAACCGGTATTAGCTAGGCGTATTGTGGTTTGTAAACATGCATGACAAACAGAAGTTCTTCCTTATTTCATTTTCGGTAGATATATATTGAGCTTCTACACCTTTATTGTGATTGTTATTATTACTACAGCCGCCAAAGTTAGACAGGAGAGGGGGGATTGAGAGGGGATGACATGAAGTAAATGGCTTAAAAGTAGGAATAAAAGCCAAACCTTTTCAGCTGATCCATCTACAGCCTTGGTGAGGTCAAGTGGCTCCACAGGGATAGCAGGTAGGTTTGGTTTGTGAGGTCCCCCCCTCCTTTTCTTTGAGTCCTGTCTCTTCTCAGGTCCTGATAAAGTACCTTCGGCGGCCGTGGCCAAACTGGTCCCATTGGCACAACATGGCTCAAACAGCGGCTGCTGTTCCTTGAGTTCATGTTCAGTATGAGGTGTGCAATTATGTTGATGGGTGCCATTCGTAGAAGGGGCTTCAGTGCCCTTAAGCATAGGTAGCTCTGGAGCACAAAGCTTAGGAAGCGTGTCTTGGTCGCCATTCAGCATAATGGAGGTGAGATCTTTGAGCCTCTCGTGGCTGTGGGTGATATGATTGTGGCCAGTCATCTTCTGAAGGCCATCCTGTAGTGTGGCGGCTAGCTGAGCAGCAGCTTTGTCCATTAGTAAAGCAGGGTCATTGCTCATGTCCCCCCCTCCTTTCCGAACACTGAGGGACTCTGGCGGCTGCTTCATGCTGATTGGGCTGGCAGGTTCTGGCATTGAAGGCAGGGAGCTACCTTTGCCGTCCATCCCATCCAACCCCCTCCAGGCTCACTACAAGGTAGGACAGAAAGTTCTTAGCACACAGACAACATACAAATATCATACAAATGTATGATTTTATTGGAACTCTTCATTCTGGCAATTTGTAAAATAGCATTCTGGGATACGAATCCTATGGGCATAACATTACATATTTTACAAAATGGCACTCACTTGCTCAAGCGGAGCATGAACAGAGAGCTTGGAGGCGATTGAGAAAACTGCACCTGTCACGGATTGTTCTAATCCTGTATTCTTCAATGTTTTAATAAGAAAGTGGACTCGTACCATGACCATATGTCAGAAACAACAATGCCTCTGTAAAGTAATGGCTCAATGAAATCCAGAGCTATTCGTTGATCACAACTATGATAATGTGAACGAGATCAAGTAATTATCGATTAGATCCATGCATACGAACAAAAAGCACAGTGCTGGCGGAAAGCCTCTTACCACGACAGTGTTTAACTTGGCTTTCTCCTGGGAAAGGTCTAGCTAGCGGCTAGCTGATGCACAGCGGTGTGAAGAATGCAGGAGGCTGGCTGCAGGCTCCACCGCATGCAGCGAATACCCAATGAGTGGGAGGCGAGCTGTGCTGCCGCCGTATCACCGGCTAGAAAAGCCGCGGAAATGGAAGCAGCTGACAAGTCGGAGTATTGCTAATGGGGTGCGAATAATTGATGGATTTCAATGTATCCCACATAAGTTAAAAAACGGGTTACATGGGGGTTCACGTTAGAGTGCATTGTTAATTAGCTGAACATTACGTCACTTGTAATGCAACGGCTGTGTACATTAACATTAACGCAAGCATTTTTAAGATTCTAACGTTAACTCACAAAAACATTACAGAGGCCAACGTGAAATATATGGAGCCAGCAGATGCACAGCACGTCATCCACAAAACAGGGCTTCGACTATAATCTGAAGAAGCAGCCACGATGTGGGAATCTCATGGATACCATCCATGGACAAGAGTTTTCCCGTACTGCACAACCGCATCTCTGTCATAGCTACAGTCAGCCATTACAACGCATTCCAGCAAATAGTCAAAGCCGCTTCCCCAAAAGCTAAACGCAGCCACTTATAAACTAACGTAGAAAAACAAATACGTGAATAACTAAACACAATGTTGTACGGCTGGACGTAGTGATTTTAAACTGTTTATCTATTATTTCCTTGGTGTACTCAATTTGCAGGCGCCATGACAGCTTGTTTCAAACAAGCTAACGGTTTTAGCCGAAGCTAACAAGCTTACAGTGAAATTGCCCTAGTGTTAGCACAGTCAGCTAGCATTCAAGCTAGCAGGTCCTCTCTTGCTAAAATGGATGGTCGGGGCGAACAAGTGTACACGCGAAAAACTAACGCCGGCTAATGTCTCCAGGGTTGACAATAACATGAAAGACAGTCTCTTTGTGATTACCTGTTGAATCTCCACTCGGTCGTTAAAGTGGATACATGTCCGTATTCATTCTGGAAAGCAGAGGGATTTCATTCAAGTCGAATCAAAAGCTTGCGGGAAACTCAAAATCTCCGGCCAACCAGCGCGAAAAATACTCACTTCCGATTGGTCGGAAGCAGAGAGAGGCTCCAACCAGTCCTTTCAAAAAACCCAACCGTAGGAAGTAGCTGCCTAACCCGGTGTCTCCATCTGTTTTTACATAATTTCACAACGTTTACATTATTATGTAATACTCAATACGATCACTGTATGTGTGTGTTTCTTACACCACTTATTCACTACTAACATGTGTCGTTAAAAGTATACATATATTATGTACTGCTTAATATCACTTTCTCCTACCATATCAGCATTAGGGTTTCAACAAAACAGTGTGAAATATGTAAAGTAAAATAAAAACATGTAATTAGTGCTTGTATGTTAAAGAATATTGCCACTTTATGACATATTTAAAATAGTTTTTTGAAAGGGAGGAGGCCTATCATTTTGATGGGTACTCATTTAGTAAAAAGTTTCATAATAACAAAAATTCAAAAAACTAAAAACAAATTGCAAATGAGATAACATATTGAATTTGCAATATAGTGGTCAATAGTTTCTAATCCTGTTTTTCTAATCCTGCTATTTGATTTTGATGGACATAAGGAAGAAGTCTTTACATTCAGCCCACTTATCTTATGTCTTATGTGATGCAATTTATCGTAAGCTTTTATAAGGGAAAAGTTGCTACTATAAATCACTAACCATGTTCATGCAGTCTCTGTATACCAAGGTCGTGGTCTGGTAAGCTATATATTCGAATAGTGGATTCCTTAGGGTTAATTCATTAGGAGTGGATTGCAGTCTTCTAGGATATGCTGTTCCTTGTCTTAATTAAATAACCGGAGGCCAAACGTTAATTGAGGACCTATAATTACATGTTGATCTAAATTCCTCTTCCTGGTAACGACCTTGTCATGGCAGAGCACAGATTCACATGCTTCCCTGCTTCTCTTAAATAATGTAAAGTAAGTGCAAGCTGCAGCACCAACAGGGGAAACTGAGGGGCGTGAAACTAAATAAAATAATACAGACCACATCCGGAAACCTTTGCCTTTCAAAATAAAAGACACCATTCTTGATGGAGTATTCCAACAATGAATGACATCGGATGAGAGATGACTTGAGCATGTGGACATCTCATCACATAGATATATTTAACGGTAACTTTCACACAAAATAAGAAGTCCAAAAAAAATGATGTTGGTTGCTCCAATTTATTTTTTATCTCGATGATTGTGCTCTGTGGGAGCTTACTGTTTTTGATTATTAGGGCCAATGTTGGGTTGATGTTAAACAAAGCAGAGGACAAAGGTGTAAGGCCAGGTTGTGTTAAGGTAAAAAAGGGGAAACACAAATAAATTGGGAAACTATTTCTAACACAATGTCTGCATGCTACAAAATGTAATAGTCTGTTCATGAAGAACTCAGGATGTGGTTCCTTTTACCCATGCAACTTAAAATGGTTGATTACTGGGATTCTCCTATATAGCCAGTCATTTTTTAAGGACTTTTCTGTGTTATTGCTGGTCCTTGATTTGTATTTATTCTTATTTTATTTCAATTCATATGTCTCAATATTCGTATCATAATTTATCCAAAGTAAAGCCAATGTATCATATGTTGTGTTTTGTGAATTGTTTGTGTTTTAAATCTTTTACATTTGTTTCCCCATTGTGTTTTTTGCAGCTTCTTATTTCAGGTATTTTAAATGCCCGTCCACAAGACACGACAACCTATGTGTAAGTAGCTTACACATAGGCCTACTGTGGTTAGCTTGCCTGTTGTTTTGTTGTGACCATTTTGAGTGTCCTTGTGGTTGTTACATGTCTGTTTTAGTAACATTGTGTAGGTTAAGGGCAGGCCAAGAGGCCCTTGACACCTTTGTCCCGGAAAGTGTCCAACACGGAAACACATGCTTTTATTTTATAAACAAACCGGAAGTCTTTCATAACCTCAAGCTGCTTAACAATAACCCCAGTTTGACGTCAGTCGGGAGCCGGGTTCGGTTAGCTGTCATCTGCGTAGAAGGGAAGGGCATGACATGGACCGACATTTTCCGGTGTACAGTTATACATGCGTAGTAGCTTGTTGAAAGCAAACAAGTATTTTTTGGGGTGTTATTTCTTTATGTGACAAAGTTAGCGGTTTATTTCGTATTGACTACGCACTGGCTAGCTAGCAGGCTAACTAGCTCTTAACTTACTGTAACTGTTTAAAGGAGTTCAAACAGAAAGCCTCCGCATGGCGTTAATCCTGTTGACGAGGTCCCGGGCACCTTTAATGAAAACATCCAGGTCGTTAAAGAACGAATTCAGGAAAAGTAAAGGTAAGACTTGATTATGATAATTTGTTATGCTGCTTTTTAAGTTACTAAGTGTTAATAATGACTGGTATGGAGGCGAGCTAAAGCTAACAAAAACGTAGCATCCAGAGGAGTCATGTCGCGTTTATTTACAGGCTGGGTTTTCAGGAAGATGGTGGATTACTCAAGGTGATTGAATAACTGGGCATCACATTTAAATCGCCTCTAATTCAAAATGTAAAGATATACATCCGTTACTATTCTGCTTAAAGGCTCTATTGCACGTAAAGCTTTTGTGTTATCAAATTGTCGCCTGACTGAACCGCACCTTTTCTGATATCCCATCAGTAAGGAGTCAAAACATGATGGGGGATTCAGGTTATATGAGGACAACCCTGCTTTAGCTGTTTAGCGCCCCCTCTTTCTACTGCAGTCTGTGAGGATGCTCCGTGTTATGGCAGGCAGGATCCTGTCTGTTTATCCAGCATCCACAAGAAACCTGTTTATTATGACTATAGAGACGAAATAAAGCCAGTAATTAACAAGTATCATGATCAGTCCTGTATGCAGGAGCCTTGGGTTGGCCATGTTTGTGCTTTTGGGAAGATGGTGGATGCCTCAAGGTGACAGGATAACCAAGCATCATATTTTAAACCACCTGTCATTTATTATGGTTTCTACTTTGCATGAAGGTTATATTGCATAAGGTTTAGGTTTGTCAGTTTGCGAGGCTCTGCAGTTTGCACCCATTCTGATCAATAAGGAGCAAAACACGATTTGGGATGCAGGTTATCTGAGGACAACCTGGCGTCTGTTATTGCTGCAGAGCGCCCCCTCCTCTCCACTGCAGCCTGTGAGGATGCTTGTTGTTAGTGCAGGCAGGTCCCCCTTTAAAATCAGCATTCACAAGATACCCGAATATCAAAGCGAGATGTTTTTGTTGGATATAAAACGAATGACACTATTTTTTGTGCCGATTTTGTGATCCTGTAGCACAGTTTATCTAGGTTGTATTACTATTGTTTATGTTTGGACAAGCATGGGAAATGTTGAGCCACAAGAAGGTTAAATGAAGCAAATGCAGAGCCCTGTGAGGATGTTGTGCATTTTCAAACATGTGACTTATTTATTTGAATACACAGAATATGTCTCACCATTTTAATTATGCAATAAGATATCATGGGTTAGGTTTTTTAGGGGTGTTATTCTATGCATATGTGCACAATAAATGAATCTCATACAAAGAGAAAGGATGCTTTGTACCAGATTTGGCTTCTAGCTACTTTATACCTGCAGTCCCTGGGCAGGAGGACACAAACACTTTGCAGGTATCTTTGTGCTACCTTTACAGTGTAATCCAAGCTTTTAGTATTTAATAAATTGTCTCTGGGTGTATGAAAGTATAGTGGAAAATTCTGCAAATCATTGAGCAATCATTTTTGATCAACAAACACAGTTATTTGTCACATATTTAACACATTAGACTAAACATGCATTCCTGGTTTCTCAATTCATTTCCAAGAAAATGACAGGGTCACAATATACTGTATGGCAATATATGTTTTTTTTTGTATGATCTTAAACTGGGCAGTAGTCAAAGTAAATGTGGCTGCAGACCAACTCAGTAATTTCCTATCACAAATGTTTTGATAATGTTCGCATGTTAGCCGTTGTATAACCGGATATTAAGGTCGTATATTTCCCTGCACCTTTTGTGTTAAATACAATGTGTAACGTGTATCACAGTTGTCAGGAAGAAGATATTAGAGGTCAAAGCTACGGAAGAAATAGTTCTCGAGTAGTGTGATTTCATGTCTCTTAGTTGGTGCATTAAAGCTTTGCTTATAAATAGATGAGTAGGTCATAAAGGGAATTTGTCTGTCTGCACTGGCCTGACTGAGGCTGAGCACTTGGCTTTGGGCCCAGAGTATCAGACGAATTGTGGTGCTTTCACAAGGAAAGGTCAGTGCCTCTCCTAAATCCGCCTGAGACAGGCTGAGCGTAGTTTCCCCTTTCTTTACGTCTCTTCCGCTGACAGGAGAGCTTAATTACATGCAGCTAGTGTGGAGGACACTACTATATTCTGGTACAATAATAATAACCAGCCAATAAAGAGTCAGCATTTAGTTCCATAATAATAGTGACCAATGGGCTACATTAACTCTTGAACATTGACCAGCTTGCAGTTTTTGCAGATTGGATTTGAAGCAGTCATCAAACTAAGGTTGCAAGGTCAGAAGTAGTAAAGGTTATGGCATTATCTAACACAGTGTAAATAAACTACAGGAGAAATGATAAGGTTTTCGTTGTAATAAAGTGATGGTAAACATGCACTGTTGTAAGTGTCCTATTAGTTATTGTTTCAAGGTGCCATCTGCTACAATATGAAACAGTGTATATATTTTTGATTAACTTATTCTATGCTTGTTTAAAGCCCTGTTTACACGCATTTAGCATTTCTATTTGAAAATGTATATTTTGGTCGTCTGTTCACTTATTGTCAGTGTGACCGAGAGCGTTGTCCAAGGGGAAATAATGACCCAGAAACGTCATATTTGATGGACAGTGTGACAGAAGAAGATACTTGACATTTGAGAGCCACTAAAGCCACATAGACAGAAAGTCTTGCATATCAAAACGCACCGCAGTCTGGACGTTGGCTTAGCAACATACTGTCCAGTTAACAACTTTATTTTTAGTTTATGGTTTGTTTTTAAGTTGCCAGTGTGTAAACTATATTACTATGTTAATAGTAGCTATGTAAAATATATATAATCAATGTCAATTAAGCTCATAATGGCCCTGGATTTAGAGCACAATGCAAGGAATCATCTTTGGTGGGAGCAATCCTATGAATTGCATAAGATCCAATCTGAGATGTTAAAAGACCCTGTATGGATCGTTTTTGTGCAACACGTCATTATATTTGTTGAAATGGGTGAGAACCAAAGTATCAACTTGTGAGTTGAGCTGGCTCCAGGGTGCACACAAACACATGAAGTGATTTAACACAAAACAGACTCACAGCTTCAGGCTGCGGGTCAAACATCAAGCAGCGATCGCATGTAACGTCAAGCAGGCGTAGCAGGGCATGACTGGGTCATGACCTTTCAAGGCTAGACCCTGTTTAAAAACAAAAATGGGTCAAAACCGAAGACCATTGTTATCATAATCCTACCCAACACCAATTAATACAGAATACTCTTCTGTTAGGGCTGCTCGATTATGGCAAAAATCATAATCTCGATTATTTGGGTCAATAATTGATATCACGATTATTAAAAACGATTATCCATTTACTTTGAAAACATGAATTTATTGAGAAAAGAAAATGTGAACAATATGTTTTTAACAGTTGATTACCCTGAACTGTAAGTATAATTCAACTGAAAAACCAATAATAACATTTTTATACATTTAAAAAAGAAATAAAGAAATAAAAAAAGTATCGTTTTATTTCGATTATGTTGTTTTCATAATCGTTGCAAGCCAAAATCGTAATTGCGATTAAAATACGATTAATTGAGCAGCCCTATCTTCTGTAGAAATATTACATCTGAGATGTGCAGATAAATAAATAAGATAGTAGTGCTTTGATTTGAAATCAAATGTTGCTCCCATGCTAAAGAAGTTTATTCTGATTTGATTTTCTGTGGTCATTAGAGAAAAAACACTAGAATCATTTTCAGTTTTACTTTACTAGAATATGGTTAAAGTTTGTGTCATAATCTCTTCTTTATTCTGCAAGTTTGTGTCTACACAGTAAGACATGAATGATTGCCAGAGAAACAGAGAATTCAATTGCATAAGTGAAGTTAACTTTGAAATAAATCTCCAGAATTGTAATTTCTCCACTCTGTATAAACATGCGTCTCACGTTGTTGTTGCTCCTTCTGGAGTTTCTATAATTTTTTCCATTAAAGGCATTTTAGGGAGAATATTCATTAACTGAAGCAAGGGCCTAACAATAAAGGGTGTTATATACACTAGTGCTTTATTTTATGTTATATGGTGACAATCCATGATAATTGGTTAAATAATTAAAAACCAAACCTTAACCCTATTTTAAAATTCACACAAGGTTTAGTATTGCCCCCATGGAATATTAAAGGTGGGGTGGGTAAGTTTGAGAAACCGGCTCGAGATACACTTTTTGTTATATTCCATGGAATGCTCTTAACATCCCAATAGCAATGAATATCTTAAGTGCTTTGACAATAAATCCATTAAAAAATGTCATCTGTGGAAGCCGTAGTACTGTAAAAAGCACGACCAATCATTTTAGCTGGCCCTGCTAAAATAACTGGATGGCCTACCTGCCTGTCAGCCTTCCATCTGTGCACAAACTTATCTCGTGCCCTCATTGGTCATGTGCGCGTTCGTGTGTGTTGGAGGAGGGGCTCTGTAAGGAAGTGGCAGATTTTTTCCGGTTGTGTATTTTCTAATTCTAGCACACTCGAGCTGGTTTCTCCAAAATTACCTACCCCACCTTTAAGTACTCCTTTTTTAAGATATAAGGTCCTCTTAATGGTTGTCAATGTGTTAAAGCAACACATCAACTAGCAGGAACACAGCTAGTATAGTGGTATTACCATAGACTGTATATATAAAGGGTATTACCTAGTGCCATACATCTGTACACTTGTTAAAATAAACATATTTTCGTGTAGCTCTAAAGTGTATCCATTTTGAATTATGATAGTTGTGCAACCAGAATTACAAAGTGAAAGTGAAAAGTGAAATATCTTTGACTAAATGTGAAAGCAAAACTGTAAACCCCCCAAGAGGATCAAACCCAGAGGCTGAGGTTATACTGCTTGACCTGCTACAGGGTTAGCTAATCTACTGTATTTCTAGCCTTTTCTTTCTTTACTACATGAGGCGGCCGCTCAGCCACAAAGGTGACACTGTTCCAGTAAACTCTGTCCTGCTGGCTGCCGGCCACCGCCTGACATGTTCAACCAGGCCTCCCTGGATCCACTGCAGTGGGCCATGTGAGCGCAGGAGGGAGGGCGTGGTTAGGCCATGTGCTCTGACCTGATTGGTTGAAAGTGTCTCACTATACCGCCTCCTCTCTGCATGTACATCAAACTGAAGGGGGCCTCAGGGGTTTGGGAGCCCTGTTGGCCTCCCAGGGTCAGGGTGGCCTCCAAGACAGATCAGTGTAAAGACAATAACAGAAGAATGTAGCACCTCATTTGTGTGGAAGAGGTATTTGCAGATACATTAAGTAAAATAAAGATATTTATTAATATCAATTAATATTACTAATGCATTAATGTGTACGCTGTGTTTTTGTTTGTAGATGTATTACATTATGCAAATGTTAACTCCTTAGGCGCTTTCACACCGGAGTACTTTTCCCAGGAATAGTTCCGATATTTCTTGGGATTTTGCGTTCACACCAAAAAGATCTGGAACTAGAACTTAGTTCGCTCTAACCTTTTCACCCCCAGATAGTTCCTGCTAGAGAGCAGGGACTTTCCTGGGGAGAAAATGGTTCGTGGGTGTGTCGGCCACACTAACAATTTCTGATTGGCTGTGCGAATTGCAAACCACGCCCCGTAAAACTCAGAAAAGTTTTGTGAAGCCGCCATTTTATTTGTTCACATTAGCATTATTAGCATTAGCCCAGCGCACCAACGGAGAGAGACTAACTTATGGCAACACAAAATAAAACGGTGGAGCGGTGGAGTGATGAGGAGGTGTCGGCGCTTCTGGCGATTTACCCAGGACTTCGGGTGGCGATTTACGCCGTGAAGTTGTTTGTGGCCTGCCAGTAAACCCAAAGCAGAAGAAGAAGAAGTGACTTCATTTGCGTAATCCTCCCTCAGGGACTTATTCCGGTGTGAACGCGATCTACTCTTTAGTTCCAGGAACTAAAGAGTTCGGGGGAACTAAGTGCCGCAAAGTACTTGGTGTGAAAGCGGCTCTTGTATCTGTTGAGTAGTTTATTATACAGCATGGCATCATATTCCATAGGATCATTATAGGTACTAAAAAGTACCTCAATATTGCAGTACAGAAGTACCTGCTTAAATTCTATTGCTACAATTAGTAAAGCCTGAATGAAGATGGCAGCAGACTGTAGGTATACATTATTAGATACACTATCACTAAAGGCATCAGGAGGGACTTCACGTTATATGATGTTATTGCATAAACAGTTACAAGTGCTGCTTTGTGGTTTTGCTCAAGTCATTTCTGGGTCAGAGAAAAAGTAGCATTAAAGTATCAGACCGGTTAAAACCTGAATAAAGCTGCTGAAATCCCTCAGTTTTCTCTATGTATGTTTTCATGTCCCTCTCTGTCTAATGACTGATTTTCAGAAGATAGCTGCTCATGTTGTTTTTCTCCTCCTTTCAGGGAAAGTACAAGATGGTGCCTGTTTCAACTCCACAGCGCTCAGACTCTCCAGTCAAAAGTAAGCCAATTAAATGCTACAGTTTCTATATGTCCCGCACACATCTGAGAGAAGCTTATATTGGCCTAATTTGAAACCCAAGAATTTAAAAGGTCTTCCGTGCGGTATAATATTACGTTTTGAGATTTGCACTCAGTTTCAAAGGACTTTAAAGCTTTTGCGGTTTCTTGGATTTTGCTATTATGTAAAAAGAAAAAAGCCCCTTTTCAAGCCTGGTTCAAATTCTTGCAGATAAGTGACCCATGTTAAATCTTAAATCTTAAACTTCAAAGTCATCTTTTGAGGTGTTGTTTTTTGCTTATTTAGTCTAGTATACCTTTACTGTACTTTTCCGAACCTCATTTTAAAAGATTGCAAACTAGGCCAATTTCACAAGAAGTGTTTACCAGAATTTTGAAATCATCAACATATTCACAATATGTTCATGTTGTGAAAAACTTTAATTCCTATTCATTTTGAAAATGTTGTTCCAATAGGCTATTAAACTGACTGATATTGTATTCTATATATACAGTCTATGATTCTAATACATTTGATCTCATAATTCTTTAAGACTTAGCATGTCTTTGTTCTAATGCTCTTTATCTTGGTGTATTCTTAGACTTGATGGGCTCCGGCTGGGCAGTTTGGCCCAGGCCTCTCCCTCTGGCCCTTCCCTCCTCCTGTCAGATGGGTATGTGGGCTCCAGCCAGAGCCCGGACTCCCAGCGCCTCCACTGTGCTTTTATGTTGGGGGCCTCCTCTTCAGGGTACCCCGCCATCACAACAGGGCCCCAGTGGACGTTAGCCCGACCACAGGACATCCGAGGTGTGAGGTGGATACACACCTCCAGGAGGAGATGGGATGACTCCAAGGTGGAGAAGTCCCTGCGTATATTAAAGGACAAGAAAAAGACGATGGAGGAAGGCGGGCCGGTGTACAGACCCATGCAGGATTCAGAGCGCGTGAGGAGGTCCGTCCGACAGTGGATTGTTGACGAAGTCAAACACTACTACCACGGCTTCAGGCTGCTGTGGATCGACACCACCATCGCTGGGCGCATGCTGTGGCAGGTGCTGAACGGACACCCGCTGTCCCGCCGAGAGAGGAGACAGGTGAGGCCTGCAGGGGGAATATCCTGTATGAAAGGTTCCTCTGGGGGACATATCTGTTAGAATTATGCTTTCATTAAATGTGTTTATTTAAAGGGACATGCTTTTTTAGTAATGCGACCCCTCACATTCACACATCTATTAACATTGTTCCACATTTGGCTTGTAAACAGCTCTACTGGAATATTGGGTTTTCAGTTATTCTTTATTCGGTTCCTTGTACTGAAAGCTGACGTTCCAAAAATAAATGCATTAAAGTGTAGTTATTTTTTGCTAAAAGGTCAGAATCAGAATCAGTTTGCAGGTCTCCCTTGAAAAAGAGATCTATGATCTCAAGGGACCAATCTGGTTAAATAAAGGTTTGAAATGAAAAAAAGGTAATCGTAAAGGTAAAAGTTACGACCACAGTTAGCTACAGTCGGAGCAGCCCTAAAGTATGAGGTACAGTAGGTGTATTTTAACACCATATATCTTCCTTCCTTACAGTCTTGATGCAGCATTAACTGGTAAACCCCTCCCTTGAAGAGCATTACAATGATCCAAGCTTAGCAACTAGCTCAGCTCAGCACAGCATGTATGGATGTATGGTGTCTTTTTGCTTGAAAGATGCAGCTTTAGCCTTAGTCTTTTAAGATTGTATTATGTATGTCATCAAGTGGATATGTTTGAGTCTCCAACATGATTCTCTTTTTCCAATGAGTCAGCTGGAAAACATTAAAAAGACCACAAAACATGTCTCTTTCAAACATTTCATGTGGCTAACTTTAGCTGAAACAGCTAGCTAGCTAGAGCTGCCAAAACCTGTTGACATGTTAGTCTGCAAATTGCTAGTTGCTGTTGAATCAAGGATGGTTGCAATTGTAAACAGCATTATGTGCTGTGTGGTACAAGGAAAGCTTGACAGAAGTAATGAAACTTATCAGGCAGGGCTTAGCAAACATACATTACTGGTAACATGTGACCACGTCTGGTAAGTAAATGAATTCTGTCAGATATTTGAACAGAAACAAAGTATGAATCAATCAGCCATTGTTTCCAATGAAGCATTTTTTCCAGTCAGAGTTTACAGAGTGGATTAGCAGCATGAGTTTAAAGACCAGAGATGACTGAGCACGGTTTAAGTCCGACAGCCCAGACATCTTGTTCTGTACGGTTTAATCCATAGCTTCTCAAACCTAATGGGATCAATTAAAGAAATTGGCTACAGTGTGAGTGTTTACTAACCAGGCGCTCAGCAGATTGTGCTGTGTGGTTAAAGCTCTTTAGGAAGAGGCTTTATCTTTGAAAATAAAACTCATTTAACTTTAGCTTCACACAAAGCGTACATTAGCCAAAGTTTCCAAGCATTGTTTCGGTGGTTGATGCTTCCCAAACAGCATTCCTTGAAGTAAACAGTAGTACATATTTGCACAAAAGGAAAACCGCTATTTGATGAAATCTTGTTAAAGTGCGACTTTATTTTGAACTTAAAATTCTTCATTATTTTACCTCCTTTGCAAGTTGTAAAGGAATACAAATGTTTAAAGGACATATTCTTTGCCGTGACCTGCCTCTTGTTTTGAATCGGCCTGCAGTCAGGGAAGTTGTCTGTATTGATCCCAGTGTTACTGCAGTACTCTGATGCAGGTGCGGGCACTCAGGTGTTATTTCAGGCAAGATGAGCAGGTCAGATCAGGTGACACTACTTTTATAAGACAGGATGCTACAGACTTAGTGGACCCACTTGGCAAGTTGTGAGTGTGGCTGCTCTTTAAAAGGCCTCTGCTGCTAATGCTGTTTAACTAGATATATCACTTTAAAATAATGTTTGACTGATAAAAACTTTTCTTGAACATTCGAAAATGTACAGCGAAGTATTAACAGTTGGGCTGGTGAATGTATCCTGCCATGAAAATCACACTTTACTAAAAAGCCTTAAGAGAGTTTTTCTTTACAAGGATAATAATTAAATACTTGCTATAATAAGTTCATAGCAGGAGCATATACAGGAATGTACAGGTGTTTTTCTTCCAGACATGGCTGCAGAGGCGTGTTTACAATGCAGTTTCACAAGTTATACTGACACAAAGATAATGGGACCCCTCGTGCTTTGCAAAGCGATGGTGCAACAGTACAAAGCAGAGCTGAAATACGCCTGGTCCCTACAGTGACTCTTTGCTGCAGATGACAACAGTTTCCCCCCCCCCATTAAACCTCCCCCACCCCCCCATCTGCACCTTTTCAAATGCAGCTGACTCCCTCGGAGTCCATCTCCACCCCATTCATCCAACCTGCACCGCCATCGCCTACTTAATCTCCTCCTTTCATATTCCATTTAAGGCTTCTTCTATTTTAATCTGTTACCCCCCCTGCTCCCTCCTTTTGATGTGGAACTCTGGGAGATGATATACATGTCAATGGGCAAGCAGACAAAGGCCTTTTCACTCAGGCCGGCCTAAACCCTTCACCCTACTGGTCCGCTGACATGCAGGAGGAGAAAAAGGGACTTGTGTTTTGGCCTTCTCTACTCCCTTTTCTCTAAGATGGTTGGTTGAGATTGTGTCTCTGGACGGTCAGTAAGCCACAGTTGGATAGCAGAACAATAAAGTAGACTAGCGTTAGCCTGGTACTTCTATACTCTGAGGATTGTTCAGGGTTGTGCTTCACAAATGTGTCCTCACAAGGGGACAGTTCCTGAGCCTTGTGAGGCAGAATGTTCACTTTGGTCTATAGAAAATGACGCAGCATTGAATTAGGAGGTTTCTGTTGCCCTGGGGATGTATGGGGGTTAAAAAAGTGCTGAGTGTAGAAACTAGAGGGATTGAGCAGGGTGATTGTACCAGGAGACAAAGGAAGAAAAAACATTTTCACATATTTAGCCTGTCCCCTCACTGCTGCTCCCTGCTGGAGGCCTGCTCAAACTAAAGCATGCTGGGAATGAATGGTGCTTCAATGTAAAGCAATATTTATCAATGAAAACCAACACAACACAAGCAGACACTGGTTTAGATTGTAATATAATGTGAATACAAGTGCACATGGGTATCAGATTGTGAATACCACACAGTAAACACACACCTGTTTATTCCATATATCCACATAGTCAAATTGTACAGTACAGTCTTTTTTTCTACTCTCCACTTTTATCTTATTCTAATTTATATGAATACATTTGAACTATTCCTGTCAATTTACTCACTGTTTAATTGCATTTATTTGTATTTCTTTCTTTCTTTTCATTGGAGGTTGCCTTAAGATTTCATTGCCAACAAAGTTGTAGCTGTTGTGTGTATGATAATAAGCATTTTAATATTTGAAACCAGTCTCATTTTAAATAATTTCCTTAATGTAAAGGCAAGGCAAGGCAAGTGTATTTATATAGCACCTTTCAGCACACGGCAATTCAAAGTGCTTTACAAAATACAATAAAAGACATTTAAGAAGAAATACAGCAGAAACACATTATAAAATGGCATTTAAAAACAGGCATTAAAAAGCAACAGGTATAGAATACATGAATAAAAGCCGTACTGCAGTGTGGATATGAAGATAGTTCCTTCTAATTTGAGTTTTTCCAATGTTTTCTCCCCAGTTCCTCAGAACATGTGCCGACGTCTTCAGGCTGGTGCCCTTCCTGGTGTTCATCATCGTCCCCTTCATGGAGTTCCTGCTTCCTGTAGCTCTGAAACTCTTCCCCAACATGCTGCCGTCCACCTTCGAGACAAAGTCAAAGAAGGTAATCATACTTTTCATTTTGAATAAATCTGTATGTGTTTCAGATCTTCATTGTATTCCAATTATGGCTGAGACAAAATAGCATCAAAGACCGCAACTAACAATACTTTTTATAATCAAATCATCAGCTATGGAGTGTATGTCATTGTTTTGCGATGGATTTTTTTTTAATATGGCAGTCCATTGAGAACACGTTGACATTTGAATGATTAAAAACAATCCTCCTTCGTTTGAATCCTGAACTTTCACCCAGGATGCTGATGAGGTAATCTGGCTCTTTGTGTTTACTCATCCCAACAGAGGTTAATCCTAATTACAGTCTGATCCACAGCACAGGATCCATCACCTACTTTTCTATATAGTTCACATTTGGCAATGCTCAGAATAAGGCAATGTACATTTCCTGTTTCCATGTTTTTACAAATTCTAAATACTAATATATTTATCATATTTCTTTTGTTTCTCAACCAAAATGCACAACTATTGGAGAACTTTTTTTCCCCTGGTATTATTGTTGTATAAATGGTTGATAAATTAGCAATTTCTTCTGTCAGATTTACCTCCCGTATAATTTAAAACAATACTTGCAAGACTATTACTGACAAGAGCTTAAAGATATTTCTTTCATTCTATGGCACTCTTATCATATAACAATTTTGGCAACACCATGTTCAACAAAATGTGTTTTTTGAAGAATGGGGAGTTTGATTTGAGAGCACATTGAATTTATTTTTCAGGAGGAGAGGTTAAAAACGGAGCTGAGAGTCAAACTGGAGATGGCCAAGTTCTTGCAGGACACCATCGAGGAGATCGCTCTGAGAAACAAAGCGGACCAGGGCAACGTGACGGAGGAGTTCTCCACATTCTTCCAGAAGGTTGGTGTTGGTGTTTACTGAGGCAGAACATTAGGAAAAGCAGACTCAGTACCGCCCTCTGGTGGTGGAAACATTGGTGCCATGTATGTCTGTTGCACTTCAAGGTGGGGTAGGTAATTCACTTCAGAAACACTTTTTGTTATATTCCATGGAATGCTCTTAACATCCCGATAGCAACGAATATATTAAATGCTTTGACAATAAATACATAAAAAAATGTCATCTGTGGAAGCCGCAGCGCTGTAAAAAGCACGACCAATCATCTGAGCCAGGCCGGCTAAAACAACTGGATGGCCTACCTGCCTGTCAGCCTTCCATCTGTGCACAAACTTATCTCGTGCCCTCATTGGTCATGTGCGCGTTTGTGTGTGTTGGAGGAGGGGCTCTGTAAGGAAGTCTGAAGGAAGTGGCAGATTTTTTCCGGTTGTGTATTTTCAAATTCTAGTGCACTCGAGCTGGTTTCTCCAAAATTACATACCCCACCTTTAAGTAAAGCAGTTAAAACCTCATAAATGCAGCAATTTTCCTAAAAACTTTAGCATTCAGACTTCTCTCATTCACAACTTTTTACAATTCATATCTTTATCATGTCTGTAGATACGGAACTCCGGGGAGCGACCCAGTAATGAGCAGATCATCAAATTCTCCAAACTGTTTGAGGACGAGCTGACTCTGGACAACCTGACCCGGCCTCAGCTGGTGGCTCTCTGCCGGCTCCTGGAGCTCCAGTCCATCGGGACCAACAACTTCCTGCGCTTCCAGCTCATCATGAAGCTCAGGGCCATCCGTGCCGATGACAAGGTATGAAACTCAAAATCAACTTGTTTCCACTTTTTACGTTCAAGGGAAATCAGAAATTGGTCAGATGTTATAGGTAGAGCACTTCTGTAGTTACATATTTTAAGAAGACATTTGATGATTTTAATGTCTGTGTGATCTGTGTTTCTCCAGCTGATAGCAGAAGAAGGGGTGGAGAGTCTGAACGTGAACGAGGTGCAGACGGCCTGTCGCGTCAGAGGGATGAGATCTCTCGGAGTCACAGAGGAACGACTGAGAGAGCAACTCGTCCAGGTAACATCAGCAAAAAGAGATAAAGGAGATTTCATATGCAGGGGAACATATGAAACCTCTTTCTATTCATTCCCTCACAGATTCTTTTTAGACTCAAACAATATGAATATGAGTTTAAGTATCTGTTAAATGGTCTCACTGTTCTCACTCACTGTTACATTTGGCTCCTGTAGTGGTTGGAGCTGCATCTGAAGCAGCAGATCCCCACCTCCCTGCTGCTGCTGTCCCGAGCCATGTTCCTCCCCGACACCCTGTCCCCCGCCGACCAGCTGAAGACCACCCTGCAGACGCTGCCCGAAGTGGTGGTACGTTCATATGCTTAGTCTTGTTTACCATAGCAAAATCCACTTTCTCGAAAAGGGCATTGATACTGTTCATATTATATACTGAGAATAATTGGCTTGCAAAATCAGTAGGTAGTAAAAAAAGCTGTTAATATTCTCAGCTGCACCAAAGGCACCTTAGGTTTAGCTTGTGGTTTAAAAAAAATATACAAAAATAAATCTTTGTAATGGAAAGAATAACCTTCTCTATGAGACTTCAGGAACTTAAGTTTGAGGAAATTTGGGGAAAATGGAAAATGTAGATTACCCTGATACGCCCTTCTTTTGTTTAACTGTTTGAATATTTTATTTAATGATCTATCTATACTGTCAATGTTTTATATTGAAAAGAAAACACCCCATGTTCTTGTGTGCTTATTGTTGTTGTTTTGTTAAGAAAAATAATAAAGACGGACCACTCTGTAAAACTATTTAACTACATATGTAGACTGAAGTTGAAATGTGATCCAAAACAAAAATAAAAATGTTAAAAAATTAATGAAATATATATTAAAAAAATGTATCTTTTCACTCAACTCTATCCTACGCTGTCCTCTCCAGACTAAGGAGGCCCAGTCGATGATGGCAGAGATGGAGCGCTCCAAAGTGGACAATAAGGCGAAGCTGGAGAGGACGCTGCAGGAGGAGGTGGCCATACGCCAGGACAACAATGACCGCAAGAACGAGAGGCTGGCCGACGCTGCAGAGAAGGCTGCCAGGGTAACTACTCATTCATCATCTTTTATCTCGATCTTCCAAGAAAATAATTGAGTTACTTAGACACAAACATGTCATTCAAAATGTTTTGATAAAGGTCTCAACATGAACATGTCGTTTCCTGGTTGCTACGTGTGGTCTGCGAGACACCGCGGAACTCAGCCTGAGCACACACACACACTCACAGCCAGGCTGTTCGCCACACAGTTCGCCACACACTCACAGCCTGAGAAAAGATAAGGCTGAGTGAGTGTGTGTGCCGGCGAAACTCCGCGGAGTAGCGCGGCTGAGAAAAGATAAGGCTGAGTGAGTGTGTGTGTGTGTGTGTGAGGAGCTCCATGGATTGGTCCATATGGTCGGCGTTACGTCACTGTGACCAGGAAGAAAAAAATGGAAAAAGAAAAATGTCCAACGAGGCGTTCTGGGGCAGCATAGACACGTCTTTTCTGTGTTAGAGTTTTACTCGCTACAGGGTGTACTTTGAGGGTGTGTGACTTTGCAGACCGTTTACATGCATACAAAGCTACATAACACACAAGGGGACGGGTAATAACCGGAAAAGCATGACATGGGACCTTTAAAATACATAAAACTTCACTTATAAAATGTATGGTGAGGTAATAATAAAATCAAAGCTTTCAGTGCCAAGTTTTGGAAATTGAGAGGTTTTTCTTACACGTTTTGGTCATTACTTAGTTGTTTTACTTAGTTGTTTTACTTAGTTGTTTGTTAAACAATATTTTTATTGAAGTTTTCAAATATAACAAACATTACACATACATAAAACGGTGAGTCTTAGTGGCAGATACAGTGTACTATCAAATGAATAGGCATGTAAATAAGCACAGGTCAGTAGACAGATGATGGATATACATGGATAACAAAGTACAGAAATCTGAAAGAATATGACGTGGGCTACTACACTTTATAATCTTATTGGTCATTACTTAGTTATTGTTATTTTGGAACGATACCCAGCCATATACACCTGTCCCCATGCCAGCTAATTAAGTGTGAAAACTTTAGCTACATTTACGAGGAGCCATGTGTATGTTATCCTACAGATTATAAAACGGACATCTTTGACTTTTATTAGTTTATTTGTAATAATAATTTACGCCATCACTGTCCTACAGGAGGTTGAGTTGGAGATGGAGGCGGAGCCGGTTCAAGCTGACAAGGCGGAGACACTGAGGGACACGGCGCCGGTCATAGAACCAGTCAAGGTAACGTCTCCCAACATGCCGTCTGTGAGATCTGTAAAACATTTTGAACGGCTTGCAGGCTTTCAATTTAGTTTGCACTAAGTTGAAATTCGGACATGGAGATTTCTTGGTTCTACATACATTTCAATTTACCATTTTAAAGAAAACAAACTCTCTGAAACTGTGCTTAGCATATCAGATATTTCACAATATTGTATATGTATTTGCATTTAAATGAATGAATGTATCATGTTAATACTAACCTAAGTTTGATCATTTGTGAGGACCCAGTTTCTGTTTGTTATTTACTGATTATTACGCAGACTGTATGTTATTTGTCTCTGACCTGTTGCCACTCTTTCACCGGCGTCTTCTGTACCACACAGTACGAACAGTGGCAGACATTCCTGCGCTACCAGGTTAGGTTTAATGATGTCTCCTCCCAAGTGCCCTTCCTCACATCTATACCAGTTTATCCCTGCACTCACAGTCTCTGGTCTCTTTCTGAGCGGACCCAGATGTGGGTTTAACAGTTTTTGCAAACAATTCTGGCATTTTCCAAAACGATTTCAGCCTGCAATGTTACCTCAGGTTCAGTATGAGTAAGAACATAATCCAAATTACTGGAAATAACCTGAAATGCTCATATTTAGCTCTGCTGGGATAGGAAGCAGACAAGGTCAATTAAAGCAACATGGGCAGACCAATCACAGACTGACTCAAAATAATATTGTTTGACTAGAATTTGATATTTTTTACCATTTGAAGCCTAAACAGAGAATACTTTCTAGTGTGCACAAACCATGGCAGTCGTGGACTAAATGAACCAATATTCCCTGAATTATTATATAAAAATACCAAACATCTGGTGCTATGAATGCTAAATGCTGATTTGCAAATTCAGTTTGACCCACATCTTCAATATAAGGACTTCTCCTTCACTTTTGCTTGTGGATCCTTCCAGGCAGTATCACTGACCCATGTTGAACCTTTCCCCTCTCACTAACGTCTTGTGTAGCTCCACAGTTCTCTCCATCATGTGGTAATGGGTTTTTGGGTTAAGGGGAGTATCCCAGTGTCCCCTAAAGCGTCCCTCTTTACCCATTTGGTGTGTTTGGATTAGTCTTTTATGTGGTTTTATATGAAAGGCACATGTGTTACCGGTTATATGACATTTTGGACCTACTTTGTATCCACTTTGGAGGGAAAATACGACTTTAAGATGACATGTTTATCCTTCAGTAACTAAAAGTTGTCTATGATTTCACAACTGGGACCTATCATTTCTGACAGTTAGGAGCACATTTCTAAAATCCTTTGTTTGTGTTTCAGGGTGAGGAGATCACCAAAGAGGAGATCGACATGTTGAGTGACGCATGCTGTAAGCTGAAGGGCCAGAAGAGGCTGCTGACTCTGGAGAAAGAGGAGCTCGAAGACCTGAAGGACGACGTCCAGGAATACAACGAGGTGCCGCTCTTTGACTCGTAGTTATTGCAGAGAGAAAATGTTCCATCAACCGAATCAAAATCTTTGTATTTGGTGAAATGTAATCGTTGCATCAAAATGATATACATTAAAACTATTATACATTACATTACAATCAACATATCAAAAGGAAACAAGGAAAAATAAGCAGAAATATCATTAATCCTCATACAAACATTAATTTTCACATAAAGGGGTTTTTCAAACAGAGTGCCACAGTGACGCGTCCTAAAACCCGGAAGTAAGCTGCGCATGGGTTCCTTCGACAAAAATGCAATGCAATTTCTCCATAGAATGTTGGAAAATAGCTCGAAATAAGGTCTGTGGTTGACACACATTTAAGAGACGGATCACGTTTTGTTCAGTCGAATAATCTCCACATGTCTACCCTACTTCTAATCTAATCGATAGATTTATGATCGATAGATTCATGATTCGAAAATTATAAAAGTAGGGTAGACATGTGGAGATTATCCGACTGAACAAAACGTGATCCGTCTCTTAAATGCGTGTCAACCACAGACCTTATTTCGAGCTATTTTCCAAAATCCTATGGAGAAATTGCATTGCTTTTTTGTCGAAGGAACCCATGCGCAACTTACTTCCAGGTTTTAGGACGCGTCACTGTGGCACTCTATTAACATAATTTCTAATACTCATGGTCATTTCTTCCATTCCATATATTTCATTTACAAGATCCCCCCATATAGTATCTTATCATCTTTTAACCAACACCTTGTCGTTTGTATAATAATTGCTACTCGTATCACTAGGATCAGGTGGGAAACTTTCTCCTTGATTTCTTCCTTGTTTTCTAAACAGTAGACCAATTGATTTCTTAATTCAGAGAAATACCAAAAATAATTGACTTTCTCTTGTGTCTTTTTGTTGTATGTCTGTTGTGTATTCGCATGTGTTTTTTTTAGGATCTGGAAGAGATAAAGAAGGAGCTCTCTAAGACCGGACAAGAGAAAGCTCTGGAGGAGTCGAAGGCGAGCCAGCGTCTGTCGAAGAGGGTGAACCGAATGATCGGTCGCATCGGTAAGATCATCGGAGAGCTGGAGAAGGACAAGGTCATCCTGGACGGACAGATGGAGAGTGGAACAACCCCACCTGTCGGGTAAGAGCGGAAATCTTATTTGAACCTACACTGCTGCTGTCTCAGGGGGTTCAGAATAGAAAATGGTTCCAATATTGGTCTGAACATCCATTTTGTAGTATATTTTTCAAAGTAAAGGGCTCACGATATTCACATTTTTTTTAGATTGTCAATATAGCCCCTAAAAAGATCAAAACAAAATATCCCTCAATACTTTTCAACCTCGATAATCAGGTCAGAAATACATAATTTATTTCTAAAAAAGGTGCAGTATTTTTCTAAAACAGTTGGTCTCTGTAGTTTTTCAAATGTTACTCAATCAGGAGGAAATGGTTCTTTGTAGGAAACTATTTTAACAGTAAATTAATTCACATTTGGTGTTTTAGTGTGTTTTGGTGCAAAAGGATGATGTAAGTAGGAATACTACTTATTTTATCTCATGAATTAAAACACTTTTTTCTCAGTTATCTTTGATTTTAAAGTGTATATGTCTCTTTTTTTGAGCAGTAATCCGTTTTTATTATGGACTTTTACATTGAAACTATCATCATTATCTTATCACCATCATCCTCTATCGTCATCTTCATCATCATTACGTTTTCAAATGGTGGTGGAGATAATACAAGGAACAACATGTTTTCCTGAAGAGAAACATATGCTGTCAGTTATCATGCTAACCATAAATTCACAATTGCAAAACCGAATCCTAATTTATTTAAATTTTACAGATTATTCTTTATTAGACATAGGGATGCCCGAAGGTAAGCTGCACTGTGGTAAATTGTCATTTGCTTGCTTGCTAAACGCTAACCTCGCATCATTTAACGGTAAGCTGCTGAAATTTTGCTCTAAACGATCAACCAGCTTCCCTTTGTGCTCCATACACCAAAGTGCACCCCATTGGTTGCTGTGTATCCACTTTAATAAACAGTTATTGTTTCTTAATGAATGAAACAAGATGTAATGCTAAGATCTAACTTAAAGGGGACCTATCATGCAAAATGCACTTTTGTACGTCTTTTACACATGAATATGTGTCCCCGATGTTCCAGGGAACTCACCAAGTGTCAGAAAACACAACCCTCTCTATTTTCCTCCATACCCAAATCTCTAAAAAAGGGTCTGCGACGGATCTGATAAAAACTGATCCAGATTTGAACACTGTCCTGACGTCAGGACGGTGGCGCTACGGCTATTGGGCCAACTCCACCAATCAGGAGGAGACAGCCACGGCCATTGCCGTTCGAAAGCGCTGGAGACGCTGTAGTACATATGCCAGGCCTGTAGATGGTGCTGTTCTCACTGAATCAGCCCTTGCTAAAACAGGGCTAAAAAAGTACAAATTAAGCGAAATGAGGCATGGCTAAAATGCATGATCTGTTTGGTATTTTGAAAAAAAAAAGTATAAATATGCCTTATATAGGTATGGTCCTACACTATATTATTAAAATATAGCATGATAGGTCCACTTAAAAGTGCTTGATTTGAATTTAGGAAAACTCAAACCTTATTTGTGTAGTTTTTGTCAGGGATTTACTGACAATCAGTGGTGGACGTATTTGAGTAAAAGTACATAAGTAATATCTGTAAAATGTACTTAAAGTATCAGAACTAAAATAACTCATGATGCAAAAACTCCTACCAGAGTAATTTTGGAGCCTTTAAGGTCTGGAAAATTCATTGTTTTTATAATATGAATATCTTTTTAGACTTTAGGGGCTCTCCTTTTAGTTTTAAAAAGTAAAACTTCAAAATCAATCAATCAATCAATCTGATCAGGTCTACTCAGCAACTTTATTGAAACCATCTTTGAGGCTGTGTAGGGCCTTTGATTTATAACAATATATTTAATATCTCTATTATGTGATTTGTATATTTAAAAAAAAGTTATTAATAAATATAGCGCTTAGAAAACTGTAATGAAAAAAAGTATTATATTTCCCATAAGACAATCATTTGATGTTAAAATTAAAATATGGTAAAATATTAATTAATTCAGCTTTAAACTAAATTTACCAGCTTTAAAAACCAATCGGTTGAATCCGTCTATTGATTCTTAGTAGCATTTTGAGCATGGATTAACTTTGAGGCAGCTTCCACAGTAATGTTCACTCTCACTATCGACGAGGCTTGAAATCAGCGTAATTGGTGTGATCCGGGAACCTCTATTGGGGCATGTTGTCCTCAGACTTCTCCACCACATTTTCCTCACAATTGGTTACATACCGTTTCCTGTATGCAGTGTGTTCTGCTCCTTCAGGGAGAACCTCATCAGCATCGACGAGCTGATCAGCGTCATGCGACAGATCCAGAACATTCCTGAGCACAAGCTGCAGAGCATCGCCGAGTCGCTCGACGACAACAAGGACGGGAAGATCGACATCGACGACGTCATCAAGGTACGTTCACGAGACAACTGAGAAATTAGATATATTCCCCTGATTTGTGGATTCGTATTTTTGTTTTGCGATTTCTTGAATGCGGTTTGTTTTTAATAGGAAAAGGATCAAAACATGTGTTATGGAAGAGAAGGGCTTTATCTAATTAAGCATATCAATTATTGTATTCTGAATGTCTTGAATGCCCTTTAAAACTTTTACTTTTTAAAAAACTTTCACTTTTTTACCTTTCAGTAAGAAGAGTTTGTTTTTTCAAATGACTTTTGCACAACACATTTCTCTATTTTATGTGTATTGGATTGAAGAGGGTGAAGGTTGTTGGCATTTTCTTCTCAATTAAATCTGATCGGGACACAGCAGATTAGCTGAGTTTTGTATTTGGATATATAGTACCTCCGGGAGTTTCTACAGTTTTTATTTTTTTACTATTTAGCCATGAATTTTTTGTTTTATGTAGAAATACTTCGAACACTAATCTCATTTGTTTCACCAAAGACAAAACACTTTAAAATCAGGTCACAAATGTATGCATTCATTTTGCCAAAAGCTCAGTAATTTCCTAAAACAGCTGGTCACCTCAGTATATAGCAAACATAACTAAACTAAAGAAAACATGCTCTTTTTCTCAATATTAGCAAAAGTAGAAACATTATTTATTTATTTATTTAATCGTTTATTTAGCAGGGACAATGCACAGTAATGAACACTTAAAACATTAAAATGTGTCAAGCGTAACAGTGCCAGATTTAGCTTTAAGCTAATTTCCATCCGCAGTCCCTCACAAAACTAATGGCTATAATGAGTGTATTCTCCCCTGTTCGAAAATGAAATGGAATATTTCCTGGCACACGTGACACACCTCCACCTAGCTTCATTACAATCTAGCCATTCGTTTTTCTGTAATCCTATTATGTTATTTAGAAATACTTGAGATATAAAGCAAAGTATTAACGGCTCAAATAATAATAATAATAATAATAAACTTTATTTGTATAGCACCTTTCATGCACAAAGCAGCCCAAAGTGCTTTACAGAAAACATAACAACAATATTAAAATAATATTAAATTAAGTACAGAACAAGATAAAACATTTACAGTGATCCTAATGAAATTCCCTTGAATTAAAGCTCATCCAGAATGCAGCAGCTCGTCTGGTCTTCAACCTTCCTAAATATTCGCACACCACACCGCTCCTCCGCTCCCTTCACTGGCTTCCAGTAACTGCTAGAATCCACTTCATGACACTGGTACTAGTGTACCATGCTGTGAATGGATCTGGCCCTTCCTACATCCAGGACATGGTTAAACCATACACCCCAGCACGTGCACTCCGCTCTGCATCAGCCAAACGGCTCGCTGCACCCGCACTGCGAGGGGGACCCAAGTTCCCATCAGCAAAAACACGTGGGTTTGCTATCCTGGCTCCAACATGGTGGAATGAGCTCCCCATTGACATCAGGACAGCAGAAAGCTTACACATCTTCCGGCGCAGACTGAAAACTCATCTCTTTCGACTCCACTTCGAGCAATAAAATTACTAACAAAGCACTTATATACTAATAAAGGACTGGCTTATCTAAAGCTAGTTGAGTAGCACCTGAAATGTTTTGGCTCTATGAAACCTGATGTACTTATATGATTCTGTCTTCTTCAAGTTTCTATCTTCTTGGTCGAATGCACTTATTGTAAGTCGCTTTGGATAAAAGCGTCAGCTAAATGCAATGTAATGTAAAAAGCTGACAAGAAATTAAAATAGGTTAAAAGAAATTAATTTAAAAAAGACAATTAAAAATGTAAAATAAAAGCAAAACAGATCAAATACAGTAAAATATGGACAATGATTCTATGATAAGCCATATTACAAAGATCGGTTTTTAATTTGCTTTGAAACATTTGCTCTTTTGTCCTGCATTATCCCAGGTGGTGGAGCTGATCGACAATGAGGACATCGACATCTCCACCTCTCAGGTGGCGGACATCATGGTGATGCTGCAGAAGGAGGAGAAGCTGATAGAGAAGGAGAAGGCTAAAGAGAAGGCTGAGAAGGAGGCAGCCACTTCCAACAACTAACTTTTTCCATAAAGACACATAGCGATGTATAAATATAGAAAAAGAGACCACTGACTGGCTCCCGGTCACAGAAAACTCTTCACAGCAGATCGATGTGGACGACCATTAAGAGAGGTAACCGTTGCCTTCTCAAAATGTCGTTTCATCGTAAATTAAAGTCCTGAAAATAATCTAAAAAATCATAAAAGAAGGCAAATTGCCTTTAAAAATGCACAAAATCTAACTTGATAATGTTAAACGTTTCTGTACTAATCATGTAATATATGTTGATTATATGTAACTTATATATCAATGAGTTATTGATAGAGGGAACACAATGGTTATTATTCCAGCATGAGAGATGGCAAAAGAGGAAGTTTAAAGATGATGTTTGGAAAAATATATATTAGGGAGAAATATTGTTTAAAGTTTGAGTTCATTTCTGGACCCTTCTCAGTCATCTTCATTACCATCATTTATTTATTTTCCTCTTTTTGATTTAGTTTATTCATCATGCTCTCATATTGTAACCTTTTGTTATTTCTTTCTGAATGGTACTTGCACAGGGTAGCTTTTTGCTTGCTTTAGTGTAGTATGGTGGCTGCTAACAAATATATAACCACACACAGAAAATCCACAAAAAACATTGAATCATGCGTGAGATTAAAATAATGCTAATTATTCAATCTAATAATAAAAAAAATAATCCTAGCTTTACGTTCATCATTCCCAGTCAATCATAAGTACATGGAGGATTCATGTGTTGGATGTTAATGACTAAAGTTAGCATCAATATTAAAAACTACTGTACTGGATTTTCTTTTTGTACGTAATATTTTGTCTCATTTTAGCGCAGCTCTTCATAGTCATTCTTGTGTATTTTCAATAGATCTCTGATAAATGCCAAAATTGCACGATGGCACATTTAATCATAGCTTTTTGATTCCTAAAACCAATAAACAAACAAAGCCGTTAAGACTGACTGATTTCCCAGCAGTAAGGATAATGCGTATCTTGACACAAAAACAGCCAAACAATTGAAATATCAGTCAGTTGTGTAGAGTAGAAAAGTGTTTATTTGTTTCGTTTTTTTCTGGTTTCTGTCTCGGAAAGTATTTTGCAGTTGTTTGGAGGTTGTCTGCTCGGAAGGTGGAAGTAGTTTTATCTGCAACTAGTTCATTTTATGCACATGAGTAGTGTGATAACTCGTAATCCTGACCTCCATAGCTTGTATACTAAGTGGCCTTTGCTTGACAGAGATATTATGGATCACGAACGGCTGTATATTTTTGGAGTACTATAAGGTAGATAGTCTTCACAGAGAGGATTTACTTGATGTAATTTGGGCTGAAAGAGGCTTTGTTGTAGTTGAAGGTGGTTAGAGGCACACACTGAGTTATTTAGCACTGCAGCCATGAATGTGTGTGGATTGTACAAAGCAATCATTTCAGATAATAATCAAGTCAACTACTGAGCTGCCTTTTCAACTGTGTTCACACTGCAGGCAGCCTGGCCACTGCATTTTTCACAACACATTTAAACAAGTGCTGCAATTAATATTTATTTTGATTTTATTTGTTGCGCTTTGTTTAAACGTTAATCTATAACATGTCAAACAATGGACAAGATGACGGTTTCAAATGATGATTTTTAGTCTGTCCAACACCCATAATCGGGGTTTGGATTCAATTGGTAAAAATAAAACAGGAAAAATTAGCAAATTCTTATAATTTAGAACTTGCAAACAGCCATTGTTCACTCATTCAATTTTTGCCTAATTGATGTCTTACACAAGTACTATATTTTCAAAATGGAGGTATCTGTCAATCAGCTCATTGTTTAATTGAATACTTTCAGCACACTGAGTTGTTTGTCTAGTGGCTCGCAGTGTGAACCCACAGTAAAGGGAAGATTTAGTGTTGGGTACTCTGTGGTGGAACAAACACTTTTTCCTCCACGGTAACCAGAGAGGAGCTCAGGTGTAAACGTCAGAAGACAAAGTGGTGCTTGAGATAGCGCTGAGAGGACGGCGCTTCATTTAATCTGTTCCCGGAATCCGCTGTCATACGTGTGCTTGATTTAGAGCTCGTGGTGCTCTGTCCCGGGTCAGACCCAGCGCTGCAGTCACTCTGATGGGTGCTGATGGGTAAACACTCGCCCCATACATGGGCCCCAGCCAGCTCCTCTGGAGGGTTGTGTTTATGTTCGAGGCGATCCTGCGGGACATGGCATGCTCTGCGCCGCATAAATCAGCCGTCGGTGTAAACACGTCGCAGGAACGCTGTGACAACGTCTCTATTACACTTGGCAGCAGAGAGGGGTGTTTGTGGTCGGGTCGGAGGAGTGTGTGTACGGCTCAGAGGAGTGTGTGTACGTTAGCAGCACTGCCACTGTTTCTAGGCACCGAGGGGCCAAAGGACCGGGGGTATATGTGTGATAGTGATGTATACCAGGGCATCAAGGTCTGGAGAGGATTTAAATGGTATGTGTGTTGATGCAGAGCGCTCCAGGAAAATTAAATTTATTCATCTGTTAATCATTTAATCTGTAAAAAGTGATCTGTCAGCACCCAGGTTTTTGTCCAACCAACAGTCAACAACCTCAATCATTTGTATTTACAATCATATCAATCTAAACTCAAAAGTGTTTGGCATGTTTGGTGAGCGAAATAATTAACAAGTGATCTGTTATTTTCTGTCGATAAACGAATGAAACAACCATTTCAGTTCTAAATTATTCGCATCTTCAAGGTAATTTTTTTGTGTAACAAAGCCCAAACATTTTACAAAATTATAGGATATTCAATATAGAAGCAGAAAATGAAAATTTGCTAATTCTTACACGTGAAATGGTTCCTTTTGACATTATATTTCGGACATGCTAGCGGGATATGATAATAAAACATGAAAACCTGACAAACCTAAAAATGCATTCATGAAATTCTGGAACAAACAATTACATTTTTTACCATTATATGAAAGCAGAATGCTACATGACAGTCACCATTTAAAAAAGTTAGCCTATTTTTACAAAACTTAGATTGTTGTTATTTACAAAACCTCTGCAGGCGTGCATGGTGGTTTGTGATTGTGTGTGGAGCGGAGCAGCGTTCAAAGCTCACCGCTGGCAGCAGTGTTGCACTATGTTTCAGAAAAGTCTTTCTAAGGGAGGAAGAGAGGAGGGATACGGTCGGCAGCAGAGGCATTTTGACAGCGAGCTTAAATAAGTAGTTTTTCATTGGAAACAAAGTCCAGTATGCAGGAGTCTTGTTTTTTTCTCTTTTGGTGACTTTCATTTGACATTTTAGACTCATTGGAAGAAGAAACAGCAGATTTGAGCTCGCTGTCTCTGATTGTCCTCTGCTGAGTATTTCCAATGTGTAAATGCACTATTTGATTTTGATACCGCAGGTGTGTGTGAACTGTTTGGACTCAGGCTGTGTGAGCTGCTTTGTTTTGCGATCTACGATATAAAAACCGTCCTTAAAGATTCCTGTAGAGTTTGAGGAGTTGTATGCTAGAAGAACAAATACTTAAAGCAATAAGTCATTGATGCATCATGTACATAACTTTGTATTTTCCTTTCTTCCTTTTTGAGGCAGAGGTGTGTTTGATTGTAATATATGTAATTTAGAGTCAGTAAGAAAAAAAGGCTGCTATAACCAAAAAGTGACGTGTGGTTTTTGATAGTCTGCTTTTTTGGGAGGTGATGCACTAGTTGGTGATTATTGTATGGAACTATATATTTTTAAGAACCCACTTTTTCCAGGAAGCTACCTTTTTGTAGGATCTTTAAAAATATATGAGATTTGTCTTTGGGTGGAAGTAGGGGGAAAAGGCAGCTGGAGACTGAAACCAGGGTCAGGAGAGTTTTTTAAAGTCAGGGAAACATGATGATGAGTCAGAGTCTAACAGGAGTAACTATCAGGTTCATACTCTGGTCTGGAAACTAAGAAAATAATCAGGTGTAGAAAACTTTAAACATTTTAATTAATAGCGCATCCGCCATCTTTTATCACGAGTTCAGGTGTGTTCAGGCAGAAGGCTAAGCATATATTCCACACTTTTCTACCAGTTTCAAATGTAGAAAATACATATATATTCAAGATTTGTTTGCATGTGTGGAAATGGAAAGACGCATTTTTTTAACATTTCCAAGCGCCGAAAATAAAATGCTATTTGCCTTCTGTCTGAACCGGTCTGAACACACTGTAAATAATTCTAGCCACTTTTAGTTTACATGATATTAATCCCAAACAATAATCAAATTAATTCTAAAAAAGAAATATAGGAATCCAGTGTTGATCTTTTAAGTTTTAATAGTCGAACATCAGAGAAAGAAATCAGGTAACATCTCAACTCAGTTTGAAAGGTGCGGTGAAATCATGCAGTATAAAAGACATAGCCTGCTGGAGGTTTAGTTTTGAGATAATTGTCATGTTATTTATTTATTTAATAAAATTTTGCAATGTTTTTTTTTTTTCTTCATCCAAATGTGGACATATTCTTTAACAACATGACCTGATATCAGAATTTAGTTTGACTAACTTGACCCTCAAATGACTATCTTGACCCTCAAATGACTATCTTGACTCTAAAATGTACAAAAAGCTTCATTTATTTTTAAACACAGATCAAGTGTTAATGTACAGAAACCTTTCAAAAATGAATCATACATGTTGAATAAATTATGGATGATCCTGGATTCTCTTTTTTGTTTGATTTTGTTTTCCCATCACTCATGCTTTGTCTCATTTCCACCCAGCCATTTTAGGTTGTGTGTGTGTCATCTCTAAAGCTCTCCACATTTTCTGTGTTTTGTTTTCCCAAACCCTCAATCTTCACATCACTGCCTCTCCCCACAAAGCCTCCGTACTCCACAGCTGGAGCTCAACCCAGCTAAAATGTTAAAGTCTGAATGTTAACAGATTAAATTAAAGTGCACAGACGCATCGAGGCCATTACAGATCTGGTTTTTAAGTCCTTAAGCACACTGAACGTCCTGTAAAACACCATCATTGGCCAGGCTGACATGCTTACTTCTTGCAGGTTTCTGTTGAATATTTAATCATTTTCTTTTGCATTAATGGCAAAAAGAAAAATCATGTTATTTTGGCGGTGTGTCTCTGCTTATGTGATGCTCTGGAACAGATCCAAACAAAGCCTGAAAATACCAGATACACAACATTTAATGAGTACAGTTTAAAATGTGAATACAGGAAGAGGCTGAGCAGGCAGAGTGAGTCTCATTCCTGATTGTGTGACAGCAGAAGATGCAGAGAGCGTGTTAGCCAATGGTAATTGCATAAGCGTTACAGCCTTGAGTATTCCTTGTGTCTTCTTAACAGAGGTTGAGAAGTAATGAACTTACTTTAGAGCAGCACGTCACTGTAAGAAGCTAATGGTATCTGAAAGTGGATCCCAGGAATGTATAACGTTTGCACAGGTATGTTCTGTAAATAGTCAGTAGAGGTATAATTGTATATAAGATTAAATATGGGTTGTTTTAAAGTTGTTTCAAGGCAGAATTCTGCAAAATGAAACCTATGGGTGTCATTTTTATGTGGTTTGGAAAATGTTGGATTTATTTAGATGTTAGGAACACTGCGGTTCATGTACTCATTATTTCCCTGAGGCCTAAAACAATTAATCACATTTAAAGTCGCAGGGGTCTAAAAAAAAAATCTGGTGTTCGCTGCAGTCCGTCCTAAAAAAACACGAATATTACTAATGAAGCTTTTTCGTCGGCTTTTCATGCCCATATATAAGTTTGACACACGTTTACCCTCCTTCACTCCAGTTTGTTTTGTCTTTTGTTTCAATTTCATCCATTTTCCATCGGTTTTACCCTCATATTCATATATCATGAAAATATGTCAATATCTGATGGAGATGTTAAAGATTTTGCACAAGTTAAATGAACCTTTTCTAAAGATTCAAATAATAATAATGGGCCTTTTGACTCTTAAAACAGCTTTTAAGAACATTTTTCAATGTAATTCCTAGAAGTTTGAAAAATATGGACTCGGGATGAGATGTTTATACGAGCGAAACTTAACGGGAGACTCTGATTCAGTGTAGAAAATACTATAAGTGATCCTCAAAATATATTTAAGTTATTTTAAATAAGGGTGGAGAAGGGGAGTTTAGTCCTGGGACTCAGCTGCCTTAAGTGGACACTTGAAGCAGCAGATTGAGGTCCTCACTGCTGTATAAACAGTATGTGGACCTTCTTTTAAAGTAGAATTTTACTGTAAATAAGTTAAGGAGCTCGCTAGATGTCTCACTGTGCAGCACTTAGTCCCATCGCAGACTGCATGCTCAAGTAGAATAAAACATTAAACTCTTCTATCGGTGTATAACCTGAGTCTGTACAACATGTATTTGTATATTTCACATTTTGGGGTGTTTTCCTGATGTTGGATCTCTGCTGAGAACAAAACACAGACTCTCCTCACAGCTTCAGTGTTCATAGTGGCTGTAAAGTTTTCTCAAATATGTAAACCAACTGGGCGTGCTTCACTCAGATACTTAAGGAAAGAACTATAGGAATCCTAAAAGTCAAGAAGAAGATTGAGAGGAAGGGGTGACTTGTTTTGACTCAAATGTCCTCTCCTCACAGGTGCTTCATGCTTTGTACTGTAACGTATTTCTTCTGGAAGTCACGTGTTTCGTTTTTTTTTTTTTTAACATCAGTGCCTGAGGATAATTTTATTGACCACATCCAAGTCCCTGTGGTTGATATGTTCTGTTATGGTTTCTTAAAACCAGTTGTCATGTTGGTTATTTTATTCTTTTAACCACATTAACATCTTGTTTGAAAAAAGATTGTGGTGTCGAGAAATGTTGGGTTAATTAATCGTTTCTTCCAGAGCATCATTGATGTGTTTTTATGAAAACATGATTTCCCACTCAATTTTGCCCCAACATCATGTTTTCAGGCATGCAAAAATAAACTGTACTTAACTTTCTTGGAAACAAAACTTTTAAACAAACTATTTTAAAGTTTTTATCTTTAAACAGCTTAAAAAAAGAAGGCAATGCAACTTTTTTGTAAAGCAGCTTTCCTACATTGATCAATTCAAACTGAAAAACACACAAGCCTAACTCAACTACATTGGTGCTCACAGATAATGTAATGCCTTGCAAGTCGTGCAGGTTTGAAAGCCCCCCCGCCCCTTAATTACATCTTAAGGGCTTTAAAAAATGCAATAATGATATTTATTAATAAGGTGTAACGAATGTACATTTTCAATGTATCACTTGCTGTTATGATAGGTTACTCTATTTACATGTTCAAGTTTTTGCTTTAGGCTTCTTCGGTTTATTTGTGATAGTATTTCAACACCATGTTAAAGATTTTGGAATTTTCCATCTGTCTCGACATCTGAATGTCCTGTCTGACTACAAAGAGCTGGGGAGAGTAAAACAGTTTAGAAATCATACAAAACAGGAAACAACAGCTGTTGAATAACACTGGGATTTGTATTCATAGTGACAGAAAAGAACATAGTGTCGATCATCAATGTAAATCTTCACACAGATGTAGAAGTTTATAAAACTGAAAAGTGTTTATAGTGAAACCACACTGTTGTCTGCTTCAGTATAACACTCACAGTGCTGTCTAAATGAACATCTGGATGGTTCGCCAGCTGCTGTGATCACGCTGTTATTCACATCGCTTGAAACAAACTGCAATAAATCTCTATACAGCTGCTGTCTGTGCTTCTGCCTTCAGTAGTAGTGGTCTATTCTATCTGTTAATGAATATAACCCATTTGAAATAAACACATACTGATACTTTGGGCTGGTATTTGTCTTTATATATACATTAAAGGTCCCATGTCATGGCCATTTCTACTGATCATATTTCCATTGTTGAGGTCTACTAGAATAGATTTACTTTGTGAAATTTTCCAAACTCACATTGGTTTCTCATACAGCATCTCTGTATAGTATGTGTATTCACTCTCTGTCCTAAACGGCTTGTTGGAGCTCCTGCCCCCCCCCCCCTCCCCTCCCTGTGAGCCCAGTGTGCTCTGATTGGTCGGGACGATGCGAGGCTCGTTGCTGCTCGCCGCTGCTGTGAGCTGCTGCGAGGAGCGGACAGGTTTCCGGGTCAGCGATACAGCGAGAACAAGCAAAACTCATCCTGAGCACACACAAACACTCACAGCCGAAGTAAAAACAATAAGTGTGGCTTGATATTGAGTAAGAAAAAGGTTTATAACGCTGTGAGAATGGGTCTGCAGAGAGCATTTCTTCGCGATCCCAACTCGTCTATTACCAGCGTTCAGGGAGCTCTATGCAAGTCAATGGGGATTCCCTGTTAGTTAGCCAAGGGATCCTGGTGTGTGAGGTGCTCCGCGGATTGGTCCATTTGGGCCAATCCGGTCATTTGTTGTTGATTTGGGTTTTCACACGTCAGAGAACCCAGGAAGAAAACAATGGAAAATGAGAAACCTCCAACGAGGTGTTTTGGGTTAGCATAGACAGGTCTTTTCTGTGTTAGAGTTTTACTCGCTAAAATGAAAGCAACTTCAGTGTCAAAATATCAGCTTTCAGCTTCCAAAAGCTAATTTCCATCCATTTGTTTACAGTTGTTTGCAGTGTGGCCACCAGATGGCAGTGTGAGCCTGATAGTGCAGATGAATACATTCTCTAAACTGGCTTCATGATAAATGAGCACAGACCAGTCAGCCACCTAGCAAAGAGGGTAAATAAAAGGAAACATTTTGTCCTCACACATTTGCAGCTTCAGGTCAGGTGAGAGTGTTTTTACTGTGTCATGTAACCACAGAAGAAGAAACACTAATTGACTTTCAGACATGTCCCTGTGTGTAATCTTTCTGCTCTCATTATGTTCCCTTGTAGGGGAAACCCCACCTTCCTGGCGTCCCAGCAGAGAAAACAAACCATGCAAAGAGTTTCAAAGGCTTCATGAATCTGAGCTCCATGCAAACTAATGATAGAGTAGTTAGCCTGTCATTTAAATTGGCTAAATGCACATCGTTTTGTTTGTTTAAAAATGTCACAATGACTAGGGATAGATTGAATAAAGCAGTTTGGAAGAAGTACTCCTTTACTTAAAAACACCACAATGATAAAATGTTACTTTAAAAAAAAGTTAAATAGTTGCACCAAAACTGCCCCGATGTAAATATGAAAGTAACTTTTTTTGAAGTGTAGTCCAGGTTTTTGTGAATTTTGTAATGCATCAATAATACAAATCAAAATTAATGGAAATATAAAATGACATCATAGTGGCCATACAAGATGTGTTGCTTAAAATTATTTAATTACACTTATATATATATATATATATCCTCTAAAACGTCTCAAATGGTTTCACGCATTACCTGAAACTCCGATGAAGCCAGGTTTCAAATTCTTATGTAATTTTTAAGTATTAGGTTATACTTATAATCTTTCTTTATAATCTTTATATATTAGACTCAAAGGGTTTTACAGGAACAATTAACATTATTCCCTTTGAAACGGTTTTATAAATCAGGATCTGAGTGATGAACAAAGCCTTCTTTAAAAACTGAAACATTTTAAATGTATATATATAACTCTGAGAAACATCCCTGTTGATTACTTACATATTTTGTATTACAAGTTCTCTTAAATGTTATGAATAAATATGCTTAAGTCACATTTTCCAGTTCTAAGATTAGGTGAGTTTAGGAGAAATCTCAGGTTGCAAACAGACAAAGTTAGTACAATAAACACCTAAATGTGTATTTTGGATGTTTCCTTTTCCACTCATCTGAAATAAATGTGACTTAATGTTTTGGAAGCAAAATAACCCAAACTCAAAAATGTAACAATACATGATAAATAACAGATTTCACTGTGCTGCCTAAAGTAGAGGTAGCAGGAAGGAGTCAAGTACTGCGGCATTATTCCAGAGTACAGTAGTGGAGTAAAGGTAGAAGAGTTATTTTACAGCTCTGCTCTTTATACCGAGTCTTTAAGTGTGGGTTAATGGACGTTCTGCTCTGAGGCCTCTCTGTATCAGAACCTCAGGCCTGTCTCTCTTCCAGACCAAACACACATCCGTCTCCGTCTCCACCGCTGACCTCTGCTATCTGGCGTCGACTAACCTTCACTCTGGCATCTGTAAACACGCTGGCTCGTCACTGAAGGCCACCCAGCCTCTGTGGTCACTGAGGACGCAGAGTTAGAGGATGAACGTGTTGGAGCGGCTTTAGAGTCACCGAGAGTACACACAGAAGTTTTTATAATAAATAAAAATAAATCAAACTTCTCACAGTCTTTTTTTCCCCTGATTTTTATTTTAGTTTTATGGGAGATATTCACTGGATGCTAATCAAACCACCAGAGAGACTACTGTGTTCTCTATCCATGTTTTTTCAACTTCTAAATATGTTGGTCCAGCAGAAATATTTTCCTTATGAACAGGGTGTAAAAACAAACATCCCAGTTCAGTTTGAGCCCAATTACTATATTTAGCATGATATTCAATGCCACAACATTTACTCCAGTTGGACTAATATCTTGAAATCTGGTATGGACATTTAATGACATCCCTACATAGGACTTCAGGTTTCTTTTACATATATAAATAGGAAATATATCTTAGAGGCCCTTGGTCGCAATGCAGGAAAGAGTCTTAGCAACACGCTTGAACTGAAGGAAAAAAAGGAAATGTCATAACAGGTAGAAATGGGTTAAGAGAATCAGGGGAATCTTTTGATTCTTCGCCATGCAGTAACGTCCATTGAAAATACATACAAGTGGAATGGATGTGGCTCTCTATTCTAAATGCATACATCTCACTGCTGCCAGCCTGTTTAATCCCATGTTTCAATATGGAGAGTACAAGCCAGGGGCGACAACATGTAAATGAAGCCATGACAGCACCATGTTTACGAGTCTTTATTGACTCTCCTGCATGCTAATCCCCTTAATGAAATACCCTCACCCTCTGGAGTAAGAATGAGTCACCAAAGTGAGTTTTTAATTTAAATGCAGATGATGTTTTCAGGTGACTGGAGGCCGAGCGTTTGGCCGGCTGTTCAGGTTCACACTTTGGTGCAGAGGGAGGGAGGGAGGGAGGGAGGGGGGCAGCAGCAGTTTTGACTGGCAGGTGGTGCAGCCTGATGCAGGTTGCAGTTGCCGGGATGTCTGGGAGGAAAGTGGGCAGGCGGCTGGGAGGAGATGATGATTTTTAAATGGGGTTGTTTCCTGGCCGCTGCACAGCTGGCCGCTCCTCAGAGACTCATTACCAGTTGCAGTGGGTGCTGATGTCTGGTGGCATCGCTGGGCTCAGCTGAAAAACTCCAGAGAAGCAAAGCAACCCCCGACTGCTGATCACTGGCAGCACCACTCAGTGTCTGTGTCTGTGTGTGTGTGTGTGTGTGTGTGTGTGTGTGTGTGTGTGTGTGTGTGTGTGTGTGTGTGTGTGTGTGTGTGTGTGTGTGTGTGTGTGCGATGGTTCTGTGCACTGAGGAAAACATGTGTGCATGGATAAGCTCCATTCTTTCCTAGTTTAAGAAAGTGAGGTTTTGTAATTTTTCGGGGATCGACAAGATCTAATCTTATCAAAGTTATTTGTGGGTGTGAGGGACGACATTTTGTAGCAATACTTAAAACGTTTCCACCATAACCAGTGCAAATATACGTTTTTACATTTAAACATTTAAAAAGATGTACAAATACTGGATAGACTCCTTTTATATTGCAAGTAGACAAGTAATCATTCCGTTTTTTCTTAATGTTTCCTCGTTGTTTGAAATGTTTTGGAGTTAAGGTCTGGTTTAAGGAACAAGAAATGCAATAATATGAGCCCTCGCAAGTAAATAAGTGCATACATCTGTGTGGGTGTGATTCTGTTCCTCTGTGATAAAGGTGTGTGTAAAGTTCTCTGAATGTTGGTGCATGTGTTCAGATTATACGCTTGATGCTTTATAGTGTGTTAAACTGTACGTGTATGTGTGTTTGCGTTCATTATAGTTGTGATGTCTCGGAAGGTTGGTGCATATGTACAGGTGTGTGTGTGTGTGTGTGTGTGTGTGTGTGTGTGTGTGTGTGTGTGTGTGTGTGTGTGTGTGTGTGTGTGTGTGTGTGTGTGTGTGTGTGTGTGTGTGTGTGTGTAGCACAGCAGATAAAGCTTTATTGTTCCCATGTAATCACCAGGCTTCCTCTAATTGGCATCTCTCTCACTAAGGGCTCTTTAAGGACGATCATCAGCACTTTATCACCATTATGGTTCATTAACAGCACAAAATGAGATGTTCTCACCTCCTGTGCTCAGATACACTCTGAATACATATGACAGAGAAAGTCTGGGTTTATAAATATCCTCTCAGTCCGCCGGCAGCTGCAGGTAAAATGAGAGAATTCGTATCCTCTTCTGAAATCAACGTCATGTTTGATTATTGAGCGCACTTTCTCCCACTCTGGACATTGGGGTGGAAACTGGATCTGACCCACATATCTTCACACTGCCCAAAATGTAAATGTGTCATAGTCCTAATATTTGTTGAAACATCTCGTAGACAGACCTTTGAGCTCATCATGGCGGAGTAACATTATTTAACTCTTTGCAATATGTCATATTTTCCAGTCTTGATGGGTATCATTTATGCATTTATAACAGTCAGGATTGGCACATCCTGGCTTCTTCTTCTGTCTGTATGATACTTCTAACGTTTGAGTATTTTTACATTACATTACATTACATGTTACTTGTTAGACGCTTTTATCCAAAGCGACTTACATACTCAATACTGTGGACAATCACCACAGGAGCAATTTGGGGTGAAGTGTCTTGCCCAGGGACACAACGACATGCTGACTGCAGTGGGGTTTGAACCTGTGATCAGAACACCGACGCACAACCCACTGCGCCACACACCTCCATAACACGCCATTTATAAGCTGATTTGCTAATTGATGTACCTGTGTCTTATTTTTTTAGCCGTTAAACTTTAGGATAAAGTACATCACCTGCATTTACATCTGCAGATACATTCGCACACTACTCATTTTTGACATTTTAGGTTACTACGATATTTCCAAGTATTATTTTGACTTTGAATGTGCACATTTTGAACACTTTGAAAGGCTGTTCTCTATTGAGATAATAACCCACAATCCCTGTTTGGGAAAATGACCCAGTGAGGAATTCAAACCTATCAATGTGTCTTTGAACTAATGTCCCTTTATTTACTCTATCTTGTATAAACCATGCAGTGCAAAGTGTTATTTGCAGATTAGAGGTATTTAGAAGTTTCTTTAAATGCACAAATAACAGTGCCTTTGCATATTTGCTCTACGCTGCAATAATAAAGATGAAGCAAACTAAATGTTTACTGTGGGAGTGTTTCTCAGGAGAGTTTGAAGTCACAGCCAGTTGATTTTCATAGTTCACTGAAATGAAATGACGGCTCGGCATCAAAAAAGTATTTGAAGTTTCCCCACCCCTTTTGAAGTTTCCACTGAAAGAGTATTTGCTTTTAACCGTTTGCTCAAGTCCGTGTGGTTTAGTCAAGAAGCAACTCTTGCAGCAGACAGGTTAAAGTGAAGTTGCGAAAACACAATCTTTGTGACTTAATTTTGCCTCAATTTCAATTCAGAAGTCTCAATCTCTGCCTACAGTGTGCAGGTTGGAAATAAATGTAAAAAGATCCTGCTAGGTCACATGGGATTTGCAGATAATGAGCTAAAACGGTGCAAAACCGCAAGCATGGTGCTTTAAAGTGGCATCCAGCAGACCAGGAAACCTTCTCCTCCCTCTCTCCTCTCAGGAGCGTCTCACCACATTGCCCTAAAGACCAAACTTCCCTCCAGCAGCTTCCCGGTGTGATAAGAAGCTCCATATTTCCATGCTAATGCACTTTCATCCTCTCAGAGGGAGCGTACAGGGCACACCTGCGACGGCTCTCAAGGTAATCAGGAGATGTGATGGAGTTGCATGCAGAGATGGAGGTTGCACAGTAGGTTTGACTCTCGCTTACCACACGCACGCACGCACGCACGCACGCACGCACGCACGTACACACGCACGCACGCACGCACGCACGCACGCACGCACGCACGCACGCACGCACGCACGCACGCACGCACACACACACACACACTCACTCCCTCTGTATCTCCCTCCTTTCCAAACCAAACCACACTACAGATGTGGTGGAAGAGGAGGAGGGGCGGGGGATCAGACCGGCTAAATAAGACGGCTTGAAAGAGGAAGAGTGCACAGACGCACTGCCAAGAAGATATTTCCATCTTTCTTAAATGCGTCTCTGTTAAATGGAAAACAAATGTGTGATTGATGTGTTCGACTTCGGCGATGACGAAAGGGGAAGAGACGCCGTCCCCATCTCGAAGCTTTGAAATGAGAGACTGGCATTAGTAAAGTGAGGGTGAAAAGTGATATGAAGTAACAGTGGGATGCAGAGGAATGTGAGGTCGCTTTGATGGTAAAACACAGATTTTCTCTTCAAGCTTGCGATAAAAAATGCATAAGACATAAATAAAGAATGTGTGAAAGCGAGGCAAGGAATTTGTGTACTAAACCTTGACGAAGAAGCAATTAAAGTACTTTAAATACAAACATACACAAATTGACCAGCAAATTGGCTGCTTGTAAAAGACTTAAGGGCCTTGGATCCAGTGAAATAAAGCCATTAGAGTCTGAATACACAAATGAAACACGCCCCAGAAACAACTCAAGGCCAAAAGATACTTAACTCTCTGTCACACAGCTGTCAGTTAAAAATGACTTCTCAATCATGAAAAGAAAACCTCCCTCTGCATCTGGAATCCAGAATATATCTTCATAAATTGAATAGTTTGGGCTAAAAAATGATAATATCTGAGCGGAAATTCCTGTTACGAGAAGATAACTGTTCCCGAGTCCGTCTATCAAATGTCACAGTAATGTGTTGAGGTATCTGCTTTTGGCTGAGGAAACTATAATTCACACATCTTCTCCAAAAGGATAAACTGATTATCTTTGTACTATGCTTCCTTTCAGCAAAAATCAATAACTGATGTTCCTGTAGTCCATCGTTCATATTTGAGGATTAGTTGTCAGGATCTGCACATTTCTACTTGTGGGACGAATAAAGGTATTCTGTATTCTGATCTGATTTCAAAACAACTAACATTGCTTTGTTTTATTGTTATCCAATTTGGCACCTCCAAAGTAAAGGCTAAAATAACAAGTTCAACTATGAACAAAGCCTGTCAAAAAAAAAAAACGGTGTTTCCAATTGATCAAACAATTGAATACCCAAAGATCTTTTTCTTTAATAAATGGCGGTTGACTAGTTGGACTACTGCTGGATTATGGACCAGACTTCCCTATTTCCATTTCCATGGCAGAAAGATCCTAAATCCTCAATAATGTCCAAGTAATTTTTTCAAGAGCGTTGATTGTTTTTGAGAGATTAGCTGCGAACCTTTGTCTCCCTCTCAAATCACACCTGCTTTAGGGTCAGGTTGAGTATCCTTTGAACATGCCACCTTTCCCCTTCTTTTTATTGTACATGCGCTGGAAAATTACGATTATATTTCAGAATACAAAGTTCCTCAAACATGTCACTAGAATGACTTTCCAATGTTGGTTCTTAGCTACTCTGACAGACCTGCATGCCTGTGTGAACAAAACTGTACGACCCCAACACAACTTTTCCAGAAGCACAGACTTTTTATTTTATTTTAAATGTCACAGTGTTTTGACCACTGAGGGCCTGGCAGAGCTGCCTCCACTTTGGCCTTCTATCAGACGGGACTTTCTAAGCGCTGGATTTAAGAGTGTGAGGGACAGATGTTGAAGCCCCCCCCCTTTCATTACAAACTCCCCCTCACACACAGTCTGGCAAGGTGAGCAGAAAGATGGTAGGAGGAGGAGAGAGATGCAATAGGGGGAAGGTGGCATCATCATTTCTCCACCCACTCTTCATTTCTTACCAGTAGCCATTGATTTACTCTCAAATATCAGACTCTAGCAAAGGGAAATAAAGGGGGAGGAGAAAGTGGAAGAGGTGAAGGGGTGGGGCTCATCTTGTTTCAAAGGAGACTCCTCACCTTCACCCCCCCTCCACCAACACACCCACAGATGCAGTCTGGCGGTTGGGAAGACAGGTGGAGCTCCCTCCCTCTCCTCCCTGTGCAACTGCATTTTCCTTTATACGGCCAAATCCAGTGTGTTTGAAGGGCGTACACACACACACACACGCACGCACGCACGCACGCACGCACGCACGCACGCACGCACGCACGCACGCACGCACGCACGCACGCACGCACGCACGCACGCACACACACACACACACACACACACACACACACACACACACACACACACACACACACACACACACACAGGTGGAAGTGTGCCAGGTTGCTGCTGCTGTTGATGAGAGGGGGAGAAGCCTTTATAGTGAGGGATGCAGTCCTGAGCCAGCTCTCATCCACACCCTCCAACAGTTTGTGTAATGCCTTTAGTCCAGGGAGAAAGAAAAACAATCCACTTTTCAGTTTAATATTTGATTTGAGTTAAGGTGCACATCAGGGTTCGCCAGGTATAGTTATTTTATGTCCAGAATCTCTCATTACTTCCCCTCAGTAGTCAGTCTTGTGTTGTTTTTCTTGACGTTTTGTTTGGTTTTGCATGGCCGACCCCCGTCAGTTTGTTGATTGGTAATTTTTAAGCCCCAGCAGGCAAAAGTCCTGTGTATGAGTTGCAAATTAACCAATTTATACCTCTCCTCAGGCTCCAGAGGAGAAATGGAACCTCATTCTTTTATAATATGAAACTCACGACGAAGCAATTGAACTTCATTAGTGAAGTTTTCTGTTGTTGTGTTGTATTTTTCAATCTGGAATGACGAAGTTTGTAATTGATTACATGAGGATCAGGATTCTCATGTGTGTCATATGCTTTACCATTGATAAGGTTACATGTAATCAAGTAGATTACCTTGATACGGTCAGTTGTTCATAGAAGACTGGGATTAGAACTGTGATCTCCATTCGCATGATTTCTACGTCCAACCATTTTGATGTATGGTGGTATTTTAGCTGCGTTTTCAGATTGTTTTAAGCATTTAACAGGGGAGCATTGCAGGCAACTTTTTAAGACAGTCTTCTTAAATGTGTTTCCCAGCTAACCAATCAGAGCAGACTGGGCTCTGGTTTCAGACAGGGGGTGAAAGAGCAGCACAGGCAGTATGAGAACAATTAAAGCATGGAAACATGTCACACTGGCACACAATACAAATATGAACCTGAAAATGTGCACAATATGTCTTGATTAAACTAAAGCACCTTCTCCCCCTCAACCTGGCTCACTCTATATCAGCAAATAAGTGTAGGTTGGTAGGAATGACTTGGTACTGCTGTGACGCAGGTGCAAAGTTCTCAGGTACATTTAATTGAACACATTTAGGAGCCCTGGTCTAGAGTCCGCAGAAGTTCCTGCAGTGACGCGGCTTAGCTCTGCAGTCTCTCCCTGTGATGGGGAATAGATCTCAGTCAGATGGGGATGGATGAGGCAGTGTGCAGAGTTGCTGCAGCGCGGCTACATCACCATTTGTTTTCATTACGCAGCCAAAACAACCTCACCGGATGGAGAGAGAGTGGAAGACCATGCAGACACAGTATAGATTTTGTGGAGTGCGTCATTGTTCACGTAGGAAAAGTGCAGCAGAAGATAGAAACTTTTTGGCTTTCCCCCACTTTCTTAACTTTTGACCATTTGATTCATGTGTGTGTGCTACAATACATAAAAGACTCGGTCAAAGTCACTGTCCTGCTGAGACTTGTACGCATGCACAGGAAGGCTGGGAGTCCATTCTTTAACCACCTCTCTGTGATTTCTCCACCATCAGGATCTTCCCGGGGGGAGAGGAGAGCGGCAGCCCATTCTCATCTCAGTAATGTGTTTTGTTGTCTGAGGACAGGCTTTGTGAGAGAGTTATATTCTCAGGGGTGAATCTTTTTTTCTCTTATCCAGAGGCATACAGACACTTAAATGCGAGTAAAAAAAAATGTTATTGTTTTATTCTGGGGCAGGACAACAGAAAAGCCTTCAGCTGCAAACAGCGAACTACTGTAAAATGGACTCCATTAATACACCTGAGTTTTTCTCATACTGTGGCATTGTATTAATCTGTAAGACAGAGAGCTTTTCCAGGCCGGGGCACATTCAGACTAAAATAAAAAAGGAAAAAGCATCTGCATTGTAGCGGTGTTGCCAAAAGTGCCATGATAACATTAAACATAAAGCAGTCAGTCCATTTTATAATTCCATGTTTTACTTCGGCTGATCAAGGCACCTAAACCCTGCAGAAATGGTGGCTCTCTGGGATCACCATGATGTGGTAATTCTCTGGTGAAAATACATCTAGGCGTCAAGGTTTCAAAATAAACTTGATTATAAAAGGGAATTTTTTTATTTCTTTTGGTAGAAATTATCATCATTTCAACACAAATGTTTATAACGGCAACAGATTAATGTGATACAAATGTCGAAACAATCACTTTTAGAGTTGTGTGACAGATGCTCCATTTTACAATAAAATGAAATAAAAGATAAACACAAAAATAGTTTTAAAATGTTTATATAAACATAAGAAAATTAAAGTTAAAAGTGCAGTAAAAACATCGTCCAATTAAAGGATACAATAAAATATGATATATTTATAAACACAAGACGTTAAAGTGAAAGTGTGCACAATGTACTTCAACATGTACTGAGTATCACAATACATACAGTGTTGTTTTAGTATTAATAAGATATTTATGCCTATTTTAGAGTTGTATTCTCCCCCCTCCATAAGTTGTGTGACCTACAAATCAACGAACCAATGCTTCCTCTGCAGTAGAAGTTAGTTTGTGGACTACATGATGTGTGACATGAATGTGAAGCAGCACTTTGTTCTGGCAGCTTCCTCCTGATGAGTGAAGGTTGAAAACATCTGGACCCCGAAACAGCGCCAGCAAACCTGACTGGACTGAAATCCAGCAAACCTGCTGAGTGGAGCGTTTCCAAAACGACGTGTGAATCCAGATGCAGTTAAACCTGCAGAGATCTCACAGTCTGGTTGTGCCGAGTTAAAATAAAGGGTATATTTGGTATTCTCTATTTAACCAAAGAGCACAATCAGACTTTTATTTGAAAGCCTTGCTTGGGTAAAAATGACAAAAGCTTAAGCCTTTTTCTGACTTTCTTACTGTTATTCTAAACAGTTTTTTTAAAAACACTTTTAGAAGTTGGGATAAAACCAAGCAGACAAATGAAACAAGTCTATAAAAGCTGTAGGTGTTCTAGTCATAAACAATATTAATATGTTGTGGGGTTTTCCTGTAAATAAATCCCGAAATAGCCCTACTAAGAATGTTGTAGGAACCAACATTTATTACTTAAAATCTAATCACATCTTTCTCGCCCCAATATATATTCAGTTAACTACCTTTTTGTGCAACCATTTAAGTGAATGAAATTGTATTATATTTTGTTATGAGAGACCAATAAGGAGCCTTGCCCGAGGCTACACTATATTTCACTCTTTAAGTGTTATCAAAGAAATACAGACACTCATTTAGGTTGAAAGTCCTTTTGGGAACACTGGTTCAATGAAGATAAACCTTCAATGTAGACAAGCATATAATATTAACAATAAGAAAGAAAGAAAGAAAGAAAAAACTTCACTAGAATGACAAAATCATTAAACATGTATCAAGTAATGTCAAATATCAGCTGTTAAAACATGAACATTTGTTTAACAGTGCAGTAGATTTCTTCTGTTTGCAGGGAGCATGTGAGCCTTAAAACACTTCAGCAGGAATAAGAACAAAAGCAGGAGGCTCAACTTATTTGCCCTGGCATTATGCAGAACTACTGGGTCAGATGTGATTGATTGACTCAGGCTTATCCTCTCAAGTGCTCTTATGAATCTCAAATATTGGTCGATTTCACGGATCCCCCGACTCTCCGGCTGCACGTCACGCTCCGCTTTATCTCTCTCTGTGGATTTGTGCTACTACAGGTCAAAAAAACCTCAAGGAGCAGTTGATGAAATTTCATGAAATAACGACAAGGAGATGCTATACTGGGACACGTGGGAAAGTTGATGTGCCCCCCCCCCACCTCTCCGGTTAGCTCATACTGTGTCAGTGTGAGAGAGACCCCCCAGATGTCTCATTAGGTATATCATTAGAGAGACAGCTGGGAGGGGGTGCAGACAGCTGACACGGGGCTGCAGGGGCTGGATTAGCTGTGACTTTTTGCAGGACTGGGGGAGATATTCACATCTCATGTCCAGAGTTTAGGGGTTTCATTTGATATCCCACAGAGGAAGAGCTGCCCGAGCGTTCACGTAAAGGTGACCCCACCAATTAGTTTGCAAATGTAGCAGCTAAAAGATAGAATTTGGTTTGAATAGTCCTTTAAGTGTCAAAAACTAGTTTTGAAATCCTTAAAACAATGCATTCAAAACTTTTGGAGGAGCCTGAGACTTCCATTTTTCATGCCAACAACTACGCTATCTGTGTCAATGAATGTTGATGAATATTGATGTCCATTTGGGTACCTTAAAGTATGTACTTTACTGGACTGTTATACAGATAAACATACTCCAGGGCTCCACAAAAAGTAATGGTCCTCAAAATCATCATTATAGTATATTCAGAAAGACCTGGGGAGGTATAAACCTTCCATTCATTGGACACAGGATAAACCAAATCAACGCCGTGATAAATGAACAGGCAGGGTAGTTATTTGCAGTGGGTCGTGTTGATAGGGCTTTCTTAGAGGTTTCAATACTTTATACATTTATGTGCTCTGCATTGACTCATAGATCACTCATGGCTAAATTACAGGCTTGCTTATGCAGTCGATGTGGAAATTAATGACGTAGCAAACCACATTTTTTTTACTGTTGATTCCTTAAAGCGTAATATGGTTTTCACATTAGATCATGAAAAGTTGCTCCACTGCAACTCTGGCTGCAAACCACAGGGATAAAAGCTTTGATGTGCTTATGTTATATAGAGTGATATACTAGAGGCAATATAGTGTCCCTAAATGTTTAATGTGTGGCAAGTTTGCAAGTTTTAATGTGTCAGTATTTCTCTGAATTAATCTGACTAAGAATGTGCTTTTAATTGATAAAAAAGTAAGTTTATGCATACCTCTAAACAGTTTTTAAGGAAAGCTGACGTTTTTATTTTTTTATACAGAAAAGGGCCTAAACATGTCATATTTGTATGTACACAGGACATATCAAACATAATGCATTGCTACAGAAAAAAAGTGCCACTTTGCAATTTGGAAACCAATAAAATAGAGAAATGATATTACTATTGTGCCCTTGCATTCAGGATCCCAAAATGTCAATTACACACTTTATAAACATCCTGATTTTATATCTTTTAGGCCAGAACACTTCCAAAAAATGCCATCTTCTACTCACTTCACAGCTATGCCCTGAAGAAAACCCCCAGTGCAAATGTATGTGATGAACATGGGAGTGTGATAATTGTAAGAACAGCACTCGGGGGGGGGGGGGGGGGGGGGTTCGGGGTTTACATTCTTGGGGTATTGCATTTTGCTGCACTTATGCTCCCTCAACAATGTCGTGCCTCATCGGGGCCACAATCCTCCGCGACCGCAGGGCCGAGCGGGCGACAGCTGCCGAGCCAGAAAAACAACGGACGCCATTTTACTCCATGTGAACCCATGAGAAATTCCTGGAATGGCCGTGATTGTAATGTGCTGCTATAAGGTTACATAATGAGGGCGCTTCATAAACATAATCTCCGCTTCCTTTTTCCCTTCCTCTACCCTCCATGTCACCTTCTCATGTCCTGCCCGAGGACAGGCTCACGTTCTCGCGGCGAAGGATCCGTTTCCCCGACTCCTGCTGTCTTTTGCATATTTCGCATTATGAATTTGGACTTACACAACCATGCTTACACAGCTGTTGTTCAATTGCAGTTGAGATTTTAGTTATGTACATTGTTTATTTTATTCTAGGCGCCATCACACCAGCTCCCCCTGGGCCATTAAACAGTAAATATCCATAATCCTATATACTATAAAGGCATTTGAATGATTCACTTCGAATGTGTCCTATTAAAAAACACATCTTCCCAAAACAACTGGTTAATTCATAACATATTTCTGCATTTGTATTCGGTCTGTCCTCTTCTCAGGACCCAGTCAGACCAGCAACATCAATTCACTTTAATGAAATCAGCCACTCAGCCTTGGTGCCAACATGCACAGTTCCTACCTGTGGTACTGCAAAGAAAAATATCCTGTGGCCTCCATACATTATAAAAGAATTGCATGAAAGACACCTCCAATTATTTTTCTCTTAGCCATCGAGGGGAGGTTTTCTTCTTGGTATTTTTGGCCTGTTTGTCAGGATTTTAGAAAAAAATACTGATGCATGGTTCATCCAACCTGTTAGAAGTGTGTCGCATGAAGCAATTGAAGAACGCATCACATTTCAGAGCGGATCTGTTTCACAAGGAGGATACAAGCATTATTTTTCACTCAAGGAAACAAATCTTCCATCACATTGGATCACAGGAATTGCTTTCTTTTACAACCAGAGGACTTTTTCTAGTTTAGGCTTATCCTTTTTTACTTTCAAGTACTTAACGTTAAGCGCCTTTGAAAGAAAATCAAGTAAGACAAGCATATTGATGACTAATTGGTGTTTTCGTCAGCTCCCACCCAAAACAAGTTTTTTTGTAATTGTTTATTCTGTCAACATCTAGATATTGTCTGCTGTAATAAACATGGCAGCTGTTAGAGGTCATTATGGGGCTTCAGACCTTGAGCACAAAGTCTTTGGTTAACACAACATTTCATAGTTATATTTTCTACAAAATTCACAGAGGTTGCATTTCAAATATTTTGTCTCAAAGCATCCGATGGTAAAGTGTATTTAACCAAAACGTCATGTTCAGTTTAACTCTCTCTTCCCACCTGATGTGTTGTACATTGCACAGAAAGCCACTTGACCAGTATTGACATAATGAAATAACAACCATGTAACAGAAGACACAGAGGGCTCACTCTTTCCACAACAGAGGGAACGACAGTTTACGTCTGCTGTCCGTAAACAGGCGGGATCTCCTTCTCCAGTTCTGTTTATGGTGCACTCGTTGTCCTCTTTGGCTGGGCTCCTCACCCTCTTTGTTCCTTTGAGTACTTGGAGTGGGTGTTGTATGAAAAGGCCTATTTAAAAAAGGACCTGAGGGACCCTCGGCTCTCCCCAACAGCTGCCCAGCTGTGGCCCTTGTCGTTCGACCCCCCCCACTCTTCAACCCTTCACTAAAGCCTTGATATCACAGCAGAAATGTGTCCAACAGCGCCAGCAGCTACTGTACAGCTGTAATGAAAGCAGCCTCTCTGGGTCTCAGGGTAACGTGACGGTCAATCTGTGTAAGGTTCATAAAAATATCCTTTGACAATGTCTGTCTGCTTAAAATAAATTATAAAACGGCCCTTTGAATGTGATGCAATGTGTAACGAATGTTAATCAGCAGATCAAAAAACCGCATCTCATATCAGAGAGATGAGCATCCATTTATAACCACCCTGCCTTTTTTCTCTCCATGCATGCATTGTGTCAGTACTCCTGCCTCACCTTCAAGATCTAACCCCCCTCACCCCTTCCTCACCCTCCCCATCCTCTTTCTCCTTAGGCAGGAGCGGCAGATGAAAGGGAGACCGAGGCAGCATGAAAAGCAGCGTCTTGGCAGTCAAGTTGACCTCCAGGCTTTTCTCCTCTCCTTCGATTTTTAATCCGTACCCTCACCTGTAAAGCCCTCCACCTCTCCTTCCTTAATGCCCATCCAACCCCCCAAAACCCCCTGCTCCAAGTATTTGAGTGGGAATGAGAAGTCTGAGGGCGATTAAGACTCAATAATCCTCTTTTTCCACCTTTTTTTGCACCATAGGGAGAGCCTTAAAATCTTCCAATAGTGGCTTAATGGGCAGATTTCATTTTTAAAGCACAGTCTTGTTAACCTCAGAGGGATATTTAAGTGTTATGGCTATTCTGGTGGTCTTATTTTAGCACTTAGCTGATAAGGAAAGAGGATCAGGGTATAAAGGGGGGGATGGGGATTTGATGCTGAATGAAACTTGCTGATCTGAGGCAGTCGGCTTCGGACACGCCTTAAAAGGAAGTGTGCAGCGTAAGCAGGGACTCATTGTGTGCAGGTGTGAATGTTATCAAAGGTGAACGATGGAAAAATGAGCTATGGATATTTGATGGTTCCGGGCAGCGTCTAACAATGATATCACAATATCACTATTCATACAGGGAGTGCTTGTAGTTGATGCCAAGGGGACAAATGTAACAAAGGCCTGTTAGATAAATAGGTTCTGGCTTATTAGTTTAATAGTAGACACATTTTGGCGTACATTGCAGTCTCACATGTTGTCAGTCTTCAAGTAATGCGATTAGATAAGAGTACACATAAAATAAAACGACATACTAACACATAAATAAACGTAAATACAAATATTTCTACTTCAATGTAAGAAGTAATTTTGTTTCATAAGCAGTCTTCAATAGAAATGTAATAATCGTGACAAACATTCACACGTATTGGAAATATCAAAGAAGAGGCAGACACCAGAAAACACCTCAAGGTCTGACATTATTTATCAAAGGCATTTCTATTTCCAACAGGGCAAATCCAGGGCAAACACCACCTCAGACTATTGAAGAAGTTTAAAACATTTTGCAATGTCGAGATGTCCCATTTATTATTTAAATGAATGCATTGATTAATGTAAATAATCACCTCCTTTTTGTGATTTAGTTTACTTTAGTTTTAAAAGATAGCATCTACGCCTTGTCAAATATACTCTAGGCGTTTTCTGAATTTCTTTTAAACATCATCTTCTAGGTTATTATGAACCTATTATGAAGTGAAATGACAGGATTGTGGACATTGTGGAACTATTATTTACTGTATCACCGGAGAACAAAAAGAAATGGCATACCAAGTTTTCAACATCACACTAATTCCTCTTTCTAAGTGAGGCATTAAGTTTAGGTATCAATTAAATCATTACATTTCTTTTAATTTCCCTAATGCTTTTATCCAAAGCGACTCCCAATACGTTAAATCAACTATTAGGAAGCAAAACATCCTGAAGTCCTTCACTCTGAGACAAAGACGTTGCTGAGCAGATGCCTTTACAACTGGTGATCACCAAAGGAAGCAAAAACACTTTAAAGAGGAAACTAACAACCGGATGAATTCAACATCCCATCGCTGCAAAAAGCACCTGTCAGGCCTGACGGTTGCCAGGCAACAGCTCCCCTCGCCTCTCTCCTTCACCTCGTTTTTTTTTGTTGATAGTCTCACAGTGTGTTTTTCTTCTTCTCTTGAACACACCCTGAAGACTAACCTGGTGTTCTGCTTAGCAAGAAGGTTTTATGACCTCGGGGATGGGGTATCTATTTCCCACCATGAGAGGGTCTGAGCTGTGTTAGCTGCTGTGGTGCGGACAGTTTTAGCGCCGGGTGCTAACTAGGTTTGGAGAGTGTTTCTCCCTCGCCCTCCCTTCATAGAGACGCACAGCGAGGCGCTAACAGCCATGAGAAATCAGCCATGGAATTTATTCAAAAAGCAATTCAGTCTAAACAGCGGGGAAGATATGGTGCAGCCTTTCACTCAAGTGGGCATCCACTGAAAAAACACCCACAACCCCTCTTCATTTCATCCCATCAGTGATTAAATGCTTCAACACTCAGGCTGTGACTCCTCAGCACATAATTCATGATTTAAAAAGCTCTATAGTGCATAATTGTATATAGGAGAAAATATGGAATATATGGTAGGATTTTGACCAAACCTTAGTCGGATTTTCAGTATTTTGTCCAAGTTTGAAGCCTTATTTTGGATTGTAGTGACACCATTTTAAGATAAACAAGTTCCTATCAAAAACTAAATGAATGCAGCCGTGTTAAATCCTTCACAATGTGTGTGTGTGTGTGTGTGGGCTGCAGGCGCGCCGGATTCATTTTAGAAGTGGGGGGGCCAGAACACTCTAACATCAGCCACATTAAGTGCTGATGTTAGAGTGTTCTGTGCTGCTTGTCTTGAACAACACACATAAAGTAAGGCATTTTTCTTTTTTTGTTATTTTCTTTTTATAGTTTTTTTCCAGAAAAAGAAAAACATACATAACAACACAGCCTGCTAAATGTATCACATATCAAGATATCAAAGTACCACGGCAAACTACACCAGAGACAGGACAATAACTGACAAGACGGACAAAACGGACAAAGGGAACATCACAGAGGTAGAGCATCATCCATGGCATACACGATATACATGATACGCGGTATCTAAACCATCCTGCACATACTACAATACAACACATTATGTACATCAAATACGTAGTACATCACATTATAACTTTATTTTGGGTTTTCAAGTATTTGACAGGGTGGAGCTCTCCAGTACTTCAAGCCACCGCCACAAAAGGGCCCCATATTTTCATGTAGATATCCATTCTATTTATCATCTTATAGCATGATCTTTCATAGGAGGAGATTTTGGCTATTTCGTCCATCAGTAAGGCATTTTTCTGTACTTTCTTCTTTCTTTCTTCTCATAGTTATTCTCTCCTGTGTAAGGAAGAACTGGCCCAACTTTGACACAGCAGCAACATATATAATGAAACTAAACTCAAGTTCACATGTTGGGAGGCTGTGGTGTAGTGGACTAGTATGTTGGTGTTGGGGTCACAGGTTCAAACCCCACTGCAGTCAGCTTGTTGTTGTGTCCCTGGGAAAAACACTTCACCCCAAATTGTTCCTGTGGGGATTGCCCACAGTATTGAGTATGTTAGTTGCTTTGGATAAAAGCTTCTAACATGTAATGTAATGTTAAACAACAGGCTGACAGTCTGATACGAGGCAAAGTAAGATCTGACAAGACTTTCTGCAGAGAGCGGCCTTTATGCATTCAGCCTGTGGAGGAGCAGCAGGTCGGAACGAGGAGGCAGGTGTGCAGGAGCAGGAATCCTGCCAAAGGCTTTTACAATTTACAATCTACTTTTCGGCCTTGTAACCATCTGCCTTTTTAAAATGTGCCTAACATACACTTCTTGTTGATATGCCATATGTTTTGCCCTGCTATGCATTTTTTTTTTTAATGCCAGATGAGGTTTAAACTAAATCAGATTCTGATACAATCAAGGGCAACCTTAAATTTGTAGCGCTATCTACAACAAAGCTCGCAAGCAAGTAAAGAGAAAGTTACGGAAACACCTTAAGCTGTAAATAACCTTCAGGTTTTTCATTTTTAAGAGGGACAAATGATGTAATAAACTTAATTTACAATACTTTGTAAACGTGGGTATGGCTTGTATTACATCCATAAAGGAGTTACTTAAATGTTTTTGGTTTCAGTTTGTTGGATTTTCAGTAGGATGATGGAAAAACAAGGAAGGGTGTGGCATTGGCCAAGAAAGACCCCAATACATTTTGAATAGCCCCAAATCACGTGGCGAGTTATTTATCACGTTTGTTCACATTGCAAGAGAGGTTATTTGTCCTGGAAGGACTGCTAAGCTATGCTAAGTGCCCTTTTAGGTTATATATGCATTTCTGTATAAATGTGTTTGATAAGACCCGCACTTTTACTACAAAGCACACTTTTAAGTACAAAACACCACACAGAAAAAAAGCTTTCAGTGATTGTTAGCATAGCTTTAAAATCCTCATTAAACATGTCTCATACTGTTTATGAATATATCTTTATTTTGCAGGAGTTTGCAAACTGCACAAATTGCAGTATCTGTTCAACGAACTATAACTTACTCCCATCTTGTTGTGTGCCAAAAAGTGTGGCCCCCCGAAATGTCTAATGAGGTCTGCAGCCTGTGACTTTCTTTCAAGTGTCAGTTCTTGTATTCCTTGGCATCTTTTTTAAACAGAGAGATCCAAACAGTTGCAACTGGTTATTTTCTTCTTAGAGATGACTTTCAGCAAATAATAAATAATTGCCAAGGGAAACATTTTGTAGGAGAAACGAAATATAAGTAAGATGCAACAGGGAAAAACCAATCTTCAACATTTGGTGGCTGGTAAACCATCTGGAGATGGATCAAAGTTTGTTTTCCGAGGTTTGTTTGTATATTTTTACACGTTATTACCGAACGTTTTTCTGCATCAGATAAGCAAACAGGTTGCAGTTCCAGATGCCGACATAATGGCGACCCGGTTGTCTCTGTTCAGATGAAAGGTTGAGATGTTAGTAGTGGATGTTTGTTGATACGGTAGCAAGAACATCAGGAAGAATGTTCCAGATGTGGGAATTGTTCCCAGTCGAAAGAAGGAAAAAGAAGCAGAAAAAACAACAAGCAGAAGAAGAAGTGGAGAAGGAGATGAGAGAGAAAGGGAGAGGAGGAAACCTCTGGGCAATCTTTCTTCCTCTTATTTAAAATGCCTCCTGTTCTTCTTCTCATGGCTTTTGCTTGTGTCGACTTTCATCTTACAACAGTCAATCATTTCCCTTTTTCATTCCCTATCCCCACTTTCTTCGTCTTATATTTGACTTCTTATTTTAGCTCAGTGGTGTGAACCTACCGTAAGTTTGTCCAACACTTTGGTCCAGACTCAAATATTCCAACAACAAGAGGATTGACCGGATCAAACCGTGTACAGGTTTCATGTTTCGCAGACGATGTAGCTTAATAACTTGGTAATCTTCTGACTCCTATGACATTGTTCCACTTCAGCTATATGTCTATATTTGTTGTATATCACATATTGAACCAATGTTTAGGAACCATTTGGTAGTTTGGGTGAGGTAGTTTGTTTTTAAGGTCTCTGGTTAATCTTAGATGGTGACCCGGTTGTCTCTGTTCAGATGAAAGGTTGAACAGGTGGTGGATGTTTGTTGATACGGTAGCGAAAACATCAGGAAGAATGTTCCAGATGTGATAATTGTTCACAGTCGAAATAGGGACAAAGAAGAAGAAGGGGAGAAGGAGATGGCAGAGAGGGGGAGAAGAAGGCAATCTGTACTATGTGATACATGCATTCAGGTCTACATCTATTCACCAAACCCTTCAACTTTTCAATCAAATGGCTTCCTTTTCTTCCTCTCATGGCCTTCCCTTCTGTTGACTTTGATCTTGCAACTGTCAATCTTTTTCTCCTTTTTCTACCCAGTCCCCACTTTCACAGCTTTTCTTGTACTCTTTCTTCTGCTACTCTGTTTTCTTCTTCTCATTTTAAGCCCAGTGGTGTGACGCTGTGGTAAATGTGTCCAACACTTCGGTCTAGACTGGAATATCACAACAATTGGTGAAAAAAATGACAAAAAATGTTGTAAAGACATTCACGTTTTGCACACGATATAGAGTAGCTTATTCTGTAGCAATTGTTCTGTTATTTGGACTAATGCTATATGATTATTACTGTAGTATCTTACCTATCCGACCAATGTTTAGACTGATAGAATACATTACTTTGGACAATGCAGTAGTTAGATAGTGAGTAGGGTCTTTGGTTAGGTGTTTTTAATCTACATTATGTCTTATGATTGTACTTTTATTTAAAATGTTTGTCACTATACTGCACAGGTTCACACTTGGGAGTTCAAATGAAATATCTTCCCAACTTTTGAATGGATTGCAAAAGACATGAAGTGCATGTTTCCTTCAGTTTCGAATGACATTTCCATCGGCCTCGGCTGTATCCATTTCCAATTACCAAATATTAGCATGCTAACATTCTGAACAAAGGTCAACACTGCTTGCTTAGGATCAGCCTGTTAGCATTTTCATTGTTATCATGTTAGAATGCCGACAATAGCATTTAGCTCAAAACACCTCTTCCTTCTTTCTTCCTAAAGTCCTTTACTACACACCAAGCTCTCTTTAGTGTTTTTCTTACATTACTCTAGCCTCCATATCCAACCCAGTCTCACGGCATTTCGTGTTATAGTCACGAAATTAATTTAATCTATTGATTCGTGTTCACCAACACGATTTTTGGATTTTTTTCGTGTCACACAGAACGATTTTAAAAGCAATGTATTTCTATTGGTAGTATATTTCGTGCCTGCAACACGTCTTTTTGTCCGGTCGGGTCTTGGAAGACCAGAAGCTGTGTGGTTCATAAAAAAAATGTCTTACTCAATATCTAAGCCTAACCCTAACCCTTTTATTTTAAATTGTATAATGTCGGAGTTTTTTTGCCGTCCGCGAGGAAAATAAATGGGGCAAAGAGCCTCAGAATACTGAGATCTGTATTTATTTTTTTAAATGTCCTTCTAATTTGTTATTATTTGGTGCAGGCACGAAATATACTACCAATAGAAATACATTGCTTCTAAAATCGTTCTGTGTCAGAATACTGAAATCTGTAACTTTTTTTAGATCTTTTTCCTTCAAATTTGTTATTATTTACATTGCTTTTAAAATCGTTCTGTGTGACACGAAAAAAATGCGAAAATCGTGTTGGTGAACACGAATCAATAGATTAATTTCGTGACTATAACACGAAATGCCGTGAGACTGTGTTGGCCATATCTGATCCTTTCTTGTCTCTTCGCCACTACTCTTTTTCAAATTCTTATGATTTCCTCTCCTCTTTTATAATCCTTTCTTCTCTTGTTCTCCTCCCAACTCCTTGTGTTTTGTCAGTTTCCTCCGTCTCTCTCCACTCTCCTTCCGGCCTCCATCTTCTCTTCTTCTCCTTTTTCTTGCATCGTCTTCTCCTTCGCTACTTATTTCTCTGTGCACTGCTGCCTCCAGGAAGTGCCTTGTCAATGGGAGCTATTGAGCGTGCCCGGCCCAGTTGGAGCTCTCTGGCCCGTCAACAGTTGTCGTGGAGAGGGACAGCAGCCGCAAAAGATGGCCGTCCTCCTGCCGGGCTCCTTTGACCCGTCCTGACCCGAAGCTGCCGGGCTGCCCACTTACAGCCCAAAGAAGCCGGTACGGACCCAGCGGTGGTGCTGCTGGTGGAGGATTTGTGTGTGTGTGTGTGTGTGTGTGGGCTGCCTAGTTAGCTGGCTATGTCAGTGTCACAGCACAATAAACCAACTGGCTGGGAAGGACTCTGACAGTCTCTGGCTGAGGAATCGCTTTATTTTCAACATGGGAACACTATTTAAAAAATGTCTTTGTTACATAGCTTTCAAAATTAATTAAGGAATGCACACTGTAGCTTCCTTAAGTGCAACTTATTGGCACATCCACAAGCGACGTTTGCAGCTAATGTTGCAGACAGTCTGAAAAAGAGCTTTGGCTTGAAAAGTCACATGTGTCTGTGTTAATAAATGAGTCTTAATGTAGCTGTAGTGTGCAGATCCATTGCTGTTTGTATTGGTCCAGCATCTGCCTTCAACGGTATTTCGAAGTGTGCAACCACTATGCATTGTTTGTAATATTCACAGTGATTTTTACTATATTTTGCAGGGAAATTGTAAGATGTCTCTTCCACTGACAGTAAATACTGTAGGATGAATAATTGAAGGCAAATATGAAAAATCTAAAAGGCATAGAAAGGTATGTAAAATATGCAATTTTCCACACATAGTCTATACAAATGGCTTTGGGTGGTCATTTTCACAAAATATAAATGCAGGCACATTTAAATTAAAGCTGACAGTCTGAGCTTTAATCTCAATACTCTTTGTTTAACTCTAGTGTTGAAATACAAAAAGAAAACATATCGCTGGCCAACCCCTCTCTGACTACACTGTACTATAATTACAGATTTAATGTTTGTACTTTTTGGCTTCAGCCCTGAATGACCCTGAATAGCATAAACAGATGAATGGATGCATGGATCTACCATATAATTATACTAATCAGTTGCAGCCTCTGTTTCTGGGAGAGTTTCTGGTAAGAAATGTGATGTTATTGATTTTATGTTGCTCTCCTTTTTAACAGACACAGTCTATATATATATATATAAGTACATGCTATAGTTGCACCATATAGAAACTATGCCCGGCCCCTTAGCAGTGGCTTCTTCTCTAAAGAAGAGAGGCTTCTGTAATGTTATTTGGCTCGTCTTTGGCGTGATGTAGGAAAACACACTGCAACTATATGGGTGCATGCGATACTATAATTACAAAATGTACATACTACAGCATGTTATTATACTATAAACCACAGGCTGTGGTTTCTTTCAACAAGAGAGGCTGTTGTTGAGAAGAAATGGGCGACCTCTTTGACTTTCCTTTGCTCTAGTTTAGCATTCAACTGTGAAGGGAAGAGAGAACTTTACTACCAATGTGAGCAACCCAGATAAAACATTTTGAATTCTGCTTCCTTGGTAACACTCTGTCCTTTTACATATGCATGTATTTAAATTGGTCAAAATACAACAGCAGCCACTGTAGCTTGCTCAGTGACACATATACCTTCACTGTTGGCTATAGAGTGGTGAAGGAACGAGTCCCTAACCAAGCTACCATTCGGTTCCCTTGTCTCTAAGACATTTTTCGAACATGTTTTTTTTCGTAATGCACCTGAAATAAGGTCTGTTGTTGAGACAAGTTGAAGAGATTTCCACCTTTTGTTCTATGTCATAACCTTTGTGAGTAAACACCCCACTCGTTAATTTCCCCACTCGATGACAACTTCCGGATCGTTCTACAAAAATACATCATCACTGCACCACTCTAAACATAAGTCACAATCCTCCAGCCACAGGCAATCTGGAGTACAGTTTCTATTGCATACTGTCAGCCTCTATGCCCCTTTTGATCTTCACCACCAGCTCTGAGTGCATGCATTGCTGTAATGTGTTTAGGCCATATGAAGGTCAGGCAATTTTCCACAAAAACAGCCTTTTTTGTTGAAGACAACAAAGAAAACCATATGATTTTTTTTACTTTTATGTTGTTCTGCTTTAAACACGTAGAACATCACGTTGTAAATGTATGCAGCAATGTGAGTTCATATAAGATATATAAATATATATATATATATATATATATATACACATACATGCTGTATAATTAGGTAGACCGCCATTCTGCAGCCGCTGTTGTTTACAGGAACGTAGGACATGTAAATGACTTTTTTTGGCACAAAACACAGTGCAAATATAGGAGTGCCTGAAACACTATCCAGTGTTTACATCATATGCAGACCAGGCATATGTTGTTGAGTGTGGTTTTTAAGAAAGATGTAAAGATTGTGGTGCTTTTATTTTGTCCTGCTTTGGAAAAATGTTGCCCAAAAAAGAGTGGAAGCAGGAAATGTGTCAAACAGTCCCAAAATATAGACTATAAATGTACATACGAGAGCATGTAATAATATGTTACACTATAGCAGAGCTGCATTTGCTGCATAGGTCTGGTACTGAATGGAAAACTCAACAAAAAGTCCATTATGTGGTTTGCTTTGTCATGTTGAAAGGACAAGAATGATGGTACTTAATACTTAACACAACGCTGTAATCACTATAAAACATTAGGGTAGAAAACAAGCTGCATCTTTGAATACATTAAACACACTGCATCGTCAAAACAACCCCTGCTGTAAAACACTGCGACACTGGCAGCCTCTGACTGATGTTTCAATAAAGAAGAGTTTAGTTTGTTGTGCTTTGACAGACAGGGAAATAAGAAGAAAGGACAGAATATGAAACTTCCACAAATACCCTTTAATCACAATAACACTGCAGTTCTTTGAATGGAGAAAACAACAACAAAAGGAGAGCAGCAGACTGTGAAGAATGTTGAATGAAAATGGATATAAATATGAAATATACCACTGTATGATCACCATGTATAAACACATCTCTGAGTATGAGTTGTATCCATATTAAGCCAGGCTTTGTGAGTAATGAATTGCATGTTACGAGATTATGTTCAATAAAAAGGCGACTATATTCCCATTACTGTTACTTAAAGGGGACCTATCATGCAAAATTCACTTTTTTATGTCTTTTATACATAATGATGTGTCCCCGGTGTGTCGGGGAACTCACGCAGCGTCAGAAAATAAAACCCTCTCTCTTTTCCTCCGTACCCAAATCTCTAAAAACGGAGCTGATCCAGATTTGCGTCCGATATGACGTAATATCGGAAATGTGGACCCACAGCCCTATCAGAAACGTTACTATCAGAAACAATGCCCGACTGTTTTGGACGTAATATGGTCGATGTTTACATTAGCATCGCTAACACTCAGAGCTAACCTGTACTGGAGAGCATGTGTGTGAAGAAGCAGGAAATAAAAAGGAACTCACCTTGTGGTATAACCAGCAAGAGAGAAAGCCTTTGAGCTCCATACTGTTTCAGAAATAATCCTTGATAATCCATGATATGGCGTTTCATCACGGCAGTATTTAGTTTAGACAGTAGCTGCCGGGTCCCACATGAGCTCAGCCCCCTCCTTTTTTTTTCTTTATCAATTTTTTTTTTTTTTAAAGCTTTATACCCCAAATCAGCCCTTTTGAAACAGGAAGTGAAATAGAGGGATATGAGGCATGGCTAGAATGGGTGATCTGTTTGGTATTTTGAGCAAAACACTTCATAGACATGATTTTTATATATTTTTATATATCTAAGACCTATGCTATTGCCTAAAAATAGCATGATAGGTGCACTTTAAAATAGACAAAATCAGATTAATCGTACATACAGAGCTTAATCCACTGGATGTTTTCGACTAAATTGGAGCCTTTATTGTTTCCTCAAATTATATATATATTTTTGTCATGCATTATGCACTTTCATTGTTGGTCTATAGACTATTACCGTAATGTGCTTAATGAAAGATAGATTTGTCTTAATTTTGAAATAAACACTTAGCAGATACAACATCTTGGTTTCTCATTTTCTAAGGGTTGGGGTTAGGGTAAGGGTAACATTGTTATTTTGTATTACATCATACACTTAAATAATGCCAATCTTATTGATATATCTTTTATTTTCTCTTGTCTTTATTTACACATTTGATATTGAAGTAATCCCAAACTAACCAGCATCAGAATACCTTTATTCGACAGGGGGAAAATGAACAATGTTACAGCCAATGGACAATGTAGACTAAATGTAAAATGTAACATAATGTAAAATAGAGACAAGCTCATGGTATTAAACGGAAATTAACCATTTTACAGTACATTACCTTCATATAGTGATAATGAAATTATGTTTACATGTAATTAGTTATTGTAACAGTCAGATAACCTCCAAGCCCTAACTAGCTATAAAAGCACTCAACCATACTTTTTTAACATCATTTTAATAGAACTCCTCTCACAGTGCTCACATGCTTTCCAACCCTGTAACTCCACATTGATCGCAGAGAACAATGGAGACCTGAAGGGGCTTTGTAGTGTAGCTCCTGACAAAGGGGCCTCGTGCCGTCTGGAGACAGATAGAAATGCAGTGTGGAGCAGAGAGCCGCCGGACTCACCTGTCACTGCACACTGAGCAGCGTTTAATCTCCTTCACAGCTCATCCATCACACGCTGACAGCACCGGAGACAGCAGATATGTTTACATGCGCACCCTGTGCACTCCTTAACTGGGTTACTCACAATTTGTATGTCTCAGGGACAAGTGAAGGAGCTTTTCAGTGAATAATACTTTAATTCATTACAGATATATTGCCCTTGCTTTGAATAAAAAACAATAAATGCTGAGATATTTCATTTACATGCACAGCCCGGTTTGGATCGATGCGTTTACAAGTCACAGTTCTGAATAACCTTGCCAAGCTTATCATTTAATTATGGCTCATAGGTAGATTTGGATGTCAATAAAACAGCATTGTAAGCGAGGAGTACTGCTGCGGTGGTGGGAATCCTCATTTATTTCCCCTGTAGGCTATTAGAGGAAGCCTCAGTCACACAGGGAGCTGGCAGCAGACTCCTTTCATATATTTCATAGTGAAGACTTTTAGAAGAAGACTCGGAGCAGACACAAATATTCTATTCACTTTTTTCAATCCCACAGGATGGAAGGTTCAATTAAAGGTCTGACATTTTAACCTGAATGAACAGCAGGAGGGCTCTACTGTATTCTGCTTAATTTATTTTGTGGCTCAGGTTAGATTTGATTATGTATTCTGGTCCTGGCTACCAAAAGGCACTAACAGCGACTGTATCAAACTCATCCTTATAGGTACTAACTATAGGCCGATGACAACAAGCGCTTTGAGCACCAGGAAAAGCGCTTTATAAATGTAATGTATTATTATTATTATAAATCATTTTCTTCTCTAGTGCTCCCTGGATGGCGGCTGCTGTGCTACAGGAACAAGGTATCTGAAGTTTAAACGCCCACATTATTCATTACTCTATAATGTAAAATCATCTCACATAAAATCCCTATGCCTACAAAAGCATGATCATTTTGCACACTAAAGTGGAAGAACAAGTACTTTTATAAGCATTTAGCCAAAAGGAAAAGTTGAAACAAGACCGAACACTTGGCTTTAGTTGGCAGTAACTGTTTGGGTAAAGAACAGATCTTGTGTAAATGTACTGTTCAGTTAATAATCTTGATCTGTATCTTTTAACCCTCGTAATGTCCTCCCGATTACTATGCACCTTGTGTCCTGGGGTCATTTTTGACCCCATCTGGCTTGCTGATATTTAAAGCATAACGTATCAAATGTGAATCAATTTTTACACCTTTAGTTCTACTTCAGTACAACCCATTAACCCACATTTTTCCCTTAGTTTTGGAATTTAAGGCCGATACACCCTTATTTATATGAAATTATACCATTTTCTGATTTAAAAAACAAGTGAAACAATGACTTAATTTGAACATATCGTATTGTGACTATTTGTCTTATCACAGACTGGTATATGTCAAAGTTTAGTAAGGATGCCCTTTTTGAATAATTTATATTTTTTTAATGGCAACACATAATCACACCATGTGCCCTCTGGGGTCATTTGTGACCCCGTCTGGCTTGTCTGATATTTAAAGCATAAAGTATAAAATGTCAATCAATTTTGTGTTACACCTTTAGTTTTGCTTCAGTCCAACCCATTACCACACATTTTTCCCTTTGTTTTGGAATTTAGGGCCAAAAGACCTTATTTATATGAAATTGTAGTGTTTTCTGAGTTAAAAAATAAATGAAACTATTGAATAATTTGAACATATCGTATTGTGACTATTTGCCTTATCACAGACTGGTATATGTCAAAGTTTAGTAAGGATGCCCTTTTTGAATAATTTATATTTTTTAAATGGCAACACATAATCACACCTTGTGCCCTCATTGGGTCATTTTTGACCCCGTCTGGCTTGACTGTTATTTAAATGAACCAGTCAAAAAGTGACATGTTTATTCAAGGCTTCTGTTAATTCAAATGCACCCAGAGTAAAGTTTTGCAAGTCAAGATTTAAAAGAAGTGATGCAAAAAGCTGATTAGCACATTTGTAAAAGCCGGACATCTTGGCTGCAGTTCTGAAAAATATATGAGCTGTGCTTTTATTTTGCAACAGTAATAAGAGTGTTTCATCATGCTTACAGGAGACTGGCTGATGGCAGCATTGTGGAAACTACAGGGGGCGATAATTAAATCTGTTGCAGTGTTTGCTCACTACGAAATAATATTCTTAAAAGGTAAGCATGATAGTCAAATAAAATACAATCACGGGGAGTCAAATTTAAATGATTGTCAGTCTTATGAGAATTGTTCTTATGAACTTCTTATTTTTATTTACTACTGCATGTACAAATTAGGATATGGTCATTCAAAACCTCTATGTATTATTTTACAAAATTGTTAAAGCCATAACTAGAAAGTTAAACTAGTAGTTTAGTCATTTCAAATGATGGGATACAATTTGAGAAATGTTACCATTGTTACATTTTAAGTATATTTCAAGTCAGTTTTATTATTTATAATTTTGACCTATTATCACATCATTTTGACTGACCATCAGTATTTGAATGTTATAAAACATGCATAACTTTTCTCTTTCCAATGCTTACAGTCACACAGTTATGATGTTTAAAGGGGACCTATCATGCAAAATGCACTTTTGTATGTCTTTTATACATGAATATGTGTCCCCGGTGTTCCAGGGAACTCACCAAGTGTCAGAAAACACAACCCTCTCTATTTTCCTCCATACCCAAATCTCTAAAAAAGGGGCTGCAACGGATCTGATAAAAACTGATCCAGATTTGAACACTGTCCTGACGTCAGGAGAGTGGCGCTACGGCTATTGGGCCAACTCCACCAATCAGGAGGACACAGCCACGGCCATTGCCGTTCAAAAGCGCTGGAGACGCTGTAGTACATATGCCAGGCCAGTAGATGGTGCTGTTGCTCACAGAATCTGCCCTTGCAAAAACAGAGCTAAAAAATGTCAAATTGAGCGAAATGAGGCATGGCTAAAATGTATGATCTGTTTGGTATTTTGAAAAAAAAAAAGTATAAATATGCCTTATATAGGTATGGTCCTACACTATATTATTCAAATATAGCATGATAGATCCACTTTAAAGAAGATTATCTGATAATGATCACAAATCATCACATTTCTGCTGTCATTCATCTATTCTGTCACAAAGGCGAGGATGTTGATTTAAAATGACGATGCCTTCTTTTCCACTTTTTGCTTTTTCGTTTTGTGTCAAATATGTATCCCACATGTCAATCAACAACGCCAAGGTCCTGTGATTTAACCTGATGACATCATCGTGCGTCAGCCGCTTTGAAAATACCGTTGGTCTCAATCTGCGGCGGCCGTGAACTTCCTGTTCACACCTTCTGTCCCTGTGTACACGGGGGGGCCGCATGAGATCTGTCTTGACGGTAGCAGCTAAGTTTCACAGGCTCACTTTAAATTCCTCACCGGTAGCATTGTGTTACCTCGGTGTCATCAGTCATGTTCAATTCTGGCTGACAAAAAGGAGTGTGTTTCTGTGTGTGAATGTGTGTGTGTTTATGCTCATGATCAAAAAACTCTCTGCAAGGTCAAACAGAACTGTGACAAGTGAGGAAAAGAAAGAGATGTATTGTTGCTGGTGTACGTTGTTAAGTTTGTCATTGATGCTTTTTTCTAGGTCAGACGTGAGAGGAGATTTGTTCTCAGTGGGGCTAGCTGTGACGAGCTAGAGGTTATACAAATGAAACACGGAGAGAGAAAAGGAAACTGAGCTGCCTTTCTTTTGTTGTTTACCTTGAACGTGAGTTGGAGGACGGTTTTCACATGTGGAACCATTTTCCCCAGCTCTAATGACTCCTAATTTCACGGCAAATAAACGAAACAATGATGCCTTTGAGTCTCGTGCAATTTGTGAAGCATTTATACAAGACAAAAATCACATTCTTTTCCAGATAACCTGCAGCTTTAAATGTTCCTTTCTTATCTATCAATCAACCTGCAAGTTCACTCGGTTTGTTGTTGTGATCTTGTTTTTCGTTTGAGCTTGGTGCCACATGCTGGGAAACTATTACTCCAACACTTTAGTCAGGGATTATTTGGTTGTTGCCACATTTCTCACTACTGAGTACAGCTTCAAAAGGGCTGAACGTTGTTGCTATAAATCTGAGTCATAATTACTTTAACCTTAACTTAGCAATAGTATAATTGACACATCTTTCAACATGTACAGTAATAACCCAATTCAAGTAAACTCCACCAACCTAGCTTTAGCTCAATTGAGCTGGTTTGAATTTATAATAGGTCAGCAAGGGAGACTGATCTGGTTGACTGACAGCTATAGCAGGTATGTTGAATTTCAGGAGCATGGGCCCTCAGCTATGTAATGTTTGTAGAAGTATAACATTTTCATTTTTTATTTTGTAACATGCACCATTAAACTGAAAATGAGCATAATAGGACTTCTTTAGGAATTACTTAAATACTTCAAATAGTGTTAAGTAGTAAGGTTGTGTAAGGCATGTGAGAAAAATCATGCTTTTTCAAAAATTCAAGGAAGCGCAGAGTGAGACAGAGGCAGAAATCCTTTTTAGTAGTGTAACAAAACATATACTATTTTAAATGTTATTTGGCATCCAAGAATATCTACGGCATTTGAAATTAGTACTGAAAGGAACCAGATTCTCGTTATCCAATCATTTCTTAAGGAGCCACTGTAGCTGCAGCAACAAGAAAATACAAGATGCTATCTATAGTTTTGTTACAGCCCAATTGTGCTTGGCATTCATATTAATGTATTCGAATGATTGCAAATGTTACGTTTTCCCAGTTTTGATCCCTGATTGCATATCTTGAACATTTAAACATGTAGTTAGTAAACTGTTCCCACGCATCTGTTGCTGGGTGCTGTGCTGTGATACTATTGGTTGTGAAAAAAGCCTTAAGTATCTTAAAGCATATGTCATTTTGTGTGAAATACTATAGATGGAAATGACATGTAATTGCAAGACCCTCATTATAGCTCACACTGCAGACAAAGAGTTATGCATGACCTGTCTCTCTGTAAATCCCTTAGGACAGCATCAGAAAACCACCAGAGGGAATTGTAAACACACTCCTCTGCTTTGAATCATCCTGCAAAATGCTATTGAACACCGACATATCATGACCCACACTAACATTTTTCCCTCATGATCGCACATCATGGGTGAACATGTCAAAACAGCTCAGAGACGACTCTCAACAACCAGGGCCTTCCCGTCACCCTCTAATCCAGCAATTAGAGACAAGGCCAGGGAGATGGAACAGATGTTCCATAAATGGGAATGGCAGAAGGAGTCCTGGCCGTCGATGGTATTCCTAATCTCTCAGAGGAGGACGAGGACGGAGAGAAAAGCAGCAGACACACTCCTGCAGCACAGACTGAGGTCAAACTCTAATGATTCAAGGGGCTGCTTTCAAGCACCAAATGTTGGGTTTGCTGCTTGCGAGGGTCATTATGCTCCAAGGAAAGGGATTGTCAGATCACATGCTTAAAGTATAATGACCCCGTCCCCTACACTTTGTTGGTGTTGGAAATAAGTGGGAGTACATTTTTGTAACTTTCTGGAACCAACAACCTGTCACACACGGACAATTTACACAGTATTTGGCAAGGAGATTATGAGTTCTTGACATCTTATTTAGAAATTGTAACTTAAAGCCTTGAAACATCAGACAAGTGCCAATGCCCCTTGTTTTTGTGATGTGTCCCGACTAAGCATAATCCCTTATCAGCGTTTTTTTTCTCGGCAGACAGAGCATGTTGAATTGGCAGCGTAGCCCGTTGGTGAGAGAAATCACGCTGATTGGCTGTGCGGCTTAAGAAACTAAGTGCACAAGAAGAGAAACAGAAGTAAGAAACACAAGCACTATAGCAACGACTATAGGTCAGAGGGCACACACAGAAGGCTTCACCACCTGCTAGAATGGAAAATGATTTCCTCTCACACAGGGGCAGAAAACATGTGCTAGTCACATTACATTAATGTACATTACGGTTTAGTCAAATTACTAGTTCCTTGAAATGCCAAACCCACTGATTGTTGGCTGAAATCTCTTCAGCTCTACAGAGCCTTTTTTACTATTTTAACTTTGTCTTAATTCTACTGTTGCGCATAGACCGTTTGATAATTTGCCTGCAGGTTAAATATTACAGATCGTATTAACCCAGTATAAAGAAAATACTGTATCAGTAAAGTGCCGATGCAAAGAACTGTTTTAGGTGGTGTGAAACTGATCTTTACAGTGGGTTCAGGTCCACTTGCTACAGAAGTCCAAAGGTTTGACAGTGATCTGCTCTTGGCTGCAGAGTCAAAGAGTCTTATGAGCTACTTCTGGTGTCTAGAAATACAAACGCTGTGAAATCAGTTATAGTGGAAACCCGCTGTTAACACAAAGCGAAAGATGTGGATTATAATGACAATTTTGTAGTTTAGCATACATTATCCATCTTTCTACATTGTTACCAAAAGACAAGGCTAAGAGACATAGATCTACTTTTTAAGTTAATTATTTCTACTTAGCATTTTGTCTCCATTGAGCTGATAATAACCCTCATAGTGAAAGTACCACCTGTCAATCAAACACCATGGGCGGGACTCTTTACTCCATAAATGGACTTCCTGTCGATGCAGTATTTTTTCCTTTGTTTTCTTTTGTTATTGTCCTCATTATGTTATTATGTTCTGTAGAGGGCTAATCCTAATTTAAATAAAACTTTAACTGAACTTCATTTATTTGCAAAACACAACATAGTAATATTTTTTTGTTTTGTTTTTAAGAAAGAAAATGATTGATCAAGAATATAATCGAAAACCAACGGTTGCTCCTCTGACAAACACCCGAGAAGACCCCCGCTGTCAGAGGGGCATCCACAACCTAAGCAGCAAACAAACCTATGTTGGTCCCTAAACTATCATCAGGTCTATTCCTGCTGCTCATTGGGACTTGGGCTCTCCAAGGAGTGCTGAAAACCGGATTGTTTTACACACACCTGTTGCTGAACGTCACTCGGCTACACGCCTGTCTCAGAGGGAGCGCAGTTAATCGCTGATTTGGCACACTTACAGTCACAACATACCAAGGTCCAGTTTCAGGAACACACACACACACACACACACACACACACACACACACACACACACACACACACACACACACACACACACACACACACACACACACACACACACACACACACACACACACACACACACACACACACACACACACACACACACACACACACACACACACACACACACGCACACACACACACACACACACTTCATGATGAGACAAGCAGTCCAGCAGCCATATTTGATTTTCCACTGAATGTTGCCTCACCAAAATAACTTAAAACTGTGCAAAACACATAAAGCTGCGTTTTCAAAGCCAGGCTGAAACTTGCAATTATTTTCAGTTGTCTGCAAAAAAAAAGAAGGGGGTAATAGTTTGTATATACTGGAACTCTTGCAGCTTTGTGGCTTTGACTGAATGGGAAACAATTAAAGTGCTTTTTGGCAGCACATGAAGCCAGACGGCGATAAAAATGGCTGAGCTTTTCAGCGAGTGAGGCCCCTCAGCTCGGCCTGTCAGGAGGCATGAGAATCTTCCAGAAATCTCTCCTCCTGGACTCTGGGACAGTTTCTGCTCCTCCGTTTCCCATTTCCTCTTCAGTTCAGCAGCACAGTGTACTTAGCAACTTTCACAACGCTACGTTCCTATCATTGGGAAGACAGTAAGTACATAATACTTGTTACAGAGAACCAGAGTACTGCCCACAAAGAGGAGACTGATGATGGACCAATACAACTTTGATGCAGATCTTAGGTGACGGACGGCCAGTGTTTCTGTTCCAAGGGTCCTATATTACCCAGCTTTATATCCTCTTAATATGACACATTAACAAGACCTGCAAATGGTTTTATGTTCTCAGCAATGTTTGAAGGACGCATATTTGCAGAGGTTTGGCTTGCTACAAGTTTTTTCTGTTTGTTTTCTCATCATTGAACATTTGCATTGCTTTCATTGGTGAAAGGGAACAAAAAAATGCAGCCCTTTGCTGTGGAGAGTTTTAAAAATAAAATGATTTAGAGAGAATAAGCAGCCTGTGTTGTCATTTCTTGAAGAAATTGACAGGACACAGCAAGAAGAAAGTACCCCCCAAACTTGATGGATCACTAACATATCAATTTATAGTTACTGTGGAGCCACACCTCCTCCTCTCCAGCTCCTCCTCCTCTGGTCAGCTCGAGGTGGTTTTAAGGTTGAACAGCAGCCTAAAGAGGGAGTTTGATGCCCGGCAGCCAATGGTAAGCAGAGAGGGGAGTGGGGAGGAAGAATTGGGGGAAAAGAGAAGGAGGAAAAGGGGGAATGGGAAGGAGAGAGGAGAAGGAGGAGGAGGGAGGAGGAATGGAAAGCGTCCACCAGCGCAAACACCTCTGAAACAGAAACATCCATTTAGCAGGGAAAACAAGCCCCCCTCACAAGACCTCCATGAATGGACCACTTCAGCCGGCCGAGGAAGTTCCAACGAGGGGCAGGATGTTCCCCTCAGGACGCACTTGAGACGGGCTGAGGGCCAAAAGCCTGAATACATAGACCCCTCTCTCTCCCTCTGTCACTGTCCAGCTTTGCCCTCCCACCCGGGGCCGAGTGGCTTCAGTACCCCCACAAATACCCCCTCCCCGCAGCCTGTTCCTTCCCCTCCCACCAGCCGTTTACTGAGCCGCAGCCAGCGAGGCGGCGAGGGAGGGCGTGGAACTGTACTCAACAAACAAAGACGGAGGGGCAAAGACTTTCCGTGATTAAAGAGCAGTTAAGACGCTATGAGAGGCTAATTTGTTCACTGTGGGACAGAATCAACAGGAAGTGGGGGCAGAAATCTGTGCCGCCTGCATTTCCTGCTGCAATTTAAAGGAGAATACTGCCTCTATTTAGAATTATAGCTCCTATACCTATATCTAAATCCAATTCAGGTTTTACCTCAATGCATCTTTTATGCATGTCATCATGTAATTGCATAATTCTTTTCAGTTGAAATATATTTTCATATTTTACTCACATTGCTATGTCGAAATGAGCTACTACATAAGAAACATGCACAAGTAGTCAGAAATGATCAGCTGACGAAATCAGATTGTTGTCAGACGACGTGTTAAAATCAGCAGCAATAGTGTTAAACCACGAAGTTAGCATGTAGAATAGATGGCCCTTCAGTACTGGTTCTTTGTATACATCTGTATACTGTTGTCACCGGTAAAATGACACAGAAACAGAACACAGGGCGTGAGGTTTAAAAGAGACCGGGATTACCTGTAATCTTTTTGGACAGTGGAGATTGGGTAATGATGTCCTGGAGGTATTGCCGGTGGGGATAATGATGGTGTTGGATGGGCAGTGGAGAGCGGAGGGATTAAGAAAGGAGGGTTGTTGGTGGGATACAGGTAATAAGTGTTGACCTGCTTCAAGGCAGGTGGAGATCCATTGAGAGGCTGACAAAAGCACAGCAAAGATACACTCATCAAGGAAAAGGCTCCAGAAGTGGCCTTAACGCATGTATCTCTACCATTGGATCTGGATGAACAGGAGATGAGTGGTTTAAGAGCAGAGTTGAAATACTGAAGAACTGATGAGCAAGAGGGAGAGCTGAGGGAAGTGATGAGCCATTCGCAGGCAGGTGTGTGTGAAACGGAGAACCAGTAGATAACCCAAGTAAATGCCAAGAGATTGATACAAAAAAAAACTTGGTTTGAAGTGACTTTCATCTAACACACCCACATGAGACTACTGAGTTAAGAAAATGCTTGACTTAAAAGAAGTTACTTGGCAGATCAGAGGAAGTGTTTTTCTGGAGTTCTTTCTGGTTGCCTTGAGCCCAGTCGTGGTTCAGGTAGAGACAACTTTCAGCAGCAAGTTAAAGTCTTTATACAGGAAATAAAGCCTTAATGTGGCTTCCTTTTGTTTACATGCACGGCCAGAGAAAGATACGGTTGAATGTTCTACTACTAAATTGACCTTTGAGCCAAGGTTATTTTTAGTCATACTAGTTGCATGGCTCTGGGGATGGTCCGTCCACAACTTTATACCACACTCAAAATATCTCAAAAACTATTGGTTGGAGTCCTGTGACAATTCGGTCCCCAGATGATGATTCCTAGCATCTTTGGGGATCCCTTGACATGAACTATATCATCACCATGAGGTTGACATTGAGGACATTTGGTTCACGACTTCTAGTCAGAACTACCTCAGGAAAAATTGTTATTTGTCCAAGACTTTAGCTTTGGATTAAATTAATATCTGCGAAAAACCCTCCGACCAGCTTCAGTTGTACCTTGTGTTAAATGCTAATTAGGAAACGTTTTTTTCCTAACTAAACGAATACTTCACTCCCAAAATGATCAATGAGTAACCCTTTATTGAAACCATTTTTACAAACAAATGGAACACCTGCGCAAACAAAAAAGTTTTCAGAAAGTTCAGTAAGGTTTATGACGCAGATGCATGTGTTTGAAGAGTAGAGAGCATACGATCTGATTAATGAGGCTAGGAATATGCGGACCTATCTCCATTATTTACTGTGAAGTCATGGCAGAAAATTCCCTAAACATTCCCTAAACATTAGCATGTTTGCATTTAGCTCCAAGCAGTGCAATGTCTAAGAGCAGTCTCACATTACAGCAAGCACGTAGTTACCATGTGTGCCATCCATGTCCAAAGCTTGTTTGTATTCAGTTTCACCCACAGTTAGTTTGTGTAGAAGGAAAACAAACTGCCAACTCCACGACCGCGCTGACAAATAGTTCAGACAAAACAAACTGAGACACTTTTGCAAAATAAACTCACTGTTGTGTGTATTCTGTGGTATTTTGGTTTCATTTCATTTACATAAACTTCCAAAAACTTCAGATTTCTTCACCAAAGTGTTTGGGTTTTTGTTGGACTTTTTTCTGTCACAGGGTCTGTTTGTTTTTCCAAATGCATGCATCTCAGTGATAGACAGAGCAATGACAGCAAACGCTATTATAACATGTTTATTGAAAACCTTTGTGACAGCATAGTTTGTCAGGCACAGAGAGAGATAGAGAGACTGAGAGAGAGAGTTGTGAAATTGTAGTTTTTCCCCTCAGTGGGAGATGTTTGCCCAGAGGGTTTGTTGTGGTGGAATGTTACAGAGCATTCATCATGATCAAAACAGGTACATTGCAACAAACAAGCATGAAGCTATGAATTACAACAACAACAAGACTCACATAATGCCAAATGGTTAGTTTCACCTTTCTATGTTAGAAACATGAGTTCAGAGGGACGAAACATAATTATGTGGGGTTGGGGGAAAAAAAGAATCAAAGGACAAAAAGGACAAAACCTGATGTGGATTGCAAAATGAAATAAATGTATATGAAAATCATTTCCTCTCTATAGTTCTTTCAAAATAGCTACATAAAACTCTAAATCAGCAACGTAAAAGCATATTTCAAACTATAAATTAATCTGCACTAACATTGTTGGGTTAGAACGGCATGACAAAATGAAAATGGGATGAAAAACCGTGTGAAACCAAATCAAATCAATAAAAACATGTGAAATATGAATAGTTTCGATATCCCTGGAAGGAAAGGTGTATATCTGTGACACCAAACGAAGCCGAGATAACAGCCCTCTCCTCCCAATTTCATTTTCAATCCTGATTTTTTTCTTTTGTTGAGCAGAAAGAGAATAAATAAATCAGTCAGAGTAGAGACAACAGGTGGGTGAAGGCCGATGTGTGACTGTACATACAGTAAGAGTCGCTCCCTGCTGAGGCCATGCTGTTTAATCATTCAATAGCAAAGAAAACATGTTCACTCATAAAATAAATGTGTTGTTTTTAACATCTGTCTGTTGGGCAACACAATACTGACATGTTTGCACCAGACTCAAAAATGAAACCTCCACATTTTCTGTTTTAGAAATTGGTTAAGCATCAACTTAACTCAAAGGAAATGTTTATATATAGCTTAACATATTTCATTTTCTAGAACACAACTGTATCCTGTGTTTTTTTCTGTCCGATTTCGGTGTTGAAATATCGTATATCAAAACGAATACCTAGTGTGAATCAGTGCTAATGTTAGAAAGCTTCCGATTGGAATTGATTGCCCGTATCTTAGCAACACTGGCTTTCAATCGTTAGCAACAGTTGGGAATAGTTGCCATGGGAAAGCCATCGGACGCTTGGAGATTTTTATTTCATATTTCTTTACATTTTGGCAAATTGGCCCTATTAAAAGTATGCCGAATTAGCTCAGTTCTAGTTTGTCATGTCGCCATGGATGTACGTTAGAATAGTATTACTTTGTTACTTAATTAAACTTAAAAACAAGCCAATTCTTTTGGAGACATGAGGGACGTCTTTTATCAGGTTTTCTAAGCAGATTTATGTAAATGTATGAGTCTGACATGCGGGAAAACCTACGCTTCATATTCAACTGTATTTCCTACTTCCTTAGTAAAAAGCTGCCACTTTGGAGATTTGTGATTTGAATAAGATGGCAACAATCCATAAGCCAGGACATCCTTTAAATGCTTAAGATACAATTTCATTTGTTTGAAAATTGCTTAGAATTACCTCGAGGAAAGTCCATAATTTCAGGTCTTGGCTGCGATTTTGTCTATTATAAAAGATAGAATATATTGCATTTTGAAAAATACAGTGCTTTACTTTTGCTGCCATTAACAACACACATGTTAAAAACAACACATCCTTTTAAAAATGAAGAACATGAGACAGAGGCTGTCAGTATCAGAGTCAAAGAAAGCTTGATAGAATGAAAAAGAAAGGCAAAGGAAGGCATCCAAATAAAAATTAAATTAAAGGATAGATGAAGACAGGAGCAAAGCCTGATGGGGGGGGGGGCATCAGTATCTGATACAAAGACTACTCTCATCATCATGTTCTGGCTCTTTAATGAAAAAACACTGACAAGCTATGAATAAAAAATACTTTCACCATAGGGAAAGCTTTTACCCAGCATGGAAGAATAAATAAAACAAAACAGCGTTTCATTAGATCCATCCAACCTTTACACAAGTGCCTTTTTGTCTTTCAAAGGCTAATACTTACATACTTCTAGAGAGAACTGCTTCTTTTATCTTTTTTTATATATTGCAAATTATACAATCAAAACATGGTCAAAATAAATCAATTAATCTCCTTTTTGTTCGCTAAATTATTCCAGGCACTTCATAGATTTGGGCCAAAACTGCACTCAAGACAGAAATAACAATAACTGGGTGTAACCTTTCACTTCACAAAGGCCTTGTTTTTGTGCATAAACCAATGAAAAATCACATAAATTGGTGCTAAAAATTAAAAATCTCCCAGTGTAGGAATAGAAATAAATACAGATTTTTAAGTACTTTAAACATGGGTGGGGATTTCATTAAGTTTTGACAGTCTTGTTGGGTAATTACAATAAATGTCTCTGCAAAAATTCAGTTCACACACTAGAATAAGGCCATTGCACAGTAAAGTGTTACCACCGTTTCCATTTAGCAGCGAGTGAATCGTGTTTCTGAACCCTTCAAATGTCTGCTTTTCCAAACGTCGCTTTCCCTTTTGTGACTAAATTCAGACTCTGTAAACGTTTCAACCCTTTCACTTTTCTTAGGGTCAGCTGGAGAAACGACTGCATAAAAAGAAGGGGAGATATCCATTTGGCAATCCCATGATCCTTCCCTGCACATGTAACCTCCGCCCGCCTACATTCCACAGTGCAGCGTTCGGTTCAGAGATCTGATGAACTCGGAGAAATAGGCTTTTAAGACTAATTTGGCACTTTTGCAAACTAAGCTCAGGATCCACCACATACTTCAGGGTAAACAAACTGATATATATACTGTTTATATAATATATATATTTTGCTGTTTGACTCGTAAGTCGCACAGCATGCCTTCATTTCAGTATTAATACTATAGAGCAGCGATAAAATCTCAAGCGTATGGGCAGGTTTTTTTTCTCTCGAACAAACGGACATAACAGCTTCACACTTCTGCCGTCAAACTGATATTTTAATCCACAAGTGTCTTGCTCAAGGGCACCTTGACACCGCATGCAGCTTGTTAGAATCCACCCTGTGACCTTTCCGTTAGAATAAAAGAGTTTGAAGCCTTCAGAGCTACCTTTAAAAGAAAATATCCATCTATAAATGCTTTAACTCTGTAAAAGATAATTGTGAAGGTGCAGTCCTGGGTCCTTTTTGTCATATAATGTATTCTTGTGTGTTAAAGGTCAATGTCAGAATGTGGTGTTGAGGCTCAGAAGGAGCGATAATCATCAATTATGTGTGATTCTTAAAAAGAAACAGATCACGGTTTGCGCCACTGACTGGACTCAAAATCCCAGAATGCATTGCACAATAATGCAGATTAGGTTTGGGGAGAGCCATGTCATGTTACATTTTCTTTGTAGTTGGTGGCTCTTACAAAAATGTGGGTAAAACTTGCATGTTTTCAAATTGCTCTCAACGCCACAGGTTCAAACATTTTCTTGACTAACGGCTAAAAATCATTCTGGGAAATGCAGTTATAACTAAAGTTGTGTCTATTCTCAAATGTAATGAAATTACAATGAAATGAAACATTAGTCGAAGGATTTTTCCTTTAAAAGGCGGCTGAGGTTCTCTGAAGGCTCTTTATGTTTCACAGCAAATTGTTGTGGGTGTTCGAAATGTCTTAAAGTACTTGATTCGTACTAAAAGGCCTCTCTGTACATATCTTGAAGCGCTGCCATTTCTTGCCCAGCAAGAGCTAATCGTTGCTTGATATTGCAAACGTCAACTTTTCAAATCAGAATCTGAACTCAGCGGAAACGTCCGGCTGCCCTTCAGCGGGAGCCTTCAGTTCCCCAGTCCTCCTCTGGCGGTCGAATCACTCTCCCTCCAAATAACCATCTTCCCTTCTCGTATACATTCTTATTTTCTTTTCAAAAACTGCCCAGAAAAATAATAACAAAGATGGATCTAAAACCAGAGGAGTCTGTGAAAAAACGTTGCAGTTCTGTTGTAAAATAAGTTACAAAAAAAAAAGAAATAAAATCTTTGCGTACAGTACTAAAATCCTAAACTAGACTTTTCCAACTTAAGAAACCACATGTTAAGTCTATAAATATCTTTACAAATATACACGTTAATTATTCAAATAAACCTTTTCTGTATCACTTTAAATGATTAAATGTTTTACACTTTCATGACAGTGTCTTCTAGATTGCTTCCTAAAAACAATACTTTAAGAAAATGTAATTTTTTGTCTTTTAAGTACATGGCTGTAAACAGCAATATGATACATATTTGCATTTATATATTTACAATAAATCATTTTTCTACATACATAAAAAACAAACTCCAAACCTCATTTGACTAATTACTGAATGGCCCTGAAACTTCGCCTCACGCTTGATGAGGAATTTGTTTCATGATTATCACAAAACCTTTTTTTTTTGTCGGGATGCTAAAAGGTTGTACAGATTGATGAGAAAAACACGTTATATGCTCTGTAATAGAAAAGTGTCTTGGGAAGAAAGAGTCCCATCATGGAGTTGATTCTGGCTTTGCTGGTTTCTTGTCAACGGGTTCCCAAACCTTTATCAAGATTTGAGGGCTCCGCGCAGACGAGGGGATACAAATCTGAGGTCCTCGCCTACTGGATCGCAAAGCAGTCACTGACCAATGCCCTTCACTTCCTCCTCTTATATCCATTTTCAAAAATCAATCTCAGGAGGTCTATTTATCCCAGTAGGCACGGAATGGTTTCACCCAACAGATTGTCCGTAAGAAAAGACTGGCCCGAGTACAAAAATATAATTTCAGAACATGGTTCAAAAAATAATCCTTCAATGTTTCCAAGAGTCTGTTAGGGAGGAGGAGGAGGACAACTCAGTCAAAGAAGATTTAAGAGTTTAAGACGAATCGAAGTATTGCATGCTGAGTTTCCAAATCTTGAGGAGTCACTGAGAGGTTAATCGCAAACTCTGAGAGGAGGTTAAAGTCCAACCCCCTCCCCAAGCTCAGATTTTATGTCCTTATCACCCCGTTGCTGGGGAGCTGTTTAGGAAGACAGGGCTCTTCAGGCAGCGCTTCGTGGGCGAACACCGAGTCGTCTCCCGAGGAGCAGGTGCTGTTTGAGTCCTGGCAGGTGGGCGAGTACTGCTCGAAGGGCACCGCCAGGTCCAGGTACTCCTGTCAGAGGAGAGGGCAGAGGTTAGACCGTCAATCCTCTCTGTGGTCACATAAATAAGCGAGGAATTATATCATATTTCTGTATTATCACCTGTATTCTTTAGCATGTTAGTGGGTTCAACAGAGCATGATACTAAACTCTAACCACTGCTTTATGATTGTATTTCCATGTGTTTCTTTCTATACTAAGTTGCATATTTATTTGACATTGTCAGTGTTGTTCTACAGTATGTGTTGTTTTCTAACCCTGACTTGTTTAAATAACACAATACTGTTAAACAAAAAAACCTCCCGTTTTAAAGACACAGCTACATAAAAGTCCAAGTTTAATTCCTGCATCCCTGTGTTGATTGGTCAATTTCTAAATGCTGAACATGTGTTTAAAACATGTTGAAGTCTTCATCTATCAAAATCCCTTTCTTTGCAGTTTTTCAAAAATATTTAAAAAAACATTCATGTTGAAATTGGCGCAATAAATTAGTTCAATCAAATACGATATTAGGCAAATAGCTAACCCTAACCCGAACCCATCACATTAACTACATTTGCTTCTTTGGGTCAAATTGTAGCTATCAAAGCCAAATAAGTGTTTGTTTGGATCTTAAAACATGTTTTTATAGGGCTAAAACTTTTCCACATGTCCAGAATATATGGCTGTTCTACAATTTACTAATCCTTTAACTCCTGAAATAACATTTGGACTTAATTCCATTGATTGAACTCCAGTCATACAACTGAGAAATATGTCAAACTGCAGTAAATAAAGTTGCATTAACCAACCTATGACTTTAAATGATATAACGTGCTAAGAAATGTGTTTGAAGCTAGGTGAGGCTTTATGAAAAAGTTACAATGGTCCAAGGTGAAACTACAGGTACATTGTGTGTCCTTCCTGTTGTGAGCGAGCAGCCGCTGTGCAGAGAGACTTACGTCGGTGGAGGTCATGGATAAAACCCGGTCGTGATCTTCTACCAGCTGTCTGAAGGTCGGTCTCTGCGACGGCACCGCGTGCCAGCACTCCCTCATGATCATGTACCTGAAACAACCAATATCAAGCTTCAGTTTCTCTGCAACGCGTCCATTAAATACAAAATATGAATCTACAACAGGCTGATCTCAGATGGACAGCTTCCAGCGTATAGGTCTACTTGATCTGCAGCTGGAGGCTGATGCTCTGTAATTACGGTTGAAGCAAAGTAAAGGCTCATCATTTTTTGGTTTTCACTATTTTTCATTTTCTCCAGCTGCAAGACGACACCGCAGTTTACAGTAATATAAGACATCTTACGATAGCCACAGAAATAAGGAGAAACCAAAATGAGCTGCTGATGTATGGTGATCGATGGATCTCAAAGTACTTAAAAGAAAATGTAATGAATAGCTATGCTTAAGTATTTTAAATCAGATTTAATTTAACATTTTAATGACTCCAACCTCAAATTCATGGGTAATTCAAATTTACTAATCGTTTTTGCACATTTTGAAGGTAAGTTGTTGCTAGTAAACAACAATAAATGAGTACAGAATGCATACAATCTCCTAACGTGAATGCACTGAGGTATTTACAGGTCAGGTTTATCTGCACTAAGCCGCCTCCTGCTACATTTCTTCCTATAACTGACTATAATTCAGAAAAACACTTACAGTTCATGCGTGCAGTTGGCAGGTTTGTCCATGCGATGTCCCTCCTTCAGCAGCTTAAACAGTTCTTCTACTGGGATACCGGGGTACGGCGAGCCTCCCAAAGTGAAGATCTCCCACAACAACACCCCATAGGACCACCTGAACACACACACACACACACACACACACACGATGAATACAGATTTAGAGGTCAAACTGCACTCATGCCCTGAAGCAGTCAGGAGGTGTGTTCCCCAGATAAACAGATGAATCTGGTTTGGGGGAAAATATTGATTCTCAATAATGTTTACTGCACTCAATTTAAGATTGAAATTGACATTCCTATTGTCTCCGGCACTCAATATACAATATTTGTAGAAACTCGTCCTTCAAAACAAAGGAGAAGTCAAAATCATTGTGAAGAATTAGAATAGAGATTTTCCTTTTTTTTTTAATAGATACAGAGGTGAGATGACTTACTCAATTTGCTAATTACTCTATTTTTCATTACAAACTATTAATTAAAATATTGTTGGAGACTATTTTCAGAACGTGTGAGTATTGTGTGCAGAAGGACGTGGTAATTATGGGATTGAGGCAGAAATAAAGTGAGTTATAACATACGTGACCCAGTGCTAATATGTTATCAATACTTTTTGGAAAACAATGGAGCTCTATGGAACAGTCTAAGAAGATATATAAGGCTATCAAATATTGCCATCTTTATTCTTTAAGGGCTAATCTGCACAAATGTATACAAATAATACACATCTACAACTGTATACCAAATGAAAAAAGCTCATAGTATACCAGCAGTATATTTGCTTTTATGTATCTTGCTGGTGTTTCATCAGTTTAATAAAAGCATCACTGTCAGCATCCTTTGAAACTGAGCTGCAGCGTAATGTGAAAAACACATACATACATATCTCCTTGTTTTTAATTAAATCCACTGAGTCTCAAAAACGTGGCTATCATCCATTTTTGAGTACCTTAATTGGTCATGCTTGCTCAAAAGGATAGTGCACTCCTAAGAAAAAGAGATTTAATCTTTATTTGGTTTTAAAAGCTCAGTTTAAAAAAAATTGGAAAAAGTCTTTGGGAACATAATGCATCTTGAGGAGCATAGTGTTTCCAAAAACACCTACAAACAGTGACCTAAATTGAGCACAAAGCATGAATAGAGGAACTTATTCTGCTGTATCTACAGTTAGAGTCCAGCTGCTATCGTGCACCTCTAACCCGAGCCCTCCTCTCTCTTTCATTCTGTCTTTGTGGCAGCAGCTCCAGTGAACTGCTGCATTATTCCTAATCAGATAACGGGGGTCTATTAACCCAGTGTACTATTGTTCGCCCGTTAGTCCTCTGACTCAGAATCAGACCCCTCCTCCAGGAGCCCAGCGGACTTAATCTAATTTTCCACGCTCCGGTCCAGAGGGCTCGCTAGACCTCCATCCAAACAGCGAGAGTGAAAGAGAGACATCAATATTCAGAGGTAATAAAGGGGACTGAGGAAAGAGTTGGGAGTTAAGAATAACCGCCGATACAACTGAACTCGACGTGAACAAATGACATCTTGAGGGTCAGTTTAGGTTCAGGACCGTTTCAGAGGCGACCACAGGAATCAGTTTATGTTCACTGCTAGTCGTCAACAAATGAATTTTCATCAGCTATCAGGCGGCTAATAGTAACAGGCAATCAAGATGTAAACACTTCAATTATTCATTGGCAGCAATAGACTGAAAATGAAGGAAAACATAACTTTGTAAGATTATTTGTATAGGAAATCTACATTAGGGTCATATATGAACATAGTAGCACTTTATAACCGTGGTATCTACATTTTTAAAGTGAACTCGAGTCTAAATTGTGTCTCGATTGGAATCATAATGGCATGACGCACATAACTTTTGGATGCACAGTTGCTTTGCACAAATAAAGTGTAAAACGACAGTAAAAATCCCCAAATAAATGGCTCCCTGAGAGTTCCTACAGCAAGTTCTGCCTTTAGAGCCGTCAATGCTTGGAAAGCTGCATGAGCTGTGATGCCAATTGTGCCCTGAGAGCTGCAGTACACAAACCTTATTGTTGTGATTGTGTGACAGATTTAAGTTGAAATGTGTTTTAATTGTCTGCCGTCTGCTTCAGAGTAACATATTTCAGTAGAAACGATCACAGGTCAGAAGTCAGGGTCCCCCGGGGTGTGTGAGAGTAAACTGGCTGCGGAGTGACTACTGTATAAAGGGAGGAGGAGGTTTGGCGGCAGGACTGACTGTAATGCAGACCTGCTGAAACAACAGAGCGGGCGGACTCTCCTCTCGGCTTGTTCCCAGTCTAGTATAATCACACAGCGAGCCCGTGTTGACAGGGGCCCGTGTTTGGCTTGGATGGCTGTGCTGGGGACACAGCGTCTGGCGAGGAGCGTTTTAGCTGGGGGGGTTCGGCTACTGCAACACAGATTGACTTTGTGACCTCTTCTCCTAATCGAGCCTTTATTCTCCTGGCAGGAGCAATCAGAGGTTGTAAAAGGTGAGTTTGTCTACCTTTGAACTGCTGCGGAAAAACACCCTGAGGGAACACCTTGTGATACATCCACTGACTTTCTTATCTCCTTCTGTTTTGGGCGGATTGGATTTACTCGTATAAAACGTGATAAATCCATTGACCCTCTTATCTGCCTCTGTTCTCTGGATTTGCGCTGACAAAACAACAGTAAGTTGTCGAAGGCTCTGTTGTGTTTCTGTCTCCCTCTGATGTCCAGTGGGAGATTAGAGAACAAACGCAGCGAGGAATGCGGAGCCACAAGAAGCTCAGGATTATCAAGTGAGTGCAGATGACAGCGAGCAGCAGATATTTGGTAAGGGAACGCTATTGTTCCATATTCACACGCACAAACTCAGACTTTTGATGCTAACGTGCTCAGTCACGATATTTCAACACCCGGATTCCTTCAGTGTACAGCAGCTCCACATGAGTGGGCTGGAGGCATGTGACGGCTGGTTTGTGCAAACTCACACATCGCTCTGGTGCGTGTAGACCCGGTCGAACAGAGCCTCCGGAGCCATCCATTTCACGGGGAGACGACCCTGCAACAACAGAGGCACAACAGAACCGCTCGGTCAGCAGAACCGTTCTGTACAGAGCAGACCCAAAAATATGGACCCAAAATCACAGAGGTCGGCTCCGTCCTGCCGTGACACCTTGAACTTCGGCTCGCCTGTCTTATAAACCACATTCATTTACAAGGTTAAACGTTTTTAGACTACAGGTGTTTTTGTATAACTCTTTGGACGCATCCAGCTTGGTAAACTGAACTCTTGTGGCCTCTACCTGCTTGGAAATCTAATTTATATATAAAAAGTTAGTTTATTTTCCTTTTATTGAGAATAAATTCCTCTAAAAGGTTGTTAAAGTTGTTGAAGTTCTGATAGACAATCCATTTTCTATAACATAATAATATTAAATCAAACAAACTATTTATTGTAAGAGCTGTAGAATATTTATTGCGAGGCAAAATATCCTTGATCTCACAATCCCTTCTCTTTGTGCAAGGTAAAGCTTAAAATAATTAGCAATTTCTATTTTCTTTCTGACAAAGAGGCATTCAAGAATGACACTCACGTTCGTGGTCTTTTTGTAGTAGTCTATATTGTGCACATCTCTGGCGAGACCGAAGTCGGCGATCTTCATAATGTTGTCCTCTGTCACAAGCACGTTTCTGGCGGCCAAGTCTCTGTGGATACACTGAGGGAAGAAGAAGAAACGCATCAAACACACGGCCACACAACAAATTGCACAGACGCAGACACACACACATTCTCCTACAATTGTACCATTGTCTGACAACTCAAACAGCATCCTAACCAACAACCTTGAAACTTTAAACTGTGACATTTTGTCTCTTTTTAAAGCATCTCCTGTAACAGATTTTTTATGTTTGAAACTCTGAACTTTAATACAAAAAATTCCTAACCGTGGTTACGACCTTCAAAGTGTTTAAATCATTATGATTCAGAAATGTTTCCTCTCATTTTAGCTAACCCTAAACCTCATTTTTGGCTAACCCTAACCATACCTGTTACTCATTCTTATTTAACACCATACAACAAATAATTTATAACAAGCTAAAATAGATTAAGACAGGTATAAAATAAATATAAAAGTTACAGTGCAGTGTAAGATATACATTGTTTTTTTGATTGATACCAAAAAAACTTTCTAATTTCTGTATTTTTTTAGGATTAGCATTCCTCCAGGCACAGATACTCAGCTCACTGAAACAGCATTTGTCTATCAGCATTAGAAAACACAGCGTCATGGCGGCTGACCTTCTGCGAGGCGAGGTACTCCATGCCTCGGGCCACCTGGTAGGCGCAGGACACGAGGTCTTTGAAGGTGAGCTGCTCGTCGGGGATCTTACAGGTGTCGAAGGAGTAGTCCATGCCCGGCGGCCGCCTCGCCCGCAGGTACTCCCTCAGGTTGCCCTTAGAGGCGTACTCCACCAGGACGTAAAGAGGCCCTGAACGCAACACAGAGCACAGGGTCACTTTCAGCACAACACTTCATATATTGTGTTAGTTATCTCCTCTGTAATGCACTGTGGTCTCACCGTCCTGTGTGCACGCTCCCAGCAGGTTGATAATGTTTTTGTGTTTTCCAATCATCTTCATCATCTCCATCTCCGACACCAGGTCTGACAAGTCTTTATCCGTGGCGTCATCTGAGGAAAACAGAAAAGGAATAAAGAACCCATGATGAGGCACTTTATCCACAGGGACAAAGGATAATAAGTCATTCATTGTTGTCATCGGTTCATTCATTGTTTTTTCCAGTAAAGCAAAGAAAAGGAGCGCAGAAATCAACAGAAGAAGACAGGAAGTAAACACTAACAAGAACACAGTATGGGCTCTGACAGTGTTTAGAGACTGGTGAATGGAAAGGCAAACTTGAACAGATTTGGACAGTTACAGAAAACCTCAATCAGTGCTGCCGCCATTTTAAGTTATGTTGCTTTTACAATTATTTTATATCAATACAATTATTTTTAAAATCAATATTGTGAGTCAAGTCAATGGTTAATTTAATATTTAACCGTGTAATAAGTAGGATAATTTGCAGCGATGCGGTCATTAATGAAACTGCACATTATCCCTTAAGCAGACTTAAGTTTGAGAATAAGGGAAGCATGAGACCAGACAAAGCAAATTCATATGTGTACAGAGATCAAAACAGAGAGGTTCACTAACTAACCTTTCAGCATCTTCACAGCAACATCCAGCGGCTTGTTGGGCTTCTCTTTGTCGATGCCGATCGCCTCGGCCATCACCACCTGCCCGAAGCATCCCTCGCCCAGAGGTTTGCCCAGAGTCAACCTGAAACACAAGAAAGACAGTCTTAGAGCTTTGATTTCTGCTGCTGGCAGTGTGGAGGGTTTTCTCATATCTTTTGTTTATTTCTGGATAAGCGAGGAGGAAGGTGTCGTGTTGACCTTGATGAAATGCGGCTCAGATGTTTTCACAGTGCATGATGTTTCAAGGACAACTCCACAGTGTCTGTTAGCTGTGAAATATGTGGCTTGGCAGCGTGAAAAAAGCCACAACGCATGCACCGTGTTTCTTTCTTTCTGACAGGCGTCTAAACAACAGTGATGAATGTAGATCCGTGGAAGCATTTTTCTTACCGCGTGCGAGGAAACTCCCATTTGGGGTCGGAGGGCAGCTCCAGCTCCGAGACGTTGGCCAGCATCGGTCCGTCGCTGGAGGAGAGGCGGGCGATCCGCACCAGCGGGGTGTTGGAGTTCATGGAGGAGTTAGAATCCAAGGACACCTGCTTGGGTGCAAAAGACAGACTGTTATAGACTCTGAACAGGACGAGATGATGTGTGTTAAAACACACAGACAGAGGGGAAAGAGGAAGCCTTACATGACCTCTGAGCAAAAACTGAATATTTTATTATTAAAGTATAATAACCTTGATATGAACGTTTAAGTTAGCATCAAATTTTAAACTGGATAGTAGTTTTAATGAGGTAAAATAAAAAATATATTTATCAATATGGGTAATATTTCAGTGGATCAAGTCTTTGGATCACAAAATATAACACAATTCTCAGTTTTCGTATAAATATGCCAAAATTACCTTATTCAATACAAGTATATGAAAAATACTTATTTTAAAGTTAATCTAATGCCATTGCCGGTGCATTTTCCCCTTTTTTAAGTCTTATTGGTTTTATAAGGGGCCAATAACCCAGAAATTGAAATAATAACTAAAACAAAAAATGTTAAATAGTAAAATATTAACGTTTTTGAATGTAAAACGGGCCAGAGTTAACCTCCATTTAAACTTCAACAAGTACAGTAATCACATTTAAAAACTGCATTAATGATTGAGTAACTTTAAGATGGAATGATTTTCCGGTAATGACAGACTGCAAACGTCCCGTATCTCAGGACCAAAGTCAGAGCTCATTCGGCAGCTCTGAGTTTTTCTGAGAAACAGCCTCTGACACTGGCGGTGACTTTTACAAACAGCCGGCCCGTGGCAGTGCAGGAGGAAGCAGACGGAAACAAAGACGAATGAAGGAGGGAGCAGAGGTGGGCGAGCGTGAGGTGGCGTGGACGTCTCCATCCATCAGCCAGATCCATTTCCAAACTGCTGCCAAGCCCGCCGCGGGCCCGTCATCCCACCACCATTTATCTGACTGCTGAGGGGGGGGACTTTTGATGAATCTGTTTGTGTCTGCCAGCTTGGCCGCTTCAGGTGGGGTCCTCAAACAAACATGTCCACTTACCAGACCCCTTCGTAAACTTCTCGGAGTAAAATGAGAAAAATGCTGTGAAGCTTATACAAAAAACAGCCCGACCACAGTTTTCAGAGGCATGAAAAGTAATATCTGATAGAACATGCCAGGGGGTTTATGGGAGATTTACTCAAGAGTTATGAAAAAGAAAGGAGAGAACCGGGAGATTAGCTTTACAAAAACGAAGCAAAGATTACAGAAAAATGCAATAAGGCCTTTCCCTGCACTACCTTATAAGAGCATGTATATAAAGGTACGGAACAGAACGATTTAGAGGTTACAATTAGAGCGTCTTACAGTACCTACTATAACCTGCTGTTATGGAAGGCATAATAAGAAATATGGATTATTTTTAAACTTTCCAGCTAAATCCTGACTTTTAACCGCCGTGTTTGTTTTCCAAGAACTGTGTTATGACTTTCAGGCACTATTTTCCTTTCTAAAAATGCATCTTTTTGCCATTTGAGGAGCACAACCCTTCAATTATGGAGCTGGAAAGCTGGAGCTCACACAGAACAACCACACAGTGACTGAGAGACTCCAGCAGGGTGGAGCAGGGTGGAGAAACTCGTTATGTGCATCCACAGTGCAAATGCAAGATAGATGACTTTCTGGATCACAAAGATTACAAGAACCCAAAGAATAAGAGTCACACTGCACTGCCTGAAGACGTTATGTTTTCACACTGTACCGTATGCGTTTAAATGTCATTTAAAACTGTAATTAATTTGCTAACTAATATTGTAAATAGTATACAGCGTTGACATTTTCTCAGTTGTAGGCTGGCCTATAAATAAAATATGTGTTTTAATATTCTGATAGTTTATTAGTAGTAGAGATAGTTTATTTTCTATTTTCAATTCAAGTGCAATACACTTGTCTAGATGCTGCTGTGACCAAATCATTTCCCAAATCGGGATCAATTGAGTATATTTAATCCAATCTATAAAACAGCGATCAGTGGCACAGATGAAAGTCCTTTGATGAGAGTTAAGCGCATTGAATAGAGGTGAAGATGAGGATGAAGGTTCATTAATTAATGTGGAGAGCCAGATAAAGAGCTCCAGTCAGATTTTAAAAAGCACTTTGCCTTTGTTGGACATTTCTTAAAATCCTCAAAACTTTCGTTTATTTCTTATTTTGGTCTTGAAAAGGCCTCGATTTATCTTGGCCTAATTCTGTTTGGACTTGGATTTGACTTGGATTTGATCGCGGTTCATCCTGAACTCCCGAGAGACAATGCCGTGAAGACTTCTGCCGTCTGTGGCGATGCAGCTGCTCCACTTTATGTTTCTCGCCAAACAGTTGAGGGCCGAGTGTGCATTACAAGGAGTGAAATCTAAAACTAACACTGACAGTCACACGAGGGCATAAATATCCCTGAGCTGAATCTGCTCCAAAATAAATGTGAACACATGTCAGCAGAGTGATGCCTTCCAGCGTCCGCACAACGTCATCAAACCAGCGGGACAGCGAGAGTCAGATAGACGCACAATAACGTTCTCGACTTATACTCTGAGCTTGTGTGAGTCCTGAGCTGCACGCAATTCTTCTTTGAGAATAACAGAGATTTCAAAGACAGAAGTTGCAAAAAGACACTCTTCTGCAGGTTTCTCAAAGTGGCACTGATATACTTACTTACTAATATTACTTTATATTTCCACAACTCTCCATAGCTATTTCCTGGTGCTTCCTTGGGTTAAATATGTTACTCCTTCCCTGACTATTAAAGTAATCTAGATTTTGCTGTTTGAAGAGAAAACTGCTGAAAACAGCATCTGATGCAATGTGAGTGTTAAACAGGGTCCTGCACTGTCTTGAATCTTTAAGGGAATATGTTTTGTGGGAGAAGAAGGCCTAATTTTCTCATTGTTTCATCTTATTGGAGCAAACTTATTACAAGTTAAGCTAAAAGCTAAACTAAACAGACAGGTAGAGAAAAAGAGGGGGGAAAGTGTGTTCGAATCTTGTATCTACTTTCTGTTACCTGTCTCTTGAGGGGGAACTTTGACAGTTTCTGCACGGGTGGCGTTGGTAGCGTCTTCTGTGTCGTCATCCTCATGCGGCAAAGCACGACGATGACCAAGGCGAGGATGAAGAGCACGCAGCCCGTCACGTAGATGAGGATGTCTGCGTAGTAGTCCTCCTTTTCAGCGCTAACTGCTTTGGCAGGAGGAGGTCAGAAACATGGGATGTCAGAAAAAATACAAGCACTGAATAATGCTAACAACTTTTCTTACCCTTTTGTTACCCTTTTCCAAATCTAAGCTTAGTAAAAATTACTTCTTATTGATTGAAGAGAAATATTGCTTTGCTTAGTAGCACACTTCACAACATTATTTATTTCGTATGAATAACATCTATACATCAAACAGAAACAGATCAGAGGAGTCAGCTTGTAGTTTCATTCTGCAGCAGGTAATTGCACCTGTGAAATGCTTCTTTGCAGGGAGGTAATTACTGTGTTGAACACCTCACAAAACAAAAACGCCTTTAAATTGCCCCGTTGCCTTGACACATTTCAACAGATGATCTGCTCTGATTAAAAAGCTCCTTTCAATGGAGGCTAGATTGCATGTTCTGCTCATGCAATTAAAAGGGGCAATGACACAGTTCTAGTGCGTTTAAAGTGCGCCAACAAGTAACAATCTTTCCTAATGTACGATAATTACATAACAAAATGAACGATTGTGCTATTGAGAAAAGCAAAAGAAAAGTACGGTTGCAATCACAATTTCAGGGAGTTTTTAAACATTTAAGGTGGAAGAAATGGACGACAAAAGACCCGCAGAGAGAAGAGGAATATACCTGGAATCACTGTCAGCCAGGCAGAGTGGTAAGCATAGCCGATAGAGTTCCCTGCCAGACAAGTGTACTCGCCCGCATCCTCAAAAGACACATTGCTCAAGAAGAGAACCTCTAGCTCCTTATCTGTAGTGTTAATACCGGCCGTCTGTGGAGGATCAGAGGGGGTAACAAGATGGAGGGAGAGAAGAAAGAGAAGAGATATCATGAGCCCAAAGCTTCTTAGAGGAAACACCAAATACACCCTGCAGGAAAGGACAGGAGTGCGGATTTGAAGGCAGTGCTGCTTTTCTTCTGCTGACACCAACACCTGAAAAACACCCAAGCTGCACCGTCACCAAGCTGCGAAAAAAGCCTGCTGGTTTAATCTAAATCCACACACAACCTGAAAGTTGTCACACTGCGAAACATCTCCTTCTTATCAAAGTAGTCTTTTCAGATCTGAAAATGAAAATGTTTGACATTGCAGCAAGAAAAGTTTTGAATTAACTAGTTCCAAGAATTGTTGTTAAAATTCATTTTCTTGAATCAAGTACAACAATCTGCTTTATTCTGGCTTCTTCTAAACTGGCACTAGGGTAAAAAGGTTTTGTAACATGTTGAATTATCTTGAAAACTGTTTTTGATACTCTTACCCCAATGCCAGATGTTATCCCTTATTTAAGAAACCGTACATTTAACTCTCACTATCAAAAAAATACTTATTTAAGACGTTTGCAACAGACAATGGAGATTGATAGTTTTCTCTTATTTGCTGCTTAAACACGAGTGAGTTCAAATCAAACCAGCTTAAATTCTGCCTGACACCAAAGCAAAGCAGATCCCTTCACCAGCAATCATGGCAGCTCAATGGTGTAACGGCAACATCAAACTTGGAATATAAGATGTTATTTTTCAATGTTTTTGTAGCTGTATGCATTAGTATCTTTTAAGTCTTTTCTTCTAGGGGTACCTCAAGGATCGACTCTGGGCCTATTGCTTTTATGTAAAATTAAATTGAAATGAACTACCGTGAATAGCTTGTCCAAGATTTTTGTTCACTTACATAAGAAATAATATAAACATTTTTAAGCTTAACAAACATATGTTTAGTATTAAAAAGACTAACACTTACAACCACTAAAGACACAGTATGGTCAATTATAAATAACCTTGAAATTACTCTAAAATGAAGTCCCTGCTGTTGTGGCTTTTCCCCTTTGACTAATGGTTAGTGCGATGACCAGTGGGGGAGTTTCAAACCAGTGTCTGATGTGGCTTTGTAGGGGGTTTGGTGGTGGGGGTCTCTTACTCCCAAGGCCTCAGTAATGAACAGTGACATCCAGACCCAGTCATGAATCAGAGTCCTGCTGCATGCTTTCATATAAGGACACATTAATACAACTGGAGAATGCACTCTCAGTGAAATCAATACCACTCTCTGTGTGTTTGGTTGTCGAGTTTTTTTTTTACATGGGGTTTAATATATGCATGTGTGTGTAAAAGTGGTGGGTCGGAGAGCGGGAGACTTTTTGTCGCAGTAATTAACGGTGTGTTTGTTATTGATCGGGGAGGAAGACAAAGTGGCACTGGATGTTAAAATGGATCGGAGCTACTAACTAACTAACAGAATGGGAGAATATAAACTTAATTCCTAGCAGAGGAAATAGTGTGTGTGTGTATGTGTGTGTGTCAGTTAGCTCAAGTGTGTGTAGATCTGTTTTATTTTTGTAGCAGTGATTCAAAAGGTGTGTTTTTTATTGATCGGGGAAGAAGAAAAATTGCCACTGGATGTTAAAAGGGATACTAACTAACACAATGTGAGCATATACACTCAAATCCTAGCAGGGTAATGTGCGTGTGTATGTGTGTGTGTGTGTGTTGTCCTATTAGCAAGCCAGTAAGTCTATCAAACCCACAACCAAGAAGAGCCCCGCAGAGAGGAGACACAGCATAGCATCAAAGGTGCTGAGGCGGCAGTCCTTCAGAGCTCAGGATTTACCTGGTTTGTGCACCATGAGCCAGAAAGAGTTTTCCGACCTGCCTACAAAGTTTGAGGCGCGACACCAGTACTTCCCGGCATTTCTCTCTGTCACGTTGGACAGTTTCAACTTACTGTGGGCCTCAGTTTGTTTACTGTCAAAACTCTGTAAAGGGAAAATGTAGAGGCCTTTACAGAAAATTCCTGCAAGAACACATGTAGAGAACATAGATGCAAACCTGGAGAAAACACACACACATATACACACACTCTGCCAGTTTGCGAGCTTAAAAGCATGAAACACATACACACCGTCTAACTGTCTATTTGGAGATTAAAGGCATTTCAGTATGTCAATCTTACCGAAACGTGTGTGCTACGTTCCTTAATAACACACACTTAAACTTGCTCACACACACATTGCTCGTGACAGGCACTCCGGTAGAGAAACTGCAGATGAATAATTAAACGGGCTAAGCACATAAAGGAGAAAACATATCATGTTTTATGGTTGCTTAATGAACATCCAGGGCTCGGCTCCAGACGCCCTCCCTCTCCCCTCCCCACGCTGGGCCGAGCCGCTCATCGTTAACTCTTTTTCCAGGCATCAAAAGAGCGATTCAGGCATTTCTCAAAAAAATAAAATCACGCATGACCCCCTCCTCCCACCCCCAGCTGTATTTAAGTTATATGGTGTATGCCACACATGAGATGTCGCTGAGAGTCTGAATGAAATGTGGTGAGAGTGTAGAGAGAGGCACACACAGATCTCAGTAAATACTGTTTCAATTATGTGGTAGTCGAAAATAGAGCGTGGAGCCGCGGTCTAGGCTTCCTTTCCCCCCTCTTTCTCTCTTTCTCTTGGCCTGTCTCCCTCCTCCTCTTTCTCCCCGTCTCTCCTCCCTCATTTCTCTCTTGTTTGAGTCACTTTTTTTTTTTAAAGTCGCGACGGTAATCTGATCTAGAAAACATTTGAATAACACTGCCAACAGGGCTGATGACGTCCTGATCACATTTTTACTTAGAAGCTTTATCAAAATGATATTTACTTTAATGTAAGTGTTTAATAGCTCATTCTGGTAGTTTTATTTAGCTAAATACTGTGAATAAGAGCCTTTTAAAGGAAAAGTTAAACATTTAATTAGTGTGCTTTAGAGGTGCTGGTATTTTTTTTACCTTTAGTCAGATCCAGGATAGCTTTTTTCAGTCGCTATGCTATGCTATGCTATGCTAAGCTAACTGACTGTCAGCTACCATGGCAATATACTTGATTAAACATATTTCAAACTGTTCCTTAGAGTTGAGGTGGTTCCTCTGACGTCATGTTTAATGTGTTTTCCTTGATTATTTTCACTTTAAATAACCTTCTACTTTGGTGCCAACCGTTCACATTATAAATATATTTTATATTCTTTGTAGTAAATGATTTTCTGAAACAGATTATGAAGCCAGGATCTGCTAGGGCGATGAGTGTCCCTCGTGCGCATGAATGTTATTAATTAAGGCTTCAGCAGCAAAATAATCCATCATTGATGCAGCCAGGTGTATAACTGAGTACTCTCTTCTACCTTGATATCATTATTTTTTAACTCGCTTCAAGTCACTGCTGAATAAAGTAAACCTCCGTTTGAAAGCCTCAATCCATCTTTTAGGAATAGATGTTATGTTACTGATTTCATGTCTCCTGCTTCTCTCCTTTTGTTATTTCTCTGTCTCTTTCTCCCTGCTCGTGTTTCTATTTCCCCCCTTCTTATTTATTTCTCTCTCATTCCTTCTGTCTCTGCCTCTCCATCTTTACCCACCGCTCTGTCCCACATTCCCTCTCCCTGCTGACTTTGCCCTTCCTTGTATTCCTTCACTCATTTTTTCCATGGCTTTTTTGGGTGCCTCTTCCCTCTCTCCTCCTCCTCCTCCTCAAACCACGCGACGCAGCACATCTGACGGCAGCGGCGGTTAACAGAGCCCGTCTCTCTCCCTGTGTTGCCGCCACCACGGCAGTTAACTTAGTCCAAACCAGATGTTTGTTTTATTCCCTCGCTCTCTTGAGAGGCAAAAAATAAGAAGAAGAGAGACGCAAAATAAGAAAGCAAAAGGCCTTCTTGGTTTTTTTTTCGATGGGAGTCTTCCTCTGTTCACCCCAAATAAATAAAAAACACGCCTCGCAGTGGGTTTAGGGTGGTGTCCTCCTCGGTGAGGAATGCTTTCTACTCTATTCTTGAACACCAACACAGCCTGAAGAGGTGATGAGACCTCCAGCAGTTTCTCCTTAGCAGGAGCAAACCCTCCTAAGTCTATCTGACGCCTTCCCTACTGTGTTTATTTAACCTTTATTTCACAAGGGAGTGCTTGGGATTGAGAAATGCCTTTTAAAAGAGTAACAAGATGCAGCTCCAGGACAACCTTAGAGGCTGCAGACAAACAAAACATCTGAAAAGTTTACCCAAAAACACTTTACACAGATGAATGCAAAATCTATATATAGATAAAGGTCAGATAGACAAACTATTTCGCAAACTTGTGTATGTATAATTGAAGAGTTCATTGTAGGAAAAAGTGAACACATCGGGTTCAATCAACAACACCAATCAATCGAAGTTGATTGAAGCAGGTCTAGCCTAAAAATGTGACCTTTAACGTGGATTAAGGCTTTTTTTTTTAAGGGTGCTACTATATCATAAATGTTAGCTTTTCTTCGTTTTGTCTTCTGACATTTTCCTTCTTTAGTTTGCCCTTTGGCTAATCTTTCAGAAAATCGAAATAAAGCTGTTTATGTTTTTGTTTCTCCTATTATTTGTTTTAAAATCCAATAAGTAAAGTTCAGGACTTTTAACGTAACACATATCGGATGAAATACATTTTTAAGAAATGTAAATATATAAAATGATTGACATTTATCATGTTGGTAATTCTGTTGTGGTCCTGCTATGGAAATCAAAAGAACAATTCCAGCTTTAATGAATGAATTTAATCTACATCAACGAGTTGCCTACATTATTCAGGACAGTGCTACAATTAGGTGCTAAAATGCATGATCTCCTGTCAAAACTGAAGCAGTGCAGGTGCCACGATCAGAACATCTGTCGTGTGATTTACGGTCATGTTTTTTGGTTAATGAGTGAACGTTTTCTCTATATGCCTTCCCATAATGAAGGTGTTGCAGGAATGAGCTCTTCAATTATACGCTGCAGTGAAAAGAGCCTGCGGGCCCTGCAGACCCTCCTACCGTAAAACTCATTACACAAGACATTTAGGAGGGATTAATTATGAGTGAAATTATCATAAAGTGCTGCTGTGCTCCCGGCCGGTGCTCATTAGAGGTGTGTGCCGCAGACCCACCTTCAGGATGTTGACGTAGGGAACGCCGTCGGCGCCGTAGCGGCTGCCGTTGACCTCGATGTGTTTGAGCCACTGGATGTGCGGCTGGGCGTCGCTGTACACCTTACAGTGAAACTCCACGTCGCTGCCCACCACCACCGACTGATTGGCTGGGAGGCCGGCCTGCAGGATGGGTCTGTGGGGGGAGCGCTCTGTCGGAGAAAGCACGGAGTCATTAGTCATGCTTGGGAATTATGCTGTAGAAACTTCTCTCTGGTGTGTTTTTAGCGCATTTTAATGTATTCCTTGTTTACAGAAGCAGAGTAAATGAGTGAGGGTTGTTTACCGAGCACATCCAGTTGGTAGGTGTGGGTGATGGCGCCGTACTTGTTCTGCACCACACAGGTGTAGTTTCCCCGGTCTGACGGCACGGCGCTCTCCATCACCAGACTCCACTGCTGGTGTCTCAGCTGGGGGGGGGGAGGGGAGATGTCAGGATTTGTTGTCATGACACAAATTGATGTGTGAGGACACGGAGCTCTTTTTTCAATAAATCTCAGGGTGAGTTAAGTGTGTCCGGAGTACGTAATATAAAATGAACTGTAAAATATATACAGAATAAGTCAGAAATATACATTGAATACATAGTATACATTTTGGGATTTATAATCCTTAACAAGAATAACACGGGAGCAGTTTGGGAGATTAGGAACTATGCAACCAAGATACACTTAGTAGATCCAGATAAATACTGTACACTAATTCACAAGATGAAGCAACTCTTTCACAACAAATGAGCACTCTTTCCACAAAAGAAAACCAGTATAACAACTTAAACTCTCTGTAATAATTGTGTACTGGTTGACGCAGGATAGACGTGATGAGCCGAAAAATGTTTTGACATGGACAACGTCTTGATGGGAAACATCTCGGTGTGCCCACAGAAAACTGAGATCAAAAGGGTTCAGTGTGGAGAGGAAAGTCCACTTGGGATCAGATTTGATAAGAAATAATTTTACACTGAAGAAATGTGAGAGGATCTATTCAGTAATTCTCAAGATGACAGATTGCTCAACACGCTGTAAAACAAAGATGGACAGGAGCCTTAAAAAAGAATGCCACAAAGCCCCAAATATTTCATTTAAACTAATTCATATAAAAGAAATGCTCATATGGGATTATGTTGATGAAAAACAGCTCAGAAAGTCTCTTGAAATCATTTCATCTCTCCCTGCAGTGATGGCAGGCAGCCTTTTTTTTCTTCTTCTGCACCTCTAAAATTGGTTCCACTGTGCCAGTCAAGAGCAATCCTCTCCCGGAGAGTCGAAGGGTACATTTTGTGTAGTAATTGAAAGCAGGTGTGGCTGTGTGGCAGCAGAGACAGACAGATAATAACTTGACAGATTCAGAAGCTGCTCAGAGGCAGAGAGTGAGCAGCACAGCACAGCGAGAACACAGAACCTGCTACGCATCGCTGGCAGAGTCTCCACGGGCCGACCTCCACGGCGTGAGTGGAAACATGCAGACGCTCACTGCTGCGAGACAAGCGTGGAGTGAACTCCTCCGAAAGAGGTCAGAATGACTAAAGACGGGAGTGAGTGATGTCAACAAAGAGGCTTTTCAGGGTGGAACACTTAACATCACCTGCGTAGGAAAATGTGCCGACGCAGAGTGTTTTCACAAACGTTTAACCCCACGCATTTAGGTAGGAGGCCAGCCATTCACAGAACGTATATATTTGTAGGTTACGTCCCCCCCTCCTACTTCTTTTTCTCCCTCTGTCTTACAGTACACACTCCTTAACTCTCTCTTGGAGGCACATGCGGAAAATAGTGTAACAGTGTAAATATTATGCCTGTGTGTGCTTTCTGCAGTTGCATGGTAACGTTGAGCAGGCAGCCCGCTCAACGCTGGCAAATGGTTTTTTGAGAGCGGCTGGCTCCACCCCGTCTACCCCTCTCAGAGCCGGGGAGTCAAACTGAAGTCAATGGCGGCTCTCATGAGCAGATGAGTGACGCCTTATGCTGCGGTCGCTGAGCCCGAGGAGAGGGGGGGGGAGGCGAGAAAAGAGGCGACGTATGAGGAGGGAAGAAGGTGGTAAAATACGAGCTGAAGTCGATGCTCTTTAGAGGCCAAGACCACCAACAGAAACAGAGAGAGACTGTGATCAGAGTTATGGTTTATTTAGGCCTCCATATCATAACAATACATCATTCACTGACAACTTAAAGAAGGGAAAGTACATTCACTTCTTCTGAGGTGCTGGCCTATCCAACTTCTTCTGACAGCTGTACTAACTGTGCAGATTCTGATTTAAATTAAACTTCTTATGACTATGGTTGCTGTCAGGAAATGCATCTTCTTTGTTGCTACTCATGTCACAGCCTGTTTTAGCTCAATGTATTTCTAACACAATCTGCAGAGGAGTATTTCATACTTTAAAAGAATCTGCAACAGGAAAATCCCCAAACCAGACCTTCAAAATGTATCCGGGCACACTTTATTGCTGTTTTTTTATATTAACAGTTGTTACAATTTGCAAACCAGCCAAAAGTAATTTGTTGATGCTTTTTGTCTTAGACTTGTTGTTAACTTATCTTAAAGCAAGACTACGCAAGGTCTAATAGAGAAAACAACAAAACTCTCAACTTTATATAAAAAGTTGTAATCATAAGCCATTATTATGTTATATATCTGTCACACACGGGGACAGTGGCCACTTTCAGCAAAGTTTCATTGTCCTGTTTTTTCCCCAATTTGGACTATTACTGCCTCCACTGTTACAGCTGCTCAAAGTGTTGATAACCACTAGAGAAAGGTATTTCTCCACTGCACATTCACCCAAATGGAATCACATGTGTGTAGTAGTTATTAACTTTGAGTGACATGTCCAATCCACTTGCTTTAATGACCATGTTACATTGGCTAACCCCTGTTGAACCTGCAGCATTAGTCCCCGAACGTGATAATCCCATCCCATCCAATCATGCCAGATTCCAAACAGAATTAAATTATTAAGGAGCTTACGTTAGAGTCATACAAGGCTTTAAAGGTTTTAGGGCTTTGGCTGTGAACCTACAGAAGGGCACAAGCCATGGGAATGGACAGGGGAGTTTCATACTGCAAAAAGTATTTGCCCAGAGGAGAAAGGAACAAGGAGCAGATTTGGATTTGCATTGATTTATGATGCATGATATATCTTGAGACAAATGCATGTATCCGCTTCTTTTAAGATTTGCTCTTGCCTTACAGAAGCTGCCAGAGAAGTTAGCTCACCCTATTGGCAGATTCTTTCATTTATGTTAAATCATAAAAAGAATTCACGACTCGACTGCCAGCTTAAACGGTTCATAAGCATGCAGACATTTTATTTTTTGCAGCGTAGCAGTTGTCTGGGAAAACACAGGAAGCTCTGCTCTCTTTATAGTCCAAACCCTCCGTCTTCACCTCGCAAAATAGCCCTGTCAGAACCAGTTACCAGAATTGATGACTGTGTCAGAGCGGAGCAGCGGCCCGGATCTGCGCTACCGTCTAATTTGACCTACGGAGAAAGAGGAAATAGATAGAAGAGACCCTAGGGGCTGGCTATTAACGCTTTGTAAAGTTTGTGGGTCTATTGACTGGGGTTGGCTCTACCTGGCATTGCATCAACAAAGATGAGAAGACCGTAAAATGTGGAGTGTGCAGGAGAAAACCAAATAAACAAGATAATCTGTCTTTTGATAACTCTAGTGTATTTGGGTAAAACGACAGGGGAGAAAGGTGAATGACGATGGAAGTGATAGAATTTAAAAAAGAGTCCAAAAATAATCTTGCAAAGTGTAGCAATTCCTACGCGGCCTACAGAGACTCACAATCAAGGCTGTGTTAAAACCTGGCACGGTAAAACAAGGATTTAAAGTGCTTAAAGTCTTAAAAAGTAACAGTGTGAAGCCAGTTAAAGAGGCCTGCCTTGGAAACCTGTCAAGATGGGGTTTGAAAAATCATTTAAGCGCTGGGTTAGAAGATACACAATAATTACATTGTCAACTTTTGTCCCGCTTTGTGCCGCCGCAGTTTAGCATGAACACAATAAAATCCCTTGCAGCATATGTGGCAGCATACAACAGCATTGGCTTTGGCTGTCAAAGACTGAGGCCTGTTCAATGGGCTGGAGACACGCCCCTCTCCCCACCTCCCATCTGATGGCTCAATAGAGAGGTGAACTTTGACTTCTAGGCCCTGCCCCTCTATAACGGAGGAGGCTTGGAGCACCACAGTTGTCTGGGGAAGAAGCACAAAGCTCCGGCACATCGCCCTGATGGAATTTAATTTCCAATTTTACCAATGAGCCGCACATCCTATTAACCGTGTCATTTAGTTTCAACAAACGTACCGTTTGGTTCTCCGTGTTGCATTTCAATAGACTTACAAAGCGCATGTAAGATAGAAGTGAATGTCTTAACAACCTTTAGCGTGCTGATGGGAAAAAATATACTCAGAAGACATTAGTGTACAGCTAGTGTAAAGCTGGATAATCTGAGGATTTGTCTGATTCAAACTTGTAGGAGTTATATTTATACAACTATGTACTATACACTTTGCTGTTAATCTCTTTCAAAACTACAAGCATTTTTCCCACGATTATACAAGTCACTGAAATGTTTTCGCTGGGAAGCTGAAAAAAATAACAGTATATATAGATGACATAAATATTATAATACAATATTACAAAAATATATACATTTAAGAAAAAGGCTGAATCAAGGAGAGGTCATGGTTAAAGGTGGTTTGTTCTTGGACAACTTTAGGTTCCATATGCCTTACATAATACTTTCCTTTGAGTTAAAGCAGGTGAACCTGTCATTGAAAAGTCCTTAAAAAGTCCTTTACACAAAGAAAATACTGCTCAATATAAAGCATTTTCTACAGTAATTGGATCTGGTGAGACTATAGATATACTGTATATCCTATTTCACAAATTGTTTAGCCCTGTAAATGAGACTAAACCCCTTGTTGAAAGTGATGTATTCAAGGAACAAAGAGGAACACAGTGAATCCTCAGAAAGGCCACTTTCAGGCACTCCAGAAAGAAGGTGGGTAATGGACCCTAATGGTCCGCTCAGTAAGTAACTTTCCCTCACACTGATCTGAAGGCACTCAGAGTCAACGACACACTGTGCTGAGTGGAGAGGACTCACTTCTGATGCAGCATGGATCAGTTAGTGAGTCACGTTAAAGCCACACACACTGTCCCAGCCCTGAGGGACGCCTGACAAATCATCCCATCACCAATCTTTAAAAAATCTGACACGGTCCGCTTCATTCAGAAATGAACCATGCCTGTCAAATAAAAAATGATCTTGTCATTTCCATACGGCTGCCAGAGGAAGACAGCTTCACCTTGAGGACCCTGTTGGAGGAATAGAGTCTTTAGAAGGCCATTGTCAGGCTGTCAGGACTCTGGAGGTCCCCCTTCTTCCTCCAGCCCTGCAAGATGAACTCATCACAGGAAGATGTGAGGAGGGGTGATGAGGGCAGGGACACGGCGACACTGAATGCACCGCAGAAAATGTGTTCTCTGACAACAGATCGCTTTCTGTCTAACACAATGACGATTCAATCTGCAGCCGTGTTTGAATACTTAATACAAACTGATCTTTAGGTATCTTTTCGCCTAAAGTGACCAACCATGAGTTGGAGTTTCTTGTCAGGGTTGTCTGAAAAAAGAAAGCATCTACTGTAGTGAACAAAAAATGCAATCTATGTTTCCTGCAGCTTCCACAGCACTATGAGTCTTTCGAATAATGTCAGAAATAATCCCAGATGGCAGGACATTTGAGCAGCAGCCGTTTTGTCTTTAAGGACAAAGACAGAAGAGGGTCATCTACAGAAACGCTTAAGGAATAAATAATCAAGACGCCACACAGTGCACAGTGTGACTGACAGGTGCTCTCTGGGAAAGGCAGTGCACGAACACTCACAACAGGATCTAAATCATAACCATGTTAAAAATGAGGTGACAATGTAATGGTCTTAGGCACATCACTCAACCTAATGTGAGATAATGTGACTTGATTTTCAGCCTGTGCATTTACTGATGAGTTTTTAAGATATACTTTTTAAATGATTGAGCACCATTGCCAACATTTCCTTCACTTCCATTGTTCTGGACTCATTTCCTGCAGGATGGTGGAGCTTGAGCTAGCAGAGGTTGAGACGTCGGGGTGGGTGAAGCCGTTACCCCTGACCCCTCTGAAGCCAGGCCATGTCAGGGGCTTGTCTGTCACCCAGCACCCTGATTCTATAGAGGGTGACCTCCGCTCACCTCCCTCAAGGCCAACAGCGGCCACATGGTGTATGGATAACTGGATTTTAAAACAGCTCCAGGACAGGAGGGGGGGGGGGGGGTGGGCGTGTGATAACATCTCGATAAATACACAGAAGGAATGTCTCAATAACTGCCACCTCCAGTCTTACATCTTCATCAATGGGAGACATGATGCATGTGCAGGAATTTGTTAAAGAAACACACGCTAAGCACTTTGAATTACCTTGTGTTGAAAGGTGCTATATAAATAAACTTGCCTTGCCTTGCCTAATACAGTGATTTGTAGTTATTACAACACATATATCTAAAAAACGAGAATGTAAGATTAAGCTTTAAGCTAAAATCGTATGACTTAAACATTGCATAAGGATGTCCGAAGCTACAGCAATGTTAAGTAAAGTTAAGGCGCTTAGAAGCATTAAGTATGCAAGTTATAAAAAGAGCAAAATGTACTGAAAGTTAATTAAAAGTCCCAGTTTTGCATGTCCGCAAATTAAGGTAGGTATTTAAAGAACGTTTATTATTTGGTGATTTAGGAAAAACTGACCCTTTGACCCTTATCCATACCAAAAATAAGACAAGTTAATTTAGGGGGACCATGTGTTTCTGCAAGAAGAGCAACAAGGCAAAAACATTTTAGTTGAGAGTCTGATTGTGTGCAGAAAAGCAAATGATAATGAAATTAAAACATATTTACATAGCAGCAGTCACAAAGATCTCTCCGAATCGATTTGACCACCAAGCTGACATACAGAAACAAATATATAATGTCCCAATAAGTTGGACACCAAAATACTTCACGGCACCATTAGAGTGCCATCACTTTCAGCATGGGTGGCCACAGTGGGAACTAAACCCACAGTACAGTCGGTGCCAGGCTCGACACGCTGAGCTATACAGAGCGGAAAATGTACAGGAATTTGTTTCGGCGGCTTGGTGACAACTTAGTGTCACAGCTCACACTGACAACACCGTTACAAGGCCAACTGGACCTCACGTACGCTGTAAAGGCTTACCGTGGATAGTCAGCTATACATATCGCTCGCTAATTATACATGTAACGTCCCATAGGATAGCATGCGTGTATGAAATAGCTACTGCTGCAGAGAGAAATAAACAAGCACTCTTGAGACATTATGCTGAATATGCTGACATTAAAATATCTTAATACTGCATCAGTTACATCTTTATCATGTCCTTTAATGTGTCATTGGTGAGTCATTTTCCATGCTAAAAAGACCTCTTTAGGATTAAAGTCAGTGATTTGGTGAACAGATTGAATAAAGTGCTCTGATTGGTCAGTCTGGGATTAATCCAATGCTAACAATGCAGCTACAAACTTTATCATCAGCAAATTCACGCATACTTCACATGCTAAAAGTTACTGTCAAGGAGCCACTCCAGAGTCCTGAGGGCTGGTGACAGGTGTGTGTGTGTGAATCTGTGTGTACGTTTGTGTGTGTATGTGTGTGTGTGAGAGTGGGGACAGAGGGAGGGAGACAACTGCTGTTGGTCTGCTGGGAGCAGATGTTGGAGATCTCTGTAAACTGTTAATAGCTGCAGGATCTCATTACATTTAACTCTTTAAATGCCAAACCTCCACTGGGGAGAAAGCGTATCTCACCACCCTAACAACCAGCCTGACACACACTCTTTGCTCTGCTGGAGTAAGAAGATGTAGTTTCCATATCAGAGGATAAAAACTCACTACTTGCTGCTTATTGTCTTTATAAAGCTTTACCTGACTCAACAGTGCAAACATGTTTTGAATGCAAACAGACCAATGTTTGCACTAAAAGTGTGTACAAATAAGTTCTGACGGCAGCATATTTACGGGTATTTCTCTCCCCTCATCAATATTTAATTAAGATCATGCAAGGAATAGATAGAAGGCAGAAAAAAACACATGACCCTGGAAGGTTTTACATCTCCGGGCATCATTTTTGAACTTATACATCATTATGTTTGAGTTTATTTTGAACCAAAACACACGTTTTGACTGTTTGAATTCCGATGTTCTTACCGCACTAAATTTGTCTTTTAATCCCGCAGCTCAGGGCCATTAAACGAACACAAAAGTAAACCAAGCCCTGTTACTTTAAGCAGTGCCATTCCACATGAGAGCCCAGTGTTTAGAGTGAATCCGATGACAAAACTGAGTACAACAGCTGTTTGCTGCACTGCATTACTGTCAACATCCAGCTATCACGCGAACACGCATCTCTGTACCTCTCTGTTTCCAGCACAGCAGTTTGACCCCTTCAATTTATTTAGCTCAGTTTAGCCAGGGCTAAGAGCTTCCTGAGTCCTGCTGGGGGCGTCCATCCCCACGGTGCGTTCACTGACCTTTATTCTCCGTGAGAAGATTTCAGAGCATGAGGGCTCTTTCAGCACTTTGCTTCACACTTCTCCAGTTATAGCAATTCAGGCCAGGGAGCATTGCAACACTCTCACTGATCTACTGATAGACACACAGCAGCTCCACTGGACGAGCAGGGGATTAAGATGCTTTGCTTAAAGGCATTGATGGTTGCTCAAGACGGGCAGAGCATCACCTTCTGCCAACAGATTTTTTTTGGAGCCTCAATTTGAGTCTCTATATCACAGCCCTGATCTTCTAACCTTTAAGTGTTAACATGTTTGAAGGTCTCTCACCTTGATGCCTCCCATCCTCTGCTCTCCCTTGAACTCTTTCCCGTTCTTCAGCCAGTGGATGGTGGGCTGCGGGTTTCCTGACGCGGCACAGCGAAACTTTACTGTGTTGGCGGCGGGAACAGCCAGCAGCTTCTTGTCCATCCGGTCAGGCCGGCTCCAATATGGAGCTTCTGCTGAGAAACACAAAACAGGTTGTTCCGTCAGTCATGGAAAAAAACGTCTATCCTAATATAACACATAATTAAATTGATAGTTTTATTAAGTCCTGACATTTCCCCTGAAATCATTTGATATAACTCTCTGATCATTGGTGACACATTTTATGTAAAACAACACATGTCCAAGTGAAGCATCAATTTAATTCTCAAGTATTTTTTTGTGCCTGTGTCTACTTTTTTTTAAGTTGTTGAATTGTATCGTCCTATGACTCTTGTTAAGGGTTTGGGTTATTTTAAGGGGGTTATTAAAGTTATTGAAACAGAGAAAAGTTGTTTCATAGAAGAAAAATCATCAATCATCACATTATTGAATGATTTCATACAAACCTTGAGTCATGTCCCCCTAGTTTATTCTGAAGTCTTTATAAGAAAACTGCAATTCAGTCTAAATCCTGACTATTTCAATGAGACAATATACAAGTATCCCCTCCAAAATGTTGCAATTGTTTGGCAGCTGGGAACAAGTCCATTCAATGAATATAGTTATTTGATAGTTCCAAGTTAAAAACTGAGACTTAAAAAGTACTTTCTGTGACTTAAATCCGACTTGCTTTGCAGAGACTTACCACTTTCTTATTCTCAAAGATCAGCCCCCAGTTTTCCACTTTCTGAAATATTCTTAGATCATAGCAATTTTTGGAAAGACCCTCCAGGAATTCATAGTTACATGTTTTTGTAATTGCTGAAAGATGGGACAGACGGTACAACTTGCTGTCTTCAAATTGGTCCATCTTGGTTGAGTTATGCACTTCACCAGAACAGATGTGAGGTTGTGGTTTCCTATAGAGGTCTTCCCTCACCGCTCTAATAAACAACACACAGTACCTGCACCCACTTTCCCCCAATGTCAAGCTCTATTCTCTGAAGAAAAACAGTAAAGTTCAAGATGCGCAAACGGTGTAAAACACAGTTTGACGGACGCTGAAAGGACACTAAACGGGTGCGTGAAGCGTCAGGAGGACCAAACAAAGCTTATGATCGTCTTCCCCCGATAACAATGCAAGAGTTCATTTGAATCGCCCGATCCTGAGAGTTTGGAAACCTGTCAGGGCGATTTATTGAGTTGTATTGAGAAGGAGGCGGACAAAGAGAGTGTAGCGAGTCAGAGAGGCCTATTGTTGCCGAGGTGTGGGTGAGGGGGGGGTGAGGGCACTGAGGCGTGGCTCACTCACTCTCTTTATTGGTCTGTGTGGACAAAGGCTGGGGAGGTGGCTGACCGGTCATCAGATGTCTCTTTTACTTTTCTGAATGCAGGAGCAGAGAGAGGAGCTAATTACCATCTCAATGTCTGCGCTTCTGTGTGTGTTTGTGTGTGCTCTTCTGAGTCTGTGTGTTATCAGACTTCGGGTCAAACGAGAGTTAAAATGTAATTCTCACCCTCCAGCAACACATTTATCTCATCAGCTCAACTCAGGTGAGATGTCGATCAGAGAGGTGTCACCTTTAGAATAAAACACCAGTGTGGATGGACTTTGAAGAACAGCAGGATATTCTCATACACTGTGTGTTGCTATACTAAGGGAAGAAAAGGCATGGTAATTGGTGTTTCTGAAATACCTGTAAAATAGAAAGCAAAGAGAGAGTGTCTGCAACTTATGTGGTTATTTGAACCCAAACAAGGACTTTTTTTTAACTTAACCTCTTCCGTTGTTATTTTTACCCAAAATTTGACTTATCCTTCATGTTACTTTGCACACTTTGGCAGTTATTTCAAATCCAAACATAGAACAGTCTTTTACATAACTTTGCCACATTGGCAGTTACCAAAACGTTGAATTATACTTCATGTCATTTAGCCACTTCAGCAGTTTCTTTTATCCAAACTAAGATATACATTTCACGTAACTTTGCAACATTGGTGATGATTTAAACAGAAATCACAATATTTTCCTAAGCGAAGTGAAGACAGAAAAGACTGCATGTATGTATCTGCAGAATTTGACAATTGTTGCTGCAAATTCTTAAAAGAACGCATGAAAAATAAGGATTAGCTTCTCGTTTGATACCAGTGTGTGTCTGTTTATAATATTGCTTTGGGTGTTCTGATATATTTCTGACACACACTTCTTTGGCAGCTGCCATCAAACGTTGGCGTCCTCTTCACAGAGTAATTACAACCAGACCAGGAGAAAGAGATATTCAGCGATGAAAGACACAGACGTATCTTCTTAGAGAGCAAACAAACAGAACGTTACTACACTATTGAACTGACGGTAAACTGTGTGTGTTTACAAACTGTAATGAAGCGGCTGAGCACGCTCCCTGCTTGAGTTAGAGACTCCCCAGCTCGCTAGGGCAAACGCTTTCAACGTGCAACGCTCACACACACTGCCTCCACCTTAAAAGGGAAATATCTGTAAGATTTCATTACTTCTCTCTCTCTCTCTGTCTGCTGTCTCGGCGTATTTGGAGCGACACTCTGCACAGCGTGGGACAACCCTCCAAGGAGTCTGAACACATTGTTTTCTTGGCATGGTAATCAGCCACACACACACTCTCAGGCAAACACAAACACACTGAGTTTTTAAACAGTCTCTCTCCTGATGTGTGGTCCTCCTCCCCCTCCTCCTGCTGCTGCTCCTGAACTCAGCTGGGCCTGAAAACACCGTCATGAGGACTTTTCCTGTTTGGAGTCATTACTTTGTTATGGATTCATCCCGAAAAACACACAAGATTTGTTTATTCGCTGATCCTTAAGTGCTAAGTGCTAACTGCTGTGTTACTGCGCTGGATCACATGCACATGCTGTGAAGTAGTCTTTGTCTTTTTTGGCAATATAGTTGTGCTAAAAGTGTTTTTTCTCTGTTTAGAGCTAATGCTGTCACTGCTGCTCTTCTTTTCAATTTTTATTTAATTTCATTTAGCTGACGCTTTTATCCAAAGCGACTTACAATGACCAACAGGGACATTCTCCCTGGAGTAACTGAGGGCTAAGTGCCTTAATCAAGGGCACACTAGTGGTGTTGTTCCTGGCGGGATTTGAACTCACAACCTTCCGATCTTCCGATCTTCAGCCCACCTCACTATCCATTAGACCACCACTATCCACTATTTAGTTTTATCCTTCTGCAAGGAAAAAGCTATTTGATATCATTTAAAACAAAGCTGGAATTCACTGATGTTCATCTTTTTGTCTTTAGGGCATCTAAAACTGATTGTGTTTTGACATTAGGACACTTATTCAGGAACGTTGCAATACAACACAGTGCAAATGCAGCCTTTTCCTTCAACACAAATAAGTTGTATTTGAATTAAAATGCGTTTTTGATTTGCTGTAAAGACCTGCTCTGTGCGCTCAGCCACACAGGAATCCCATCCCGTGTCTAATTGGCAGGCTGGTATTTCCTCAGCAGAGGGGGAGTGGGATCTCCTCTGTGGGGACGGGGGGGGAGACCATACCCTCTCAAACCCTACAGGGACGGGGTCAGAAGATAACCCTGCCCTGCATGGGTATGTAATCATCGTAGTGGAAAGTGCTTTAGCGTAACTTCTTCTCTCAGCAGTTACAGTGTCATGTCCAGCTGCGAAGTTAACTGAGGAGAAGGAACTCTCCGGGAGCCTAAAAATACACGACTGTGTGCTGTTTAGTTTACACCTTCTCACACGCTAACACACACACTTACACACACATTCAATACATATGTCACCCGGGGTAAAAGTATTAAATTACATCTACCAGTATTGTGAGCCTCATCAATGATATTTTGATAGTTTTAGCTCAAAAGAATCTGACTGCAACTATGAATCTGTATGATTTACTTTCTCTTCAAAGTTAAAGGAGATACCATATTTATTTTACATTACTGCTGGCAAGAAGGTGACATTTCCAGTTGCTTTGTCTGGTTTTTTGTTTTTTTTAGCAGGTTATCTCAAAATTGTAACACATTTAAATGGAATTTGATGAGAAGCTAGGCCACTGGCCAAACAAGAGAATGCTACTCTTTGGTGGGGATCATGACATATTTCTAAAGTGTTTTATTCTTGCAAGATAGGGATAAACTATTGCATTACAATCCTGTTTTTATTCTATCACTTTGTGTACTCTAATGCAGATCCAGATGCTGATTCTAAACACTTTGTATTATTGAAATAACAACTTGAGGATTTTGACATTACAGGGGATAAGCTGTGAGCACTTAGAGTTTTTGTTAACAGAATAGAGTTCATTGTCTTTGTTTTTGGACTAAAGGTGGGGTAGGTAAGTTTGAGAAACCGGCTCGAGATACACTTTTTGTTATATTCCATGGAATGCTCTTAACATCCCGATAGCAATGAATATCTTAAGTGCTTTGACAAAAAATACATAAGAAAATGTCATCTGTGGAAGCCGTAGTACTGTAAAAAGCACGACCAATCATCTGAGCCGGCCCGGCTAAAATAACTGGATGGCCTACCTGCCTGTCAGCCTTCCATCTGTGCACAAACTTATCTCGTGCCCTCATTGGTCATGTGCGCGTTCGTGTGTGTTGGAGGAGGGGCTCTGTAAGGAAGTGGCAGATTTTTTCCGGTTGTGTATTTTCAAATTCTAGCGCACTCGAGCTGGTTTCTCCAAAATTACCTACCCCACCTTAAGCTTTGCAGTTACAAGTGATCACACACCAACAGACACACTTACACACACATCCAATACATATGTCACAGGAGGAAAAAGTATTCAATTACATCTACCAGAATTGTGAGCCTCATCAATGATATTTTGGTAGTTTTAGTGGATCTGAGATAAAAAGGATCTGACTATCAATCTTTATGCCATAATTATTTTTACATACCTGCTGGCAAGAAGGTGACATTTTCAGTTTCTTTGTTTGTTTTTGTTTTTTTAAGCAGGTTATCTCAAAATTGTAACACATTGAAATGGAATTTGATGAGAAGCTAATGCCACTGGCCAAACCAGAGATTGCTACTCTTTGGAGGGGATACTGAAACATTTCTAAAGTGTTTTCTTCTTGCAAGATAGGGATAAACTATTGCATTGCAATCTGGCATATTCATCCTGTTATTGTCTATCACTTTGTATACTCTAATGCAGATCCAGATGCTGATTCTAAACACTTTGTATTATTGAAATAACAACTTGAGGATTTTGACATTACAGGGGATAAGCTGTGAGCACTTAGAGTTTTTGTTAACAGAATAGAGTTCATTGTCTTTGTTTTTGGACTAAGCTTTGCAGTTACAAGTGATCACACACCAACAGACACACTTTCACACACATCCAATTAGGGATGGGTACCGAGCCCCGGTATTAAACGGGCCCCGGGGCTGAATTATTAAAGACCGTGGTACCGTTAAGCTCCGACGTTATCGGTCTTTTTATCGGTACTGGAGACATCTAAAAAATATGTCATGTGTATTATTGCTACACAAACATTATATTGCAGTTTTAGTGTCGCCAACTCCGTTTCTAATACGCAAAAAGACTGCAAAATGCGTCATTTTTAGTATTTTCGATCTCTCCAATCCAGACGAGAGATCTCTCTCCCCCGCCTGTGTGCGAGGGGGCGGGGCAGTTTACACACACGCAGCTGCTACATGCAGCAACACACACACACGGAGGAGATGGCGGAGAGAACGCGCTCCGAGGTGTGGTTAAACTTTACCCGTCTCGCTCGTTGCCTAAAGTGCAATAAGAGTTTAGAATGTCAGGGCGGTAACACGAGCAATTTGTCTAAACATCTTGCAAAAGTGCACCACGTTCAGACGGAGAAATGCACCGGGTTCGACTGTCTCTCTAGTAGCTCTGTAGCCCCATCCACGAGTAACGTTTCCACGTCAGGTATATTATCTATGCTAGCAGCAACACACGGAGCTAACTCAATGATTCAAACATGGGTTAATGATTAGAGGGAACTGAGTTATTTAGTTTGTTAAAGTTTCAGCTATTCTGTTCACAGTTCTGTCATCAGATTATTTAATATGATTTGTTAAAACGTTGTTGTTTCTGTTGATGTGAAATATTATGTATTTCATTTAAATAAAAAGCAATGTTAGTTTTGTTCACAATTTGTTAATTTTCATTTAATCGTTTATTTGAATAGGGACAATGCACATTAATGAACACTTTAGACAAATAATGCTTCAAGTGTAAATATGCCGGATTTTAGCTTTGAGCTAATTTCCATCCGTAGTCCCTGACATACAACATATAGTTAGTTTACCTCATTTTTCTCTCCAAAAGAACCGATAAGAGTACCGTTAAAAGACCGGACCGATAAGCGGTATCGATAAAAGTAGTAGTACCGTTAAAACCTTAACGATACCCATCCCTACATCCAATACATATGTCACAGGAGGAAAAAGTATGAAATGACATCTACCAGTATTGTGAGCCTCATCAATGATATGTTTATGCTTTACCAACGTTCTCTTCAAAGTTAAAGAAGATACCATAATTATTTTTGACATACTGTACCTGCTTGCAAGAAGGTGACATTTCCAGTTTCTTTGTCTGTTTTTTGAGCAGGTTATCTCAAAATTGTAACACATTGAAATGGAATTTGATGAGAAGCTAGGCCACTGGCCAAACCAGAGATTGCTACTCTTTGGTGGGGATCATGAAATATTTCTAAAGTGTTTTCTTCTTGCAAGATAGGGATTTCAGTTTTTTTTTAACTATTGCATTACAATCTGGCATATTCATCCTGTTATTGTCTATCACTTTGTGTACACTAATGCAGATCCAGATGCTGATTCTAAACACTTTGTATTATTGAAATAACAACTTGAGGGGACATTACAGGGAATAAGCTGTGAGCACTTAGAGTTTTGTTAACACAATAGAGTTCATTGTCTTTGTTTTTGGACTAAGCTTTGCAGTTACAAGTGATCACACACACGACCCCTGCAGCTCTCTATCACTCTCCCTCTGACTCCTGGTTCTGTGTTTCGGGTCGGAGGAGCGTGTCTTTGGCTTTCTATCAGCCCAACTCCAGTGCAGCAGCAATTAGCTGGAGCGGGACACACTGCGGAGCGGATCGCCACGGCACAAGGTCCCTTCAGCGCTCAGACACCGATCCAGGGAAAAGTAGGAGGAGGAGGAGAGGTGGGGGTTGGGGGTCTAATTGTGTAATTGTATAATTTGCCCTCACTGACGCCTGCGAGCACACGGGCAGATTTCATTACAGATTACACTGGGGCTCTTTGAAGGCCTGCTGCCCCCGAGGGCCTGCAGGGACCCAAGGCAAACAGAGCTGGAGGAATGGCGGCTAGGAGCAGCGTAGTGTGGCCCGGCGTCCGGCTCTCTGCTCTCCTGCCAGGGTAAACAAGGAGGCTGCATAGCTCAGGAGCACAGCACAGATTAGGCTCTGTTAACATTCCTCCCCCCCGACACACACACGCTGCCCTTTCACTTCACACACACACAGGCAGGAGTGTTTGTACCCTGCTTTTCACACTGCGAAAGATACTCACTTTAATAACTCATATGTGCTTTTATTTGCTCATCTGACAGCTCTACATTTGGTCTTAAAACCTGGACCGAATGGTGACTTAGGATTTGTTCAAGCACTTTAAAACTAAATATTTGTATTTGTATGTTAAAATGGCCGTTACCAAAGTAGATTTCATGGGAGTTTCCTTGCTTGGTGATGTCATAATCAGTAATGATTTACACACTTTAAGATGGCATAACTTGCACAAACTTTGACCTTATTTGTGTGATTTCTGCAGCCAATATCAACGTCACAGTTTGGTTAAAACTTCACAGTTTGTCCTGCTAAACCTTGCCTTTACCTAAATAGAAAATATACACACACCACAGACATGGCTGCTATTGTTCTGAAAAATTAAAGACAATTCTAGTGTCAAATTGGCCGATAATCTGATTTGTGCAAAGGAATTAACTTTGTCTACTTGGCAGGCATCTATCCTCCCTTCTCTGCTTTTTGCCAGAAGACCATCGGGGGAGAGAGCTGAGTGACTTCTGGAGGATGGTGGAGAATGAGCTCATGACTGCAGCAGCTTTCTTGTCTTTCTTTCTATCTGTTTGTCTCTGCTTTGAGGACAGTCAGCTGTGGCCAGCAGCATCATTTCATCTGGCAGCTACAGTGACTCAACTTCTCAAATCTTCTCTTCCTTATTGCCGTCTTTTCTCTTCTTTCACCCTGCAATTTTCCCCCTGTCTCGCTGTCAATCTGCGAATGTTTTCCATCCCAACTTCCTCATTAATAGCCTGACTCTTTCACCATGCCAACATCTTTATTAACGTCCTCTCTGCATGTGGATGTGGAGGTTCTTCCGCTCACCGACAGGGACTCTCCGTCTGGCTGTGCGTTTCGTCACATGGATCCTTCCTGCTATAGCCGGCTAATTAGCGGTGGCTTAGCGCACATTAAGCAGCGATAGGGGTTTAACGTTTCTGGGCTAATCCCTCTCCTTTTGGCTAGGAAATCGGAGCCTTGTATGTCATGAGGTAGACTTACATGCAGAGATTAAGTCTGGCAGTCTGAGGCTATTTACCGGCATTCAGGATGTCTGCAGTAAGCCCTGCCATTGCTGCCACTTCGGCCCATTTAGAAAACACTTCAGGCTTTCACCATGAATTGAAGCTGCGCATTAAAACACAATCAGGTTTTACATTGCAGGTGCAAAAGCTTGTCCACAGCGACTTTCAGTACAGCAACGGGAAGCGTTTTGCATTGTAACTCTAAAGCTTATTCTGCTGCTTTCTTCTATAATCTCCTTGCATCTCTTTATAGAAAACGGCAATGCTGTATGAATATAAAGATTACACGTCTAATTCTCCAATATCCAACGTGAGCAAATGCAGGGATTAAATGTTGAAAGTGAGCCAAGACAAAGAATATTAACAGACATTCCTATGTTCATTAAATTGAGTGCTACCAAATACTTTTAAAGCCTACTTTTACAGTCGTAAAATAAGAGGATTATAATAAAAGGTGATTACTTATACATCATATTTTTGCCCATTTTATTATATTTAGTTTGTCCAGAAATAAGGAGAGAGAGATTGGGGATTAATACAAGAGTTTTCCAGCTGCTCTTGCAATTTTATACGGTACAACTACATGTAGCTAAACCTAATGCAGCCCAATAGAACAGTCCTTCATCTAGGTTATAATGTGCAGTTGTCCCATCATTTGCTAGAAACTAAAACTGCTTTTTTCTCTCGCCAGTCGATACTTTGACAGCTTTTAATGATTGTAGTTGGATGACAATAGGTTGGGTGAAACACTAATGACGCCCCGGCGGCTTTTGAGCTGTTTAATAATCAAAGTGTGAGCCACTGTGTCTGTTTTATTTTGAGTTGAGTGTGACAACACTTGGTTTGGTCGAAACGTTTACAAAGAGGCTTTGATTTCGCTTGGGCGTTCACCTGTCGCACCGTCACCAAAACAGTTCCACATTTTGCCTCTGGCACCAATTTTGACGAGCAGTTAAGTTGGACTGGGATTCAGTTCAAGATATGATTGACTATCGGATACCGCCTGCATGGTTTTGGGTGTTTTTTTACTGACTTGCAGTCCACTGTCACTATGTGGACTGGTCTAATGCAAACAGTGAGAGTAAAGTTAATTTTTAACGGTATAAACATTTTCTGCAGGTTTTAGAGATGATGTGTCAGGCTCTATTGTCTCACACTTATCCTTTCTTTCATTACTTTCTTTTCCTCGTCTGTGTCTGACTGTCTCTCCGCTCACCTTCCTCTGTCTCCCTCCATATGCCACAACAAAGGCAGCACAGTGATGCGTCTGGCTGGTCGAGAGCCCTCTGAAGGGCGGATACGCTTTAAGTCTCTATGGAGTCATGCTAGCTGACAGAACAGAGTGTGTCAAGCGGGCGCAGCCAGAAGAAGCCATCGCTCATTGTTCTTTGTTCACCTGCACCTGAACTCAGCACGTCTCCGAATGCCAAAACAGCTCACATCACAACAGTGAGTGTTAAACTGCAGCAGAAACACCAGCTTTTGATCTGTGCGATAGTGCCTTTCGGTATAGTGCTCTGGGGAGAGGCTTTAATACGAGCACAGTGAGCAGTTATGAGAGCCATATAATTCCAATTACAGATATAAAAACCCAGATCACACTCATATAAATCTAATCAGTTGCATAAATCCAATGATTGTCACGTAATTGCCAATAAAAGCTCCCTTCTAAGCAATTTATTTTGCTCCTACAGACAACATCTTTTATCACGGTGACAAGTGAAACTCTATAATGCAGATTCACTGTGGACGACATAAACACACAAGAGGACTGTGGAACTACAGCAAACACTCGGCTGCACTTTTCAACCAATTCATCATGTAATAAGGTTTGTTAATAAATAGGATTTGCCACACAATAATCCTTAATTTAAAGATATAGAGACTTGATAAGGAGTTTGTGAACGTTTGTGAGGTTTTAGGTTTTGTGTTAATAAACGTCTTTCAAACATGAAAACTATCCATTAGGAACACTTCAGTTATTTATTCTTTTAAATCAAATTATAGTTCAGTATACAATAAGTACATTGGCGTCCTTTTTCAAGTCATGCTGGTTGCCATTGCTTTTTTTAACTTGTTTTATATTTGATGTTTGTACTGCTAAGTAACTTTTGTCTACATAAAAAACTAACGCAATCTGTAATTTTAACTGTGGTTTGATTATGATTAGTTTAGTGATTTAACCACATATTTAACATTAATAAAGCCCATATAAGGATACAATAATTCTTTATTTAAAAGCTATACTTCTTAATGTTCCCATAAAGTTGTATAATAATGTCTAAATAATAATAAAGTTGTATGATAATGTGTAACTCCCCTCACTCTGACCCTCACAGCAGCTCACAGCTCCGGGTCACTCAGCTGTGTGTGGCACCAGGTGCTGCTCATTAGGCTTAACGACATAGTTGTGCTGCCTTAATGCAACTCAGGTTGTATTCTGCACATTAAAAACACATTCATGCTCAATGTTTAAGTCCTAAGAATACTGTAGCTACAGGACAGAAATACTGGAGGATGCTTTGTTCTGCTTTCAGAAATGTAGAAGGACTGTAAGTTTATTTTTTTTACATTTCAATGACATGTTTTTCGAAAAACAGCATAGCAGTCAATAAAAAAGCTAAATATTTATAAATCACCAGATCACAATTAAAAAGGGTAAGGTATTAAAGGTATTAAAAAACACCAGCTCATATTGAGGTCTCATTATAGGTAGTTACAAATATGGAACATTAGTTTGATGATTTGGTAGAAAAAAGTTTGGTAGAAAATAATATGAAGATTTATACAGATATTAGTTCTTCCCATTTTTAGTTGTTGCTACTTTGAGTTATTTTGTTTTGAGGGTTATTGGCTTTTTAATTCTATACAATGTCGTTTATCATAAGCATATGAGTCCTAAAATATCTTTAGTTTCAAATTAGTGCCATGCTGCTCACACTGAATGGCAATTTCACTAAAAGGATGTATTTAAAAAAAATAAATAAATGAAATTAAGAATTCACCATTTTCATTACCTGTATCTTCTGGGTCTTCGTCATAGTCTTCATCATCACCAGATGAGAGTGAATCTTAAAATGAAAGAGAAATAGAGCCGATTTAATATTTCATTTTCAAAAAAGAAAGTTGAACAAATCTTATTTTGGATCTGTACCAAATCATCTGGACAAGTTTCTCATTCTTCAGACTAGTTGAACTATGTCAGCCATCAGATAACACACAAAGTACATCTGGAAAGCTTGTAGCCCATTGCGAGAGGAAAATAGCGAGGGGAAAAACAAAGCAGGAATTGTGTGCCTGTTAAATGCCCAGTGGAGATTAAAGAGTGTGGGTTCACCACAAGTTAATACACACACATACGCATGAATGCATTTTAAAACTGACCTGCTCAATGAGAAACTCATGAATGAGTCTACAGTTCTCTGCAGCGTGGCGACTCGCTCAGAGATTACAAACAAAATATTTCCACAGACGCTAGAAATGAAACACACTGGTGTGTGTTCACGTGTGCAGACGCACATACAAAAACAACTCTTTCTGTCTTTGCGACACACTCTGGGGCTAACTCTTGCTAACAGTAAGCGTGTCCGATGACCTCTAATTATTCTCCAGACGCAGATACGAAACAGATTCACAAATCTTCACGGCTGTGTTGTAATTATTTTTCAATCTGACCTCAAGTTTTCTGGTTCAGCTCCACGGGTCTGGTTAATGAGAGCCAGCTGCTACCTCGACAACCCCGTTAGCTTAAGCTGCTCCTGAAATGCCTGACTAGCAGCTTTTAGTTTATATTATTTGACACCTCAATTCAACACTCCAGTCTCAGCAGAAGAAGCTAGTTAGACTTCACATTACAGTCTGGGTGAGCTTCATTATTGCAAAACAAACCAAAAAGTATTCTGGCTCTCAAAATAGAGCTAATAGATGAGTGATTTATGATATTATTGAAATCTGAACACTCAGACATGCGAGCAGCTACAGGAGGCTGTTGTTTAGCGTGTTGGCATGCTAATAGTTGCTAATTAGCACTAAACACAGCCAAAGTTAGAATATTAGCTTGAAGTATATAAACTTGATTGTACAAATAAAGAGTAACGCACTAAAAATGTGAATTATAACAACTCCACTAAAGTGAACAGTTCAGGAACTTAGACATCTACAACTAATTATATTAGCACACTAGGATATTTGCTTTGGCTGAAGCTAATCTACACCCATGTGTAAACAACATATTTAACAAAGCTATTAGGTCCCTACAAAACCTCTAAACAAAGTTACTCATTTTAATACACTACATTTTACATATGAAATACAAATAAAACATATTTCAGTCCCTCACAATACAGCCCTCTTTCTTCCAACATGTGTACCGTGTGTGTTTGTTTTTGAGAACAATGAGCTTGCATATATGCGCTGCCTGGAAGCCGTCCATGTGTTACATCTGATACCGTTTCTAAATATCTGACACCTTACTTAAATATTTGAGGGAAAACACAACAGTCCATGTGTATTTTAGATGAAGCCGAGGCTCTGTGTTTGAAGTAGGGCAAGAGAACAGGATATTGCCAACACAGACTACTGTTTAAAGTCTGAGTCTTACAAGTACTGAATATTAAAATGATATTCACTTGCTCTGTGGTTTTTCTCCTGAAACATGCTAAGCTGGAAGCACATCGAGTTATCTCACCTCACCTCAATGAGAGATTTGTTTTTGCTCTTGTTTAAAGAAAAAGAAAAATCTGATTTATGAGCTGAACATTACTTGGAAAGGTTGGGGTATCTTCCTTTATAAGTCAGTGGTGTTGGGACTGGGAGTGTGTTTGCATGTGTCCAGGAAGAGAAGAAGAAGAAGCTGTCCACCTCTGATCAGTCCTGGAAAAGGCAATTTTCTCCTAAACTTGCAGCCAAACACATGCACCTGTGTGTGTGTGTGTGTGTGTGTGTGTGTGTGTGTGTGTGTGTGTGTGTGTGTGTGTGTGTGTGTGTGTGTGTGTGTGTGTGTGTGTGTGTGTGTGTGTGTGTTGATGGGGAGCGAACTCTCTCATTTCTTGCCACCCCATCTGTTTTCAATAATGAAATGTTTCGAGCTAATTGCTTTCTAATTAGTTGTCAATAACAGGCTCAGCTGGTGTCCATGAGTTTTACGGGAATGAAACGCCCGACTTTCAAGCTACTGCTCGCTCCTTTTTGACCCCCACACCCCTCTCCTACACAAACTCTTTTTGCATCACACACTTGTTTAAGACGTCACTCATCCTCGCACCCTATAATGAATTTCACCTTTGACTGTGCATCAGGAGGGGGAATCTGTGTAAAACTTGGCTTAGTGTTGGCTGGTGCAAAGCTGTGCCAGTACGATGCTGTGTGTGTGTGTGTGTGTGTGTGTGTGTGTGTGTGTGTGTGTGTGTGTGTGTGTGTGTGTGTGTGTGTGTGTGTGTGTGTGTGTGTGTGTGTGCAGGTTGGCAGGTTGGCAGACAGCTAACGGGGAGTTGAAACCGAGAAGGAGGAGAAAATAATCGAACTTTCCTCTTGAGCAAAGTTTTCACCATCTTTCTTCGAGTCAGTATAAAAAGCTGTCATGTCTAGACATCACTGCTGTAATTGTTCCACTGTGTTTATTGATAGGAAATACTTTGATTCTTAGCTGTCTGTCAGACGGGCAGAAAAACCTGGGGCAGGTCGGTTTTCTGAGAGATCCAGGGTGCAGCCAAAGTGCCTGTTTCTATTGGAGCCCTGCTACTGACTCGAGTATCTGTGTATGTCCTTGGCGTTATGTCTTATTTAACAGGCATATTTCTAAACATGTGATTTGCAGATCTTACATCTTGTTCCTCATTGCATGGAGATAATGTCTATATCTTTAGTTAAATCGTATTTATTAGGACTTCTAGAGGCCCGTAATAAGGTCAAACGCGGCCATCGGGTTGCTCCCAGCAGTGGTTTTCAAAAGGATGGTACAGTGAAGTCAAAAACTTTGTTCCTTATCTTTACATTAGACTGTTTCCATGCCACAAAAGGACAATTGTTTATGTAAAAACTCTTGGAATTGGCATTTAGACATCACAGGATGACATTTTTTGTCTTAAGAATAAAGCAAGTATTGTTTCTGATAAACCATTAAATGATCTCATGAGCAAATATTCCATTCACCTGTCACCCTGACGGTGTAGTTGCTGAGCAGCGTGTTGCTTTGTGCGAGCCGACACGAATAAACGCCCGAGTCCTCGTACGACACGTTGATGATGCGCAACAACCTCTGGCCCAGCCGCGTCCGGTTGCCAGGAACCAGCCCGGCGCCGTCTTTGAACCAGACGACGGGCTCGGAGTGGTCCTCCAGGTCACATGGTATCTCCAGGTTTTCCCCCATGCCCAGGACATGGTCCTCCAGGAACGCTGACTCACTGGACCCAGAGTCTGCAAACAAGAAGAAGACACAGTGGGGTCAGACAGATGCTTTGTATTCCACACACCAATATTCTTCATATAGATTTTATGTCTTTTTTAAGTCTTAAGATTTTTAAGTTAATTCTTGTGATTTGTTTTAAAATGTAACCTGAAAAACTTTATGTGATAAAAGCTTACATTTTTGGAAATATGTGGACTTGTTATAGGCTAAATAAGGAATCAAACAATCAAAACACTTTTCTCAGCACAGGTATATTTGTAGAAATCTAGTAAATAAGGGGTTAGGATTTTGAATAAACAGCGTTATTTAGAGGCAACATTATTCACATGTTTTTTCAGTATAAGAAAAAGACCCCCGTTCGTTCTGAAACAATGAGGCAGTCAAGCAGAAATAACCGCAGACCCGCTGGCGTACTATCAGCTAATCTGCCTCTGGTAGTCAGAAAATTGCAACTTTTTATTCCAGCACGAAGATGGAGACAGATCTGGGCTGTGTGGAAATGAACGCCCCCCTCCCTCCTCCTCTCCAACCTTTGCTGTCACACACCAGCTCATTTACTCCACCAGCTCCATGTGCCAGCTTGGTTTGAGCCAGGGAAAAATCAACATGTTTACTGGCTTCGCTAAGGATGCCGGTCTCCGCTGAGGACGGGGGAGACATGGAGGGAACGTCTGGGTAAATAAACAGTGGCTCCCCTTGTGTCTCCTCATGTAAGAGGTGTCTTCTCATCCAGAAGTCAATTATACAGATAGAAAAGTAACTACTCTAGTCGCTCAGGCAACCATTCATGCCAAACGCCACAAACACAAGGACACTCATAAGCACACAGAGGCATGCATACCTCCACATATGCTAGCATGTAGCACAGACACACGCTGTGAAGGCTTTCAATGAGCTGCTCGGGCAACAGAGTACACAACACACTCGCCCATGGGAAAGAGAGTGGATGAGGTGTGGTAAGAGCTTGATTTATGACGGCAAATACACCCACTGTTGACCAGCGGCCTTGCTCACAAGCAGCGAACGTGAACGCAGTGCTCTCACAGACAGCCTCGAACTGATGTTAGGTGGGGTTGAAAGGCAAGGTTAGAATCAGACGATACAATCTTCTCGAGGAATACATAGTAGGAGATTTAAATAATAAATGGGCTCTTTCAGATTCTGATGCGGACTGTACAGGCGGACAGACGTGACGTTTATGTGGGAGAACCAGCAGGTATCGCTCCTTTGAAACATGTCTGTATATCATCAGTCGTCCAAAATCAAACTACAGTGAAGTTCTTCTTTGTACTGCGGGTCTTCAATAAAACAAACTGAATAGAGAGTTGTGAATTGTTTTCTCTCTTTTATTGCACCCATTAAAAATCCTGGAGATGTTAAGTCCATAATGTGCTTAACGTGGCTGTGCAGTTCTCTGCGTGGCCTCTGGCTTTGACAACTATATTTACAACTCCTCTTTCTGAGAGCAGAAAGGCCCATTCACGGGAAGAAAAACACAGAGGCGACGGTGCACAGAGCATAAATTCTATCTCAGCATGAATGGCTCTCTACCTTTCGTGTATAACTTATGACCTCTGTGAAAGAAAAGGAGAAAATGGGGCTAAGAATATCTGCAGGTCTTAAACATGGGAAATCGAGCTTTATGGGGTAGATATAATAATCTCCAGACACTCATAGCTCACTTCGGCTTTATGGAGCACGAGCATTCGAGCACAACCTCCTCTGGCAGCGACGAAAACTATTTATTTGTATTACACACTGCTTAAAGGGCTAGTTCACCCAAATTAAAAGAACATATTTTCTCACTTACGTCTAATTGTGTCGAACCATTCAGATAGTGTCAGGTTTGTTATTTGGAACTATCCTCTATATTTATTCAAAGCATACTGTGGTCTCTTTGGAGAAAAATGTGGGTTATAAAAAACAATTTATTTAATAAGGGTTTGTTCATAGCAAGGCTAGGCAATGCTGTGGCTTTGATCCTGGGAAAATAGATAGGGGGAACGTTTGTTCACTGCTTGTGTGTTTACTCTGCCAGAGGCGAAACAAATGCAATAACACAACAAAACAAAGATATATTTCTCATGCATTAAAAACTCAATTTCTCAGGTAAACGAGCAAAGAGCAAAGCGCCCTTTTTCAGTCACCAGCAATGACTAAATATCTGCCTCTGCTTCAGATCCTGCACTTTGAAATGCAGATTTAAATGTGGGGGGAAAAGCTGCTTTGAATAAAAGTGGTTCTGGTTTGAAAGACTTCCCTTTGTGCCACAGCACGATCTTTCAGGACAGATCTACCAGCCGCTGAGCTTTAGTGGAGACTGATGCTGCCTCGCTCTACCTTTCAAGTGAACGTACTGTAATGTACGGTCACAGGTTTGATCACAGTGACAGGAGACAGCTCTTTGAAATGTAGTCATGCAAGTGTGTCACTGGGAAATATGCAACTAGATGGATTCCTAGTTAGTAAGTGAGCACTTTAAATTCCTGAAAAGAAAATCCTGTCGCTGTGTGTCCAGCTGTGGAAAACTCAGTTGTTGAGCAGCTTTAAGGTGGGAACATGTGGAAGTGAATGAATGTTCAGTCACTTGGTCACCTGAAATCAAAATGGGCCGATTTGTCTTTTGTGGTTCTGTGAATCTGACATTGAAGCTTAATGAACCAGAGTCCTGGAAAGACAAAAAAGGTCCATATTTTGATGAAAGTGTTTCACAAATCCTTGAAAGAACTCAGTAAATTATAAACATTTTTTGCATTCTATAGTGTTTAGATAACAACCTGCTAAACAAAGTTTGATAAGTTATTGGGAATATTTACATTAAAAGTTAATTATTACTTTAAAAGTTTTACTAGCAAGCGGGTTTAACTTGGTACTGGCTGCCAAGTGGTAAGCGCCTTGGCTATACAGTGTTTTTTCAAAAAAGATGGTACCAAGTTGAAAACAAACATTTTTTACTACTACAACTGTTCATGGTCTTAACTTTTGTTTGTTTCGAAGCCAAAATTGTACACTTATTTAATGGAAACACACTGATAAAAACATTTAGACATCACAGGAAAAAGTTTAAAGGCAGACTCCCAAATAAATCAAAAATCAACTATTCAGAAGTCAGAGAAGGATATGAATCTGCATGATGTCTGATATTACTTGAAAACATGCCCAATAATGGCCTTACATGACAATGATAAAAAATAATCATTACATTTGGTTTGATTAAAAACATGAATTCAAAGGTTTTGCCCTTTCAAATCCTTGTGTTTATATTCTTCGTTAACTACTTTATGACATGTTTTATATCAAATTCATGAATAAATCCAACCTAAAGTCATTCTGAAAAAGCACATCAATGAAAGCTCAGCTGCAGCATTTTGGTGCAGTCCGGCCAGATATCAACACCGAGACATTCCCGCTGGTTTATCGTCCGGTGTGGCATGTGTGAGCTATCAGCTGCCTGGTGTGTGTGTGTGTGTGTGTGTGTGTGTGTGTGTGTGTGTGTGTGTGTGTGTGTGTGTGTGTGTGTGTGTGTGTGTGTGTGTGTGATGGGGGTAGGAGCACTCTCACCGGAACCTGGGGCCAGCTGGAAGCAATGTGTGATATGTGCTCTTTGAGTGTGTATGTAACTGTGATATGTACATGTGTGTGTATGTAAGTATCTGCGATCGCAAAAGAGAAAAAGTGTGTGTGTGTGTGTGTGTGTGTGTGTAAGGGTGTGTGTAGTACAGGCTAGGCGGTCACTCCATAAATCAAGAGGCCCCTGCCCTCCTGGCCCTTCTTACCCTCTCGGCTCAATATCATAACAAATAGCCCTTCAGAATAATATAAAGTCTCTCTTTGAGATACTGCGGCGCGCCGTACGTTAGTGCGCCGCATACAGACTCCATCTTTTCTGTCCGTCTGAAGAGGTTTATTTATCCTCTACAAACTTCTCCAGGGGCCGGCGGGCAGGCTGCGGCCCTGGGGATGAAAAGACCTCTTTATGTGGGGAAGCCTTTCCACTCTTGCCTCTCTAACTCACACATACACACACACACTGACGAGGGATCCTGTGGAACAGGAAGCAGCGTAGACCAGACTGAGGAGCTGTCGCCATGGCTGCTGTCATATCAGGACACAGGAGGGTACACGGATGACGTTCGGCTCAGTCGACGCACTTAAATCCACTTTATCCAAGAAAAGTATATGTTATAGTGCCGACAAAAAGGGCTTTACTCCCACATGAGCTGACCATGTGTGGCTGCAGTGATACCAATGACTACATCCCAGATTTGATCTAACTTTTGGAAAAGGGAATGCGATACATGTGCTTTTTTCAGGAAGGTTTTCTTTGAGAGTGAACTGATTCCGCTTAACCAGGATCTTATTATTGCCCATGTGTTAAGATCCTTAAAAAGGACATTGTCAGATTGAAAAATGTTATGATTTTAAAACAAATTCTTGCACTCATTTCAAAGTAAGAAAACAAATCAAATTTTGCCGATTGTCATTCAGTTGAACTTTTTCTTCTAGAGAAAATATGCAACTGCAAACTTTCCCAACGTGAACTGTCACTGCATTTTCAGCTTTTTTTTAAAACATATCTCTTGACTCTGACATTAGAGTGCTTGAGGTTGCAGTAGGTGAAAATGGAAAACTCCACATTAAAGTAGACAACTGTGAATTTTAGAGTAGATCCATGAAATGCTTAAGATAGTTTGGTGTCTGGGTGTGTGCAAGTTGTTTTCAATGAGTCAGCCTCCTTAAAATGAGAGTGAGAAGACTATTTTCCTAAACGTCATATCTGTCAGTAAACAACTAAATTGAGGCATCACTGTGCTGAATACATTTAGGAAATCAATTCAGAGTTTCATCTCTGCGCCTAACAAGCAGGTCCTCAATATAACCAAATATCAAAAAGAAATAAATATTTTGCCAATTTGGAATCCTTTGATCATACCGACTCTCCATGCTGATGTACGTTGCTGTTTCAGGAGAATGACGTCTTCTTGTTCTTCCAGGCTGCTTTGCATAAAGAAATGTACATGCAGGTTCAAACAGGCCGGCAAGAAGGATCATAAACAGTCAAATAAATGACAAGACTCTTTCTGTAGGGGAGCTTAACAGGTACTTTTCTTGAGTAGAAAAGCAGCATACCTTTTTCAAGCTATATCTCCGCTGAAACCACTTCTGAAAGTGATGGATTCCAGATGGGTCAAGGGGACATTTATCTTTATCAAGCCCCCTTTTTTTTCCTCCTCCTAACTACACTGAACTAATAATACAACACGGCCCATGTTTCCAACATCTGCAGAGCGAGCTGTTCTCAAACCAGTGGCTAACATTTCAGTGACAAATGGCCTTTTTTATTGCAGGTAATTAGTTGTTTGCGTCTACTTCTGCAGAGAATGGACTCTCTTTTCATTAGGAAAAAAGAGGAATAATCCTTTCCACATTTTTGTGATCACTTGGTGAGCATGTGGGTGACGTAAGGAGGTGTTCAGTGTTTCTGCACACAAATTGGTAAAAATCAATGCATGAAAATGTCCCTAAAAACGTTGGTTGGACCCTGATTTGTGTGAAACTTGGTTGGACAGGAGAAGTCTGGACCAAGGAATAACCCATCATTTTTTTTGTAGATCTGAATAACAGGGTGGATACATACAGGAAGATTGACTTTTATTTAAACTGCAACGTTTTTTGCGCTGCAATCCAATCGTGTTGGCATTATCCAAAATTCACAGAAATATATATAAATGCATTGTTTGAATACCTCAATGCATAAATATACAAACATGTTTTTACTAACGAAATCATCAATATTGGAAGAAGGACTTGGGTGCATCTGAGGAGAATGTGAATGCAGCATTGGCGTTAGGTCCGCAATCTCCAAGTGCCCTTCTAGTTACAAAAAGAAAGGATGGCTAAAGCTTATAAAGATAAAAATCCAATTTGTAATAAAAAGAGTTTATCTTTTAAAGACATTTCCTGAGCAGCAGCTTCAGCCGGCGATGTCCTCCGCAGCAGCCCGTCTGCTCGCAGCGGCCCGTCTGCTCGCTGCGGCCCGCCAACAGATTCTTTACTTCTGCTTCCTATGCTGAAAAACTGGACTGGCTGCCATTTGGCACACTCAACACACCCTCAGACAAGCCAGCATCACATGACCTTCAAACAGGATCCGTGGAACCCCCCAACCACCACCACCAGCCCCCACCCTCCATAAAGAGCACATTTCTCTTCCTCCATTTCACAGCTATGCCTATTGTAAATCCTGCTCTTCCTGGAAAAGCTCCATCTTCTTCTTTACCCCCTCTTCTTGTTTGCAATGTGCAGTGAAACCCCCCCTAATCTCTGTTTAATATGGTTTGGCCGGATGTAAATGCCTTTGGACAATGCCCTTAATCTGGGCCAGCCTGACAACCTCACACCGTTGCTGAGAAGCCTGCCAGGAGAAGATGGAGAGAAAAGAGGGATGGCTTCGGCGGAGATCAAGGAGGAGAGGAGAAAAAGAGGAGGGTAGAGAGAGGGTTTCCCCAGCTTGTTGCCTCTATTCTTCGCCGAGTTGAGCCGCACTTTATCAAAAGAGCTCCTAAAATCAAGTTAAAATAGACGTAGCCTCTAAACATCCCGCCCCGGCCTGTGCCAGCCCCCCCCACCTCGGCTGCCCTAACGAGCATCGGAAGCTACTGTACATCCAGAGAGCGTCTTGGCAGCGCCCAATCGCCTTTGCTCCTTTTCATACCCTCATCATCACCCCCACCTGCGCTCCATCCCTGCAGCCTCATCACAGGGCCTGGGTTTGGTGGTCCATGGTAATTGTCATTCAAAAGACGAACTGGCCTAGTTTCAATTCAACAGACAAGTGTAAGAAGCTCGCCTCACAAAAGCCAGGAGGTCTGTGAAGTGTGTGTGGAGCCACCATACAACATAATCACACTTCCTTTAACAACACAGAGGAACCAATCCGATTACAAGGCGGCTTTTTGGATCTCAGAATGTGGACGTAAGAGCTTCTTTTTTTAGGCAGCAACTTGTTTTTACACTTTATTTTCCTTTAACAAAGAGAGGAGAGGAGATATTCTACGAGTCAGCTGTGCGGTGTATTGATTTAAGGTCAGTCTGGGAAAACCACATGATTTCACACAGACTGTGGAGGGAAAACTGATGCTAGATCAGCACTTCTGTATCCTGAGAGGCTTACTGAATCAGGGAAGAGATTAGAAAAAGCGAAAATTAAAGTCTGTGCTGAAAGTTGATAATAAACTACAAAACTTGAGAACAAAAGCAGTCTATGGAAAACATCAAGAATCTTACAAACTGTGCCTTTTTCATTAAGTACATACCATCCCACTCGTCAATTGGCAACATTTCCTGCAATGTCGTAAGTAGTAAGTTGTAGAAATATTGAGACATTTATTTAATCAGGGAATAAACTGTCTTCACTTGTCGCACAAATCCTTTTTAAGGAGACATGCAGAATTTCAACTGCAAATGATTTAAGTTAATGACAGAGAACAGAGTGTTCCTTAAAGTTCAAAGTCTGAATGCTTCTTATCCAAAACCCATTAGACAAGAAACAGCTGATGGAAACCGTCTCCAAACAGACAGACACAGCACGAGGAGATGCCTGATTGAAATGTTAAACTTTGACCTCCGCTGACCCCTGACCGGACTTCTGGGGAGTGTACCCCACCTCCACACATAGACAAACACACACAACTTTTGATACTCCCCAGCTGGGATGACCTGCCCCCCACACATGTCTGGTGGTGGGTGGGATGGTGATAGTGTGTGTGTGAGAGCTTACAAAGACATCAGTGTCATGGAGTGTGATCAATGTAAATGAACACTTGTTTTTTGGACACACACACACACACACACACAAGCGTATAAACAAAAAGAGACTAAAGCCTGGATTGTTCTGCGTTGAGGTGTCGCCTCGGTAAGTCTGCGATCCTACACAGCATTCACTCTATAAGGAAACTCTGACTTTGTGCTTTGTGCTTTGGCATTTAAGCATTATTCTAGACTTGCAGCATGAATTTGTAAAACAGTTTGATCTGATTAGGGTCTGAAGGTGGAGGCGGGATCAGTGAGACATAAAGGAGTTTACTGCTCTGTTTATGAAGCTGTTTATTGGAGTGGTGGGGACTGCGTGGGTCCGTCTCTACGTGAAACCTGCTGTTGGTCTCAGCCGCCATGTGCTTCTGATCACAAACCTTTCCTGAGCTACTTCCTGTCTCGAACCGGATTGCTGCTGAACCACCAACCATCAAGCTTCTTATCTTTTTCTTTTTTTTAAATGAACTATCAATCTTACTGATGAGGAATGTGTTAAAACAAAAAATGACTTGTTATTGGCATCTTGATTCTCCCCGGGTCTTCATTTGAATATGGTGTAACTGTTCAACGTAGGACCGGTGTGTTAAGAGTGTGTGTGTGCTTATGAGAGCAGGACGATAGCAGGAAAGCCTCTAATCCCATCATCCCTCCCTCCAGGACCTGCCTTCACTTTCAGCACAAACAGGCCACATAGGAGCCTCTGTTTGGGAGAAAGAACAACTGGAGCACAGTTGTCCTGGGACATCTTTACCAGACATCTATACTAACACAGCCTGAACAATGTGCAACAGTCCTCTGGAACCAGGGTTAATATGAACTAACTGAAATGTTATATAGCCAAAAAAAAACATCTGCTTCACTATTTGTGTTTGATTCCACTCTCAACAGGGAACAAAATCAAAGTATTGCAAAGTATTATCTTAAGAGAGAGTGTTAGCATTTAGAACGTGTTAGCTTTTCCCTGCAGGTACCAAGACAGCATGATGTATCTATGTGGCCACAGTTGTAACAATGTCTGTGTTTTACTATGGCCTACAGTCCTGTTTAATAGTCACTATTGGTTCCTTTGGAGGGTAATGCAACATTATGAGCAATTTTGAGACACTGAAGTTAAGTGTTTTAAAAAAAGATGAGGGTGTATTTTATGATTATTTTGACTATCAATGGATCTCTTCATATTGGATATTTTTAAAGATTCATTTTATGACATTTTTGCCTTTAAAAAAAGGAAAATGTACACTTTAAGACATGAAAACAGAGGGAAATGTTAAATGCAACAAGGCTACCTAACTGGAATTAAACCTGGGTCTATGTGGCTATTTAGAAAATAATAAATAAATGAACACTGGACACTGCAACATCATTTCAGCCAACAAAAAGTAACACGTCCTTATTGTAAGTTCTCCTTGTCAGCAATCAAAGTTGTTTAAGGCAAAAGATGACATAATGAGCCGTTAAGAAGTCTGCAACCAAATGATGCTTAAAAAGATCAGACACTGCTTCCCCGGATAAAGCAACAAAATATAACCCAAGCTGTCGCAGAGTTAAAATAATCTGATGTTTTCCGATTCTGACTTTGTGGTGACACGCAGCAGATAAACAGGCGAACGCTGCGCCAGCGCCGAGGGGAAAGTTGTCACATGAGGAAAAAATGCACTCAATTACCAGATGCACCACAGTCCAAAATACTCTTTCATGGGAATTTTGAAACAATTTCTGTGCCGGGTAAGCCAAAAAAAGCCAAAACTCGACAGTCACAGCTCT